>NC_056726.1:1548282277-1548464777 GCF_019279795.1 Protopterus annectens
ATCACAAGATATTTTTATTATGCTCATAATCTCAAAAGCACAACTCAGCAATGCAATGAGCTGATTGTAAACAATGTTACCTATACTGAGGCTAAAGATACAGCAAATTTACTGGCAGATAAATTTAGTTCTAAGGTTATCCCTCTCTCCCCTCCATCTTTCCTCAAGATATACCTGAAACTGGTTTACCTCCAGCTATCACACAAGACCATGTTTTAAAAGTGCTATCAAAAGCTAAAAATGCTGCATTGATGGGTGCTGCCAGTATCTCTGGATGCATCTTAAATAGCATGAAGCATGCTATTTAAGGTGCATCTTAGGATATTAACTAGCATGAATCATGATTTAGTCACACCCCTAACAACACCATTCAGTCTGGGTCACCACTATACAAGTTTTGTACCAAGAAAATGAAGAATGGCAACATTCATTCCCTTGCATAAAGGAGGACATTCCACATACCTATAACTCTGACCTGCCTCATATGCAAAGCAATGGAAAGATGTACCATGGAATTAATCAGTCAGTAACCAGTCCAAAATACATTCAGGACATAGAGAACCTTCAAGCAATGAACCTGTCTCAAACTCTACTCGTATACCTGCCATAGCCCCCTCTCTCCCTTCAATCACCACTAGACTTCACTCTTTCAATTAACTACATCCCGCACCACCTCACTTCTACCTCATTCACTACTCCCTTTCTTGCATTTCTATTTTCTCACCACAATTACCTGCACTCTACATTCCCTTAACTATAACATCATGCTAGTATACCCATGCATTTCATTTCTCTTCATTCTCCTCCTCTCTAGCCTAACAACTCTATCACATGCACTACTAATAAAATGCTCCTCAACACTTACCTCATCCTCACCACTCAATCCCCCTATGGCATGCTACTCTCATATATCCCCAACCCTAATCTGTATTCCTATATTCTATTATTCCTACCACAAAATATTCAATACCAGCTACTCAATACATGCACCTAAATTTTCCAGAACTCCAAGAACAACTAGACACTCTTTCAGTTTCATACATTTGTGTGGAGACATTGACCCAAACCCAGGACCCAGCCACAACTTCCAAAGAAAACACTTAAAAAATTATCACTTTTTATCTTAGGACCATATACAAGAAATTGGAAGCCTTTCTTGTTGGGTTAACGCTCTACAATCCAGACATCTTTGCCATCTCAGATATCTGGTTAAAACCTGGCATAAAAATATTGAAGTTCTACCACCTGGTTACTGAACAATCAGAGTAGACAGAGTACATAAAATGCAGGAGGAATTGCCCTAGTTTTCCCAAATACCCTCACAATTATTCCCTGTGCTAAAACTACACCCAGATTTGGTATAGCAGAAATCCTTATCACATTCCTAAAAATAAACTCAGCCAATAGCATCTGCATTGTTGTATTACATATCCATCCAGGACAGAAATTACTATCTTAGAAAATAACCTAGCCTGGATTTCTGAAACAATACAAAATGAAAACATTATCCTTGGTGATGTTAACATTGACTGGCAGACCATTTCTTCATATACCTCAACTAACAATATAAAGATCAGCATTTTTTTCAAATAATTAATTCTCCAGATATATTAAAATAATACCTAACAATCCACCCTAGATTGGATTCTAGTTTCTTACTGTACTAACTACCCTTCCTCGAGTATACTTTCTGACTCCCTAAGCAACTATCTAGCAGCCTTTGCCCATAGGACTATCACCCAACCCATAAAGCAACACAAGTTCAAAACCATACACAACATGCAAACATTCAACAAAAATGTATTCATTGAGTCTCTGAAAACTACTGACTGGACCATCCTAAAAAGACTCCCCTTTATGAGGCAGTTGAACATTTCAACAATGTCTTTCCTAAGTATGCACTAGCCCCACAATGATTGACAATAATTAAGAATAACCATGCCCCATGGCTCACCAAATCATACAAAAGCCTAATGAAAGAAGTAGACATCCTGACAAATATCCTATGAAAAAAAACTATATTACACCAAGATTCAAGATAACCATTAAATCTTTATGAAGACTCCTTTGCCTGTGTTAAAATAGGTTCATATATTTCAAAGTCAATCTTGATAACTAAAGGAACTATGCAGGGTTGCCCGTTGTCACCATTGTGTTTTACTTTAATTATGGAACTATTTGAAAATTACATAAGATCAAGATTAGATATTAAAGGAATACAAATAAATAAATTAAACTCTAAAATACCACTATTTGCTGATGATATCCTTTTGACTCTAAATGACAACAAAAAAATCACTTAACACTCTTTAATACAATTGAAACTTTTCAGAATAAATCTGGACTTACTTTTAATGAAAACAAAACAAACATTTTACATATTAATTCTAATACTTAGGATTTGGATTCAAGATTTTCTAAACATATTGTGGAACATTAAAAAAATAAATATTTAGGTATAGTTTTAACTGAAATATTAAAAATGCAATAAATATAAATTATAATAATAATAATAGTTTAGTCATTATAAAAACCTTATTAAATAAATGGAATATGTCGTTTTTTCAATAGAAGAGAGAATATCCTTAATAAACATGATTATTTTACCAAAAGTATTATACATAATACAATCACTAGCTCTTCCACCTCCCAAACAATGTTCAAGAGAATCTAATTCCTTAATCCTTATTTTTCTATGGTATCCCAATAAACCTAGATTGGCGCTAAATCATCACTTAAGATATTGGTCTTCTGGTGGTATTGGATTACCAGATTTAGAATTATATTCCCTATCAATAGTTATAAACACAATCTCTCTCTGGTCAAATAATAATTACAGAGCTAAATTGAAAGACATACAAGAAAGCATTTGCTTAAACTCCAACTATCAAAACATACAAGAAACCATTTGCTTAAAATTCAACTATCAGACATTTTCACTTCAAAACTCAACAGTTTACAATAATTTTCTATTGTTTTTACAAGATTATATTTTAGAAAATTGGAATTAACTAATTAATTCTACCTATATTTCCATGATAATGATTTTGCAAAATTTTATTTACAAGAACCTAGAGTTTAAAGCATGTTTGTTTAACATTTCCTATTGCACATACACAAAACAACATATGTACATTTAATATAACTACAATGACTAAATTTAAGGAGAAAAATCTAATATATTGATTGGTTCCAATTGATGAATAAAGAAACAATTGTAGATATTAAATAGAAAAGAAAATTAACTTAATGCAAACATCAATAAAACATACTGTACCTAAATTCATTATTTTTTAAATTATTTTGATGCATAAAAATGATTTATAAAAAGTTCTTTTATTCAGAATTTATAAAGTGGTTAAAAAGACTGCAACATATTACAAAGGAAATTACTAGAATTATTTCAAATCCACAAATATTTATTATCCAAGTGAAGAAGTAAAAGAAAATATTCTTATCATCTTTCAAACAAACTACTTCCTCATTAAAATTGAAGCTATTCTCTTGGAAATGTATACCTAAATCATTCATCACCCCACATTAATTGAATTAATGTATGAAAAAATGTTGGAGGTTGGTGATGTAAATTAAACATTAAAGCAGATTGGCAATACATATTTTCTGACTGCAATGCAATTAAGCCATTCTGGAATTATATTAATATTTTTCTATAGGCATTATTAAATTATCAGTTTACTCTAAATCATTAATTTTATTTAATACTCCAATACCTATATGTGCCAAAAATGTACTATTCAGTTCTTTGGAGTATTTTATCAATAGCAAGAAAAACAATCACCACAAATTTGAAAAGTGAATTTACTCCCGCTTTAAAATAATTTATAAGTATTGCAACCAAAGTCTGTCATTTGGAATAACTTACAATCAAGGTGAGAACAAACACAACCATCACTTCTTACAACACCTGGATAAAACTCAAAGAACTGCTAACTAAACAATCAATAAATATTTGTGGTTTTTAAATATTTGTACTTTTTGGACTATCAGAGTTGTATCTCCTGTGATTACAAGGAAGTTTCCACAGACGTTTACGCATCATTGGCGTTTCTGCAGCAGTTTTACACGCCACTTGTTAAGGGAGCCTGTGTTCAGCTGCGTTATTTCTATAGTATGGAGGAGATGCATAATTCTTCTGGAGCAGCCTCACCCTTTCAACGAGACGAATTATCAGAGATTCGGGCTGAAGTGAAGATACTAAGAGGTGAAATTGGCAAGCTCTTGGATGTGGTTAACTCCTTGATGTAGCAGGGAGTAAATACTTTGGTTGTCGCTAAGGGAGCAGCATCTAGCAGGCACAACAGCACGTCTGATAACGATAAAAGGGATGAAGCAGTATTTATTCATGAAGGTAGTCATTTTACTAAATCCGGTGATCAAAATATCACGTAAACGGACATTCTGATCACTTCTTCACCGGGAATCCCTAACGGGCAAAAACCAGCATCTTTGCAGTCGCATGGTATTGATTTACTGGTTGAAGGATTAACGGACAAAGCAAACAGTAGATTGGCGCCTACGGACTTCACATTTGACTTTTCTTTTGCCAACACGGCTGATGAAGTAAGGAGAACTGGTACCAGACCGAAAATGGGGAATAGTATCAAAACTTATGCGAATGCCACTGGAAATCTACGGGAGCAAAAAGGTACTGTTACTGAAAGCACTCGATTTGGAACAGTTAATAGTAATACTAGAAAAAACCCAGAGTGCTTTCTTAAAGACTTTTTAGAATATGACTGTGCTTTTGAAGCTAACAAGCAAAATAGAAAAGCTAATGTCAATTTTAAGTATAATGGGACATTAAAAGAAATCATTTATGAATTTGGTAGAAAACTAAATGTCATCAATTCTATCAAATTAGACAATGCATATTTATCCTTCTGTATCAATTTGGGCATAGTACCTATGGGCCTTCGATTTTTTAAGGTCCCCATGGGAATAGATTTAACTAAAGAAACTATCAATGAATTTAATCAACTTTTTGACAGCTTTGCATTGAATATATGAAGAAAATTATGCAATTTAATGATGTCAAATTATGCATACTATTAAGTGAAGTGGATCAGTTGAATGAAAAAATATTGTCTGATTTATTGTTTATGAATTGGGAGAAGTTATACCACAAACAATTTGAAAATGCTGAATATAAAACTCAGACCGCATTCACAAGGAAAAGTAAAAAACTAAGTAGGGATAAGGAACAATATGAAGTGGGGATGGCATACATATGGAAACAATTTTCTCAATATACACAAGATAGACAGAGTAATGGTGATGGTAAGGAAAATTTTCAAGAGGTATACAACAGAAAGGGGTACAAAAAATGGACCAAGAAAAATACATGGAGGAAGAAAGGATACAGGGACAATTAAGATTGGTAGATGGAGTAGATACTATTGGTGATACAGACAATGTTGATTCTGGAATTGCTCATAATGGCGTCATTAATAAGTTTAACAACTTTCAGATTTTTAATTATACTAATTTAATATTGAGTCCCGCCCATTTCAGCCTTTTATCTAAAGGTATGGAATACATTCCAACTCCATCTTTTAGAGTAGTAGACATTATTTGTGAAATTAAGAAATATGTAAGAAAGCTAAATTTGGCTATTATGTTTAAGGATAAAAAAATCACAGAAAGTTATGACAATTCTCTAAAGAAAAAAAGCACCTTTATGCCTATAATGAATCCTGACATTCACAGATATGAAAAATTAGTCACACATGATATATATAAAATCAAAAGAAACTCAAATAAAGGTAAGAATAATTTAACTGACGACGAAATGAGAATACTTATGGATTTGAGGAAGAGTGCTAAAGTAAGAATTATGAAGCCCGATAAAGGAGGGGGAATTGTGGTATATGACCAAATGGATTACAACAGTAAAATATTTGAGATACTGCATGATACAGAGAAGTATGAGATCATATCTCTGAATGAATTAAATATAGCATATAGAAAGATTGATTATTATGTTGAAGAATTTTTATTGGACAATGTGATTAGTGAGGAAATATACAATTTTATTAAGGTTGAACATCCCACACTAGCAACTATGGTTGGAATACCAAAAGTCCATAAGAATTTATTGGACCCTCCATTTAGGCCCATAATATTGGGCAGTAAATCTAAAACATTCCCAATGGGAGTACTAATAGATTCGTTATTGAAGCATGTCTATAATAAGGTGCAACACATAGTGAAGGATTCATGGGAATTTTTAAAAAACTTTCCCATCACCTTGACATCTGAAAATCTGATTTTTGCGTCCATAGACGTTGTAGATTTATTCATGTGCATACCCAAGGTAGAAGGTCTAGAGGCATTTTTCAACAGTATGCATAGATATAGTGACTTGACAAAAGAAAAAATCCGCTTAGTGTATGATTTGATGTCGATTGTTTTAGAACACAACTTCATATATTATGAAGGTGAGATTTTTAAACAAACTAGTGGCGTAGCAATGGGGGCAGCTTGTGCCCCCATATACGCCAACTTAGTTATGTTGGATTGGGAGATGAACAATATACTTCAAAGTGAATATATGGAGTCAATAAAATATTACTCGCGTTTTTTGGACGACATATATATCATATGGGAAGGTAGTCAAGAAACATTTGATGTTTTTTTAAGGTACTTAAATCAGAGTAGTAGGTTTTTGAAATTCACATCAAACAGCAATGATTATGGGGTACCTTATTTAGATACTTTGGTGACAAAGAGAGATGACAAGTTTCATTCTAGAATTTTTAGGAAGGATACCTTCACAAATTCGTATTTAGATTATGAAAGTTGTCACCCAACAAAAACTAAGATTAATATATTCAAAGGCCAATGTATTAGAACCTTGAGAATGACTACATCCCCTGAAGAAGTTAATCATGAAATACAGTTTATTATCTCTTTATTTACTGACAGGGGTTATAGTGTTAAAATGATGAAAATGATCAGTACAGAACTTATGCAAAGATGGGGTACTAATTTATTCCCATTATTAGGAACTAAACATCAGGAATTGTTGGCTACAAATATAGATATAAAAGAAAAAGCATCTAAAAATAGTCTAGGTAGAGCATGTATAGTGGAATTCAGTCCTTATAGTAATGAAGTAAAATATATATTAAATAAATATTGGCATACTGTACTAATTAATGATGAAATGATAGAAATATTGGGCACAAAACCGATTTTTGTATACAAAATGGCATCAAATTTAAAAAATATACTAGAGAAAGACAAATGTGAAGAGAAATTTAAGAGTAGTGACAAAAACATATGTACTAGCAGATGTGGCAGTTGTAATCAGTGTAGTTTTGTGCTACAGGATAATGAGTTAAAACTGTTAAATTACAACAGAACAAAAATTTTCTTTAAAAAGGGCAACTGCAACAGCAGATTCTTAGTATATATGGCAAAATGTACTGCATGTCCTTCATACTACATAGGCAAAACTGAGCAGAAATTTAGGAAGAGAATTTATGCACATTTATATTGTATCAAGAAAAGGGATGAAAAAAATGCTTTAGCAAAGCACGTTATCAACAAAGGAACTGAACACCAATTTAGATTTGGTATTTTAGAGATGGTTACACCTAACCCTAGGGGGGGTAACATAAAAAATTATTTGTCATACAAGGAAAGTTATTGGCAAATACTAACAGATGCTACTACTCCTCCGGGTTTAAATGAGAGTATATCTATGAAAAGTATATTAGAACATTTTTAATATATTGTGCAATATTAATATTGGATTTCATATTTCATAATTTTCTATGTGTTTTAGGAATTGTATGTTAGGATTTATGATGTGTTTTAATGAAAAGACTGACACAGTCTTTTTGTGCATTTTAGTGTATATCACTTTAATTTTATGTAGCATTTAGTCTTGGTGCCAAAATTACAATATATAAGTTACAGAATTTATTCATAAGATGTTCTGATGAAGCCTACGTTATGAGTGGGTGAAAGCGCTTAATGATTTAACGTATATTGTGCAATAAATATTTGTGGTTTTTAAATATTCGTACTTTTTGGACTATCAGAGTTGTATCTCCTGTGATTACAAGGAAGTTTCCACAGACGTTTACGCATCATTGGCGTTTGTGCAGCAGTTTTACATGCCACTTGTTAAGGGAGCCTGTTATCACATTCCTAAAAATAAACTCAGCCAATAGCATCTGCATTGTTGTATTACATATCCATCCAGGACAGAAATTACTATCTTAGAAAATAACCTAGCCTGGATTTCTGAAACAATGCAAAATGAAAACATTATCCTTGGTGATGTTAACATTGACTGGCAGACCATTTCTTCATATACCTCAACTAACAATATAAAGATCAGCATTTTTTTTCAAATAATTAATTCTCCAGATATATTAAAATAATACCTAACAATCCACCCTAGATTGGATTCTAGTTTCTTACTGTACTAACTACCCTTCCTCGAGTATACTTTCTGACTCCCTAAGCAACTATCTAGCAGCCTTTGCCCATAGGACTATCACCCAACCCATAAAGCAACACAAGTTCAAAACCATACACAACATGCAAACATTCAACAAAAATGTATTCATTGAGTCTCTGAAAACTACTGACTGGACCATCCTAAAAAGACTCCCCTTTATGAGGCAGTTGAACATTTCAACAATGTCTTTCCTAAGTATGCACTAGCCCCACAATGATTGACAATAATTAAGAATAACCATGCCCCATGGCTCACCAAATCATGCAAAAGCCTAAGGAAAGAAGTAGACAACCTGGCAAATATCCTATGAAAAAAAACTATATTACACCAAGATTCAAGATAACCATTAAATCTTTATGAAAACTCCTTTGCCTGTGTTAAAATAGGTTCATATATTTCAAAGTCAATCTTGATAACTAAAGGAACTATGCAGGGTTGCCCGTTGTCACCATTGTGTTTTACTTTAATTATGGAACTATTTGCAAATTACATAAGATCAAGATTAGATATTAAAAGAATACAAATAAATAAATTAAACTCTAAAATACCACTATTTGCTGATGATATCCTTTTGACTCTAAATGACAACAAAAAAATCACTTAACACTCTTTAATACAATTGAAACTTTTCAGAATAAATCTGGACTTACTTTTAATGAAAACAAAACAAACATTTTACATATTAATTCTAATACTCAGGATTTGGATTCAAGATTTTCTAAACATATTGTGGAACATTAAAAAAATAAATATTTAGGTATAGTTTTAACTGAAATATTAAAAATGCAATAAATATAAATAATAATAATAATAGTTTAGTCATTATAAAAACCTTATTAAATAAATGGAATATGTCGTTTTTTTCAATAGAAGAGAGAATATCCTTAATAAACATGATTATTTTACCAAAAGTATTATACATAATACAATCACTAGCTTTTCCACCTCCCAAACAATGTTCAAGAGAATCTAATTCCTTAATCCTTATTTTTCTATGGTATCCCAATAAACCTAGATTGGCGCTAAATCATCACTTAAGATATTGGTCTTCTGGTGGTATTGGATTACCAGATTTAGAATTCTATTCCCTATCAATAGTTATAAACACAATCTCTCTCTGGTCAAATAATAATTACAGAGCTAAATTGAAAGACATACAAGAAAGCATTTGCTTAAACTCCAACTATCAAGACATACAAGAAACCATTTGCTTAAAATTCAACTATCAGACATTTTCACTTCAAAACCCAACAGTTTACAATAATTTTCTATTGTTTTTACAAGATTATATTTTAGAAAATCGGAATTAACTAATTAATTCTACCTATATTTCCATGATAATGATTTTGCAAAATTTTATTTACAAGAACCTAGAGTTTAAAGCATGTTTGTTTAACATTTCCTATTGCACATACACAAAACAACATATGTACATTTAATATAACTACAATGACTAAATTTAAGGAGAAAAATCTAATATATTGATTGGTTCCAATTGATGAATAAAGAAACAATTGTAGATATTAAATAGAAAAGAAAATTAACTTAATGCAAACATCAATAAAACATACTGTACCTAAATTCATTATTTTTTTAAATTATTTTGATGCATAAAAATGATTTAGAAAAAGGACTTTTATTCAGAATTTATAAAGTGGTTAAAAACACTGCAACATATTACAAAGGAAATTACTAGAATTATTTCAAATCCACAAATATTTATTATCCAAGTGAAGAAGTAAAAGAAAATAATCTTATCATCTTTCAAACAAACTACTTCCTCATTAAAATTGAAGCTATTCTCTTGGAAATGTATACCTAAATCATTCATCACCCCACATTAATTGAATTAATGTATGAAAAAATGTTGGAGGTTGGTGATGTAAATTAAACATTAAAGCAGATTGGCAATACATATTTTTTGACTGCAATGCAATTAAGCCATTCTGGAATTATATTAATATTTTTCTATAGGCATTATTAAATTATCTGTTTACTCTAAATCATTAATTTTATTTAATACTCCAATACCTATATGTGCCAAAAATGTACTATTCAGTTCTTTGGAGTATTTTATCAATAGCAAGAAAAACAATCACCACAAATTTGAAAAGTGAATTTACTCCCGCTTTAAAATAATTTATAAGTATTGCAACCAAAGTCTGTCATTTGGAATAACTTACAATCTAGGTGAGAACAAACACAACCATCACTTCTTACAACACCTGGATAAAACTCAAAGAACTGCTAACTAAACAGTCATTAATTTGTCAGTAACAAAGTCTATTATATAAATATATAGATTTTTCATATATAGTAGACACCTTTGTAAATAGTTGTCTTTGCTATCTTTTTGATATTTTTTTATTCCTTATTCATTGTTCATTTGTTTAATCATCTAATTTTTATATATGTTGTGTATGTTACATTTTATTTATTTAAAACATTTTAATGAAATATTTAAGCAAAAAAAAAAAAAGATAACTGTAAAACCAACCCCAAGAAATTCTGGTCCTCCATATCATCACTTCTCAACCCAGGAAGACAAAACAATCCAAATCCATACCCAGACATACCACTCCATCAAACAGTCACCAAATTCAAGATTTACTTTATATAATCCAAAACCAAACACCAAACCCAGCTTATAAACCACAACTCACCACCCCAAACAAATCCCTCAATAATAACCCTGTCACATTCCCCACATCATACTCACATAACCAACCCCTCACTAATGCCCAAACACCCTACCATCCCATTATTAACTTGAAGGCCATTTCTTTATCTCTAATGAAAAATTACTACATCAGCTAAAACCCTGCTCAACCTAAGCAGACAACCTCCCTTCAGAATACCTAAAGCTGGCTGTAGATGTAATAACATTCCCAGTTAGCATCCTAATTAATAAATCCTTAGATGAATCACATGCCCCTACCATATGGAAAATGGCACGTGTTATTCCCATTTACAAGTGAGGCAACTCCACTGACATCACAAACTTTTGTCCCATTGCAATCTTGTCCCCACTCTCTAAAATTCTAGAAAAATGCATACCCCTCCAACTTCTTCACCACATCACACTTAATATATTTCTCAGTCATACTCAACATGGCTTTAGACCCACCCACAGCACCTCGGTAGCTCTGGTATCCTTTTCATGGATACTGTCAACAACTCTGTGACTTTGGCAAACTAGTATCTGCATTATTTCTAGACTTGTCAAAAGCATTTGATATGATCTCTCACTCTAAGCTCCTTGATCAACTTTCTAATATTGGTCTATCTTCTCCCTCACTTTAGTGGTTCTCTAGCTACTTAACTGAAAGGCAGCAAGCAGTAAAATGGGAACAGTCTTATATCTCTTCCTATCTCTTCATCACAAGTTTCCATCCTTGGATCACTACTGTTTAATGTCTTTATTAACAACTTACGTACAGCCACCTGCAAAGGCACTCTAATTCACTATGCAGATGATGCCACAATCATCTGCAAATCAGACACACTAACTCACCTACCACATATAAAAAAGCAAGACTTTCTAATCCATAGAAACCTGGCTCACTAATGCTCAACTCCTACTGAACTCTAGAAAAATAAAACTCCTCCTTTTCACCCATAAACCACATTGCTCTAATATAAACAAATGTCAAAATCTTTTCTGCAAACAACACAGAAATTGAATTGGTTCAGCATATCAAATTATTAGGAGTAATAGCTGAAGATAAACTCAAATCTGACATCCGCATACTTGCTTATCCTACCTTCATTTTACTTTACTCCCTACATATCATTCCTCTTCTCTTATCTGATAGCATACCATAAACATGTTATTTCCCTGCTCTTTTTGCATATCCTATTGTTAATTTTCCTTGTGATGAAGATCATGTTTTTTCTATGATAATATATCAACCATGTGTAGTTTGTGACTGAATTCTATGATTTGATGATGTCTGTTGAGTCTTTTCACTCTGTTAAAAAACAATGATTTAACCTTATGTATCTGGAGATTTTCTTCCTGGGCCTACACTGAAAATGGGTACATTAGGGCTACCGTGGTGGTGCAGTGGTTAGAGTTGCCACCTCACAGCAAGAGGTTCTCTGGTTCAATCCTCAGCTAGAGTGCCTTCTGTGCGGAGTTTGCATGTCCTCCCTGTGGTCGCATGGGCTTCCTCCAGGTGCTCCAGTTTCCTCCCACATCCCAAAGACATGCTGTAGGTGGATTGGACACTCTAAATTGGCCCTAGGTGTGAGTGTGTGCATGTGCCTTCAGTGGAAGGCTGGGCACCAGGCTGGCAAGTAGACACCATAAAACTCCACTGCCAATCATGAGCAGACAAGTTCATCCACTGTGGCAACCCCTAACTGGGAAAAGCCAAAAGAAGAAGAAGGACCCAGTCAGACTTTCCTGGTAAGTAAATGTCTAATAAATAAATAAATGGAAAAAAATATAATAACATTAATCAGTCAGGACATAGAGAACCTCCAAACAGTCAACACGTCTCATTTTGGATTAGTCAAGGGTAGGTCATGCTTACTCAGACTGGTAGTGCCCATGATTCCCACTGATGGCATCCAAATCATCTGCATTACTGCTTCATGCAGTCTGACAGTACACAAGGCCATCTAGATGGCATGTGTAAGCAGACCACAGACTGCATGCCCTAATGAGTAACTCCCTTTACTTCTCTACTGTGGTTCATGTTGTTCTCCTGGTTGAAGGCACCCATAAGGAAACCACACAATATGACAGAAATCCAACAGAACACAGCTAACACACAAACTAGAAACATCATAGTGCGGGTGCTCAGCCTTCTGTATTCCACTACCTTGAAACCTCTTGAAAGGAGAGCACTGCAGTACAAACATGCCACAACCTGCAAATTATTTGTCTCATGATGTATAATACATAACATGATTATCAGGAAGCAGACAGCACAGTTCACCATCCAGAGAACATGTGTAGCTATGACATCAGGCTTTTCACAGGCATCACAACTATCTCCTCCAGCAGTGATGACAGTGATGTCATAAGAGAGTAACCAGCAGCCACAACATACCTGACAGACAACATTATGCATGATATGTACCAGCACAGGCAAAGCAGTGACATGTATTCCATCTTTAAAGGCCTGAGACGTACACAGTGACATTGTGGTGTCACACCAAACACAGTTATACATGCTGGGCAATGCATAGTCAAGTCATGTTGTGCATTAGACATCTCCACTTACAACACAAATGAGGGAGGGTGTTCTGGGTCACTGCCATCATACCTTAACGAGGTACATATTAATGCATTGCTGGAAATACAACCTGGGGGAGCTACAGGTCAACAGAGGTGGAGATATGGGTGTCATTGATGGAGGACATCTGTATCACAGATAATTTCCTCAAATATCATCAAATATAACCCCTCTGCTATCACTAGGGAACAGGTCCTTATTGCTCTCTTTAAGACAAAGAATACTGCATCAATGCACCCAGACAGTATCTTAAAATCCCTTTTAAATACCATGAAACATGACCTATCAGGGCCTCTGGATTTACTAGTTAACTGTAGCCTCCAAACAGGCTTCATGAATAAAGAAAGGCAACAGTCATCCCTCTGCTCAAAGGCGGACCATCTATATACCCTGGAAACTACAGACCCATACATCTCACTATTCTTATATGTAAAGCCATGGAAAGAATTACCATGGAGATTATCAAGAGAGATATATAGTAAACCTCCAGACACTAGATCCAACCCAGTTTGGTATCGTTAAGGGCAGATCATGCCTACTCAACCTGGTGGACTTTTTTGAGAAGTCACCAAAGCAATGGATGAAGGGAAAATCATTCATACTGCCTACCTTGACCTGGCCAAGGCATTTAAAACAATACCCCACTCGGGCATTGTTGACAAACACAAGAGGTTAAGTGCAGACCAATATGTTAACCCAGTGGATAGCCAACTGACTCACAGACAGGACCAAGGAAGTTAGAATTTGGGAGTCCAGTTATACAAAGAGGCCAGTCACAAGTGGAGTCCCTCAAGGATCAGTCCTTGGACCGCTCCTTTTTAGCATTTACTTCTCAGAAGTCAAGGCCAATGTCAGTGGTCTCTGCCTGACTAAATTTGCAGATGATTGTAAATTAGGAGCTGTCATTGAACCCCAAACTGATGCAAATGTTCTCCAGGAGGGGCTGACACAGACAAATAACTGGTGTCAGAGTCATGGACAAAAACTAAATGCCAAGAAATGCATAGCAATATACTTTGGGAAGTCATCCATTCCTGGTAACTATCATATTGACAACACACCCCTTAAAGTTGACCCAGTAGTCAGGGACATAGGAACACACATAGATAGTAATCTAGCCTTTGGCCATCACACGTCTACAGTAGTGAAGAAATCCTTCTATTTTGTGCAACTTATAAACAAAGGTATGGCATCTAAGTCCAAGGAAGTCATTGTTCTACTGTATTTGGTATTCATCCGACCATTAATTGAGTACAATGCTCCCTTTGTTTTGTATCTAACCAGGCATGTCCAACAATTGGAACGTCCACAAAGGTTCCTGACTAAAAGAATACAGGGCATAATTAAAATGTCCTTTGCAGACTGCCTCAAGGACTTATACCTGTATTCTGTCTCCTATAGGCTTTTGAGGGGAGATCTATACCTGGCACACAGGCATTGTCAGACCCCACTTTGATGGACCTCCTGTATATCCACAAAACAAACAGCACCAAAATTACCCATTCTACAGACCTAAACTTTGCCTGTGATATAAATAGGACCTGCTGGAACAATAGGTATGTATCCCAGAGACTACCCTATCTATGGTACAGGCTCCCCAGCCATGTGAAGCAGAGTTCCTCCTTAACCCAATTCAAGTGCAACTTGGGCAATTGGATGGAAAACCAGAAATTCATCCCTGTTATGTCTCGAATGGACACAGGTTACCTGTTAATGGTTCATCTCACAAGCTCATGCTTACACTTATGAAGAGTATCAGAACTTGTCAGAGATTTAGGATGCATGGCTAGCCTTAAAAAGGCTCATGTGGTAGTTAGCCTAGTAAACAAAACCAATAAACTGTAGACAGAACTGACCGGACTCAATGTGAGTAAAGTACAATAAATTTAATCAGATAAAACACCATACATAAGTGCTTTCATCTCTCATGGAGAATATCCACGGTGGTGCAGTGGTAGTGTTGTTGCCTCACAGCAAGAAGTTCTCCCGTTCGATTCTCAGCTAGTGTGCGGGGAGTGCCTTCTTTGTGGAGTCTGCATGTCCTTCCTGTGGGTTGAGTGGCGTTCCGGAAGACATGCGTGAATGGGCGTACCTTCATTGAAGGTTGGGCGTCGAGCTGGCAACTCAGCACCGTGAAAATATACTGCCAATCATTAGCGGACCGGAGTTCCGCTGTGGCGACCCCTAACCAGGAAAAGCCAAAAGACAACAACAACATCTCTCATGGAGACTTCTTCAGATATAATACACTCTCATTCACCATCTTTTCTATAAGATAGTTGAATTTAATTAATCAATGATACAATACTACTAATTAAGTACTTCACGGTTTTAAAGGTCCACAGCACACTAACTGCAGCTCATCCAAACAATAAAAAACAGTTTCCCAAAAATCATTTGTGTACCCAGGTAAAAACATTAAAAATCATGCAAATTAATTTAAAATTCATGTTACCTAATCTGCTTTTTCACACAATATAGGTTTGAAAGATACTTGGTCATTCAAACCAGTGGGGGGATGATGCATTTAATTGCAACTGTCAGACAAGTTCTCTTTTTAATAAATGCCTTTGCCAGTCACCTCCCCTAGGGTGAATCTGAACCCTTTCCAGTATACCAAAACTAAACTTAACAAAATGATTGCACATCACTGAATGTCTATACAATGCATTAACTTCTCTTTTTTCCTGGTCTCATAGAGGTGCTCATAAATCCTCAGTTTCAAAGCTCTCTCTGTCTTCCCAATATAGTGTCCTGAGCAGCTATCACATTTTGCTAAGTAAACCAACTTATTGGTACTACAATTTGCTTTCACAAAGGACACCTTGGTATGTAAAACATTGTCCAAAATAATAGTTTTTTCTTTAATAATGTAACTGCAATATGCACAGTTACCACAAGGTGTAGTAACATTACCAAAATTTTTATCCATTTGTTTACTATTTTCTAGGATTTGTTTAAAATTCCTACCGGTTTTACTAACAAACAAGGGCTTAGGCCCAGCCAACTGGGAGACTTCAATACTCCAGTTCTTCTTTATGACCTCCTTAATGTCTTGGGAATAAACATTATGTTCCAATACCAGAGCTTTTTCATATTTATTGTCCCCCTCCTTACTGTTTTGGTTTGTAAACTCCATCTCCAGTAATGGGGGATATTTGGTACCCCAACCTTTCCTTACTTCCTCGAATATACACCCACCATCTTCAAAGGATATTTGCTTTCTATAAACATTTTCTTCAAAAGATCAAACTCATGGTCTAGTTCTAGTATGTCAGTTCTGTCTACAGTTTACTGGTTTGGTGAGGCTTTAACCATTTCTACTATTTTTTGTGTAGCCTAGTAAACACCTATGAACATATGTACTGACAGGGAGGATGAGTCAGTACATGATCATATGTGGAGCCACTTTGATGTTTGGACGTTGTGGTCTCCTCTGACATGAGGCACCCCTAATGTCACAGGTCCAGATTAAAGTGGCCTCCTTAGCCAGCTGCCTTGAATATGGATAGCCCCCTAGCTGCAGACAACAGAGCCAGAGAGGAAAGTGTGGATGGCACTCACTGTTTCCACATACAGTCAGATATGCATCACTATTGATATCATATGGCCAATCGCAGCATCATACTTGGGAGTCCATTGTCTCCTTAAGGCATTGGCATTGCCGGGAGACATCCTTATGGATGGCATGCAGCTCACCAGTCACCTTCATATTGACATAAATAGTTGTAGATTGTGCTTAGATTACAACCCAGACATGCTGTCTAAGTTAATAGTCTAAGACTAAGTGCTTCCTGCATATTGGGGGCTGACACTGATACTGGACAGACCCAGGAACTGCTAGTAGGCTGTAGTATGGTAGGTATACCTATGTCAGGAGCAAGGTACCTATCTGGTGCTGTAGCTCCAGGGAGACAAGCGGTGTTCCCTTCAGAAATGGATGACCCTCCACAACAGGGATAGCATGTATTCATTCTGTGTGGCACCTAGATGAGGTGTGGGCAGGACCACATTTTTGTCCTAGACAATGGTTGTAAGATCAACCACCCAGGATGGAGACAGACAATGGTAAAGTGTCTTTGAACTGTCATTCAGTGTATCTGCTGGCATCACTGGCATACATAGACCCCAGTCTCATCCTGATGTTCTGCCATAGCCTTTACAGATGTCAACAAAGCAATAGCCTGGCCTAAGAATACCCAGTACAAGATATAACAGAGAGAATCTGATTACCTCTGCAACCCATGAGGTCCTGTGGTGTACATGTATGTGGGAGGTAGAAACAGAAAAATATCTTGTGAAATAACCTCTTTTTGCATTTTTGTACTGAGAGCAAATGAATGGATTAGTACTTTTAATACTGATGCCAATACATAAACATTCAGATTATATGGGGAAGAAAGAGACTAGTCAGATATTCTGTATAGGTACTTCAGGTGTACAAGCATGGAGAAACAGTACCACAGGTATATGTATCTTTTAAAGCAAGGGGTCAGAATTCATGAGAGGAAGCACCATTGTCCGGTGGTACTTAATACTTCTAGACCTGGTCTCATTTATTTTAAAGCCTTTTAAAAAAGAAGCTGATAAAGCACTATTAAATTGCATTTATATTTCATTTAGTTTTGCGTAGAATTTGTATGTTCTTGGTTCACATGTTTTAATATTCAATAAGGTATGCTTTTAAACAATGATAGTTCTACCTGTAAGACTGATTATTTTTAGTTCCAATTTATATTTATTTAAAAACCTAATTTATTTTTGGCAGCTAGTCTTAAGAAGTTTCATTTGAAGACATAAAGGTGTTTACTGGTTAATATTGTTCAACTTTTGTGGATTAATAAAACACGTTGTATTCCACTTTATGTTTTTTTTAAATAAAATACTCTATACTAAAAGAATTTTAAAAGGAAAACACTGAGTGGGGTTCTGGCCTCTCATTTCTACACTGGATATTGATTCAGAGACATTTGTGTTACCTAATTATCTGTATCATTGTAAAGATATCAAGATGTGTTGTGACACTGTGTTAAAACTTCCAAATCATTTATGGATTTAAGTAAAGAAATTATCACTTTCAGTTCTCTCTCAGGCATAGCACTGTTTAAATCTCTAAAACTTTTTTACATACACTGTTTATTACCATAGGCAGCTGCACTTCTTTACACACCTGCACTTGATATGAATGAACATTAAAGTATTACACCAGCCTAGATGAATACAAACTTCTGCTACCATCCTGATATCACCCATTTTTTATGAAATTCTGCTTTCTCACAGAATGTGTAATTGCAAGCTTTCAAAGGCTAAACTTTTCAATGACTGACTTTAAGTCATTGCGCAGACAGCAATATTTTGTTATATCATGGGAGGATTTTGGTCTGTGATCCAGCCATAGAGTTTTAGTGCTGATAGCTGGCATCTCTGTTACAGGAGAAATAAACACCTGACAGGTAAATTAAATTTCCTTCTCAAAGAGACTGCATTCCAGGATAAAACCAACAAGTCACAGACCTGATAGCTCTTTCAATGTGGGTACATAATTACTTGCAGCTTGTGTAATAACCCTGCAAGTTTGAAATTGTCTTAATTCTTAATGAATACAAATGGCTGATTACCACATTTATTTAACATTTGTTGACCGGGAAAGTCCGACTAGGTTCCACAGATCCTGTTTTCAGCAGAGGCCTGGGAGAAATGCTCCAGAAGCATGTCTTTAGAATGTGGGAGGAAACCGGAGTACCCAGAGGAAACCCACGTGAACGCAGGGAAAACATGCAAACTCCACACAGAAGGCACCCCAGCTGAAAATCGAACCAGAGAACCTCTTGCTGTAAGGCGACAGCATTAACCGCTGCACCACTGCACTGCCCAAATGGAATGTACTGCAGTGAGACTTGAACCGGGAATGACTGCTTGTAAGGCGAATGCTTTGCCCACTACACTATTGCAGTACATCAAATGTGACCATACTATGGTTTATAAAATATTCATGTGTTAAGATTTCAGTTTAATGGAGAAGGTGTAGAACTTTTTTTTACACAGTTCTATTACTAGTTGACATTTTAAATGCAGTAGAAAATTAAATGTTGTAAAATATACAATATCATCATTAAAACCGTATTATTATTTTGTATGGAAGCCTCAATATAAACTCTATAAAACATGATGATTTTTATGATCATACTGCAATTTAAACAATAATTTTATAATCATATGGTAATTTAAATTTAATGATTTTTATAATCATATGGCAATCCTCCTCCTTAATATTAATTTATCAGTTTTACTACTGGGAGCTTTAAAATTTAGCAGTAATGCAGACTTCCATGATAAGACAGAGTAAAATGGAGCTGGAAAGCATATATTTCCAAGCATAACAAAGGAACAATGGTAATGCATGTTACACCACATAAGTATACATTGGTAAGATGGTTATCCAAATGGCTGAATGGCTGAAGCATGGAACTCTCATTGTGTGTAAATGATGCCTCCCCAAACAGAAAGAAAGTGACTAGCTGCTCCACTCTGAAAGTGTAGCTACAGATGTAATGAGTATGTTGCTACAGTTAAAAAAAAGTATACAAAGCACTTCAGTCATGATGACAAACAGAGTATCGACATTATTTTCTGAATGGGCGTGCTGCACTGCTGTACCCCTGTCATCTGATGATCATGTTCCCTAACACCTTGCATAGCCAGCTGCACTTCTCTATCCACCTGCACTTGGGGGTGGATCTCTTTTACTCTTCTGCCCTTGGTATTACTGCTTCGCAGGTGCAAAATTGTATGAATCCCAACCCTGCAGAAAGCCATTTCTGTTTCATGTTGGTTGGAATCTGCTCTGTGGGCTACTGTGTACACTGCTTTGCTGCTTTCTGTACAGTCTGAACTATATATATTACATTTTTAACCATTAACAGTACAGATATCCTTCTGCACATGAGAGGAAGGAATGGCTGAATACCAGGAAAATAAAATAAAGTAACCTCAATTATTTCACTTAAGGTTGGGGTTTCATCAGGATTTAGCCATATATCTGAACATGAATTATGTTTAGTTTCAGCCCTACATTTAATTCTAACCTTACATCTGTCAAATCCCTGGGCTTTCTAAAAATTCAGATATGTCAATTATCACTTCAATGAAATTTTCACCTACCCTAGGGTTTCAGATTCTGAGTTTATGAAAGCCCATGTAGTCATGTGCTATCTATGGCAATCAGGCCTAACATAGTCTTGGGATCTAAGGCAATCAGGCCTAACATAGTCTTGGGATCTAAGGCAATCAGGCCTAACATAGTCTTGGGATCTAAGGCAATCAGGCCTAACATAGTCTTGGGATCTAGGGCAATCAGGCCTAACATAGTCTTGGGACCTAAGGCAATCATATACATCACAAAAATTACTGCCTTTAGCTTCAGTGTTTAATTTAGTAACATCAGTTTCAATACACTCTGTGGAACCTTGTACCCTCATGAAGATAAAATGATGAATAAATTGCAGCTTCTTTCTTGGCTAAAGTAATGTTAAAAACTTGTCTTATAGCTGCAATAGTCTTTTTTTCTCCCTTTTAAAGTTCAGTTTTATTATAACCTTTAAGGGATCCTTTCACTGTGCAGAAATGTAGCACATGGTAGCCTTTTATTCTTCTTAGATATTGAGGTCAGCTCCATGACAAAAGGCAAGGTAGTAATGCTGGACACTTTTGAAAAGTGGTTGTGCAGAGAGATCATTCACTGCACCCCCCTCCCCAACTACGGAAAGGCTGCTCCTGCTGCACCACTGCTACTACAACTTATATATCTATATACCTAATACACACACACACACACACACACACACACACACACACACACACACACACACACACACACTAATTCTGAGATTCTTGTACTTTGGAGTAAATGTGATACTGTATTCTAATGTTAATACAAAATCACATCACTCATAATTTTGTATTCACACTTTTAACTGTCCATCACAACTGCCTGCCACTTTTGGCTAATACCTACTGTGTTGAAATTTAGAAATAAATCACATTTCTCATTCTATGATTTCTAGTTCTCAGACAGTTACCCTTATAAGGAAAGTTGCCAAGTATGTACACCAGGTAGTTCCTAGAGGTGCATTTTTGAATGTGTTCGACGTTGTGTAATATTTTAACTTTATGGACGGTCTAAGGAATAAGATGGAGATCAATTGTATGTGACAGCTTTTATCAGTATATCCAACATCCACAAGACACTGATGCACTGAAGTCATTGCACCCATTTTCACAAGATGTAGTGATCATGGGGGTGATTATATTTGTTTTTTGGGATCCAGTGTGTCTTCTTTTGCATGACAGTCTCTGTGTGTGTGTGTGTGTGTGTGTGTGTGTGTGTGTGTGTGTGTGTGTGTGTGTGTGTGTGGGGGGTGTGAAACTTTCTTATAGAAAAACTTAAGATTTTTTGACTCAGCAAAAGTGCTCTTTGTCCCATTTTTATAGATGTGAATTAAGCTTAATGGTGAAAATTTACCTAACCATTATTGTAATTTACAACTAATAGCAGTGTACACTTTCAATCCACTTTCCTGATACAGCTATTAGATTTCTAGGTCTATGTGACCTTATAGAAATCTAGCATCTAAGAAAATGTGACTATGCCAGTAGATACATGCCACATAGCTTGTTACATATAGACCAACTTAATCAAATTCTTTGACACAAATGGACAAAGACAACATTGTGCATAACATGGAAATCCTCACATCATAAAATGTATCCAAACTGGTTAACAGACAGAGCAAAATTCGAGAGTTACTATCCAAAGGCCAATGTGTGAATTAGGGAGATGTGAGCAATAGGGTTCCTCAAGATTTAATCCTAGTGCTTCTACTGTTCAATTTCCTTTTATCCTTTGCCAACACACACAAAAATAAATTTATATTGGAAAGTATCTAGATGAATGTAAAATTTGGATGATTGCTGATACTGAAGAAGACAATGTCAAACAATTGCTTAAATATTAACATGCACAAGATGGGCATCAGACACTTAAGTTCACAAAGATGATCAAAATAATTATTGCAAAACAGAGCAAACTAACAAAAAGATGGACAGCTGTGATCTTATTCATTTCAATTAATTTCAACTACAATTAATTTCAATGTATTTAATAAGTTTAAACCAGGCTGATAGTAAATAAAATCAAACTAACAACACAAATACAATTTGTTGGTGTGGCAAGATTTCAAGGCCATAAAATATATTATAAAATTTTTCACATAAACTTTACTGTAAAATAAACAACAAATCTGTATAGTTTTGGGTACAAGGCACTAACAGATATACAAAGTTTATGATGTAAGTTGCTTAACGATATATTTACTAGGATACGCATTAACATTTTATAATAATTAGTACAAGACAGCAAGATCAAATATTTTAGGTCCATGTTTTGATAAAAATCAGGCTACAAAATTGCTCTGTGTATAACTCACTTTGTCCTGTCTGTAAAAACTGTCTCTGAATCGTATGATGTCAAAAACCTAACAACTTTTAAGAGGGAGTGAGACACCTTGGGAGGAAAATATGATGTACACATCCTAAATGAGTGTTCATTCTTAGAAGAGCATAGGTCCTAGAGCGAGATTTAATATTATTTATTTACATTTGTTTACCGGGATAATCTGACTGAACACTAGTGTCCATTTTCAGCAGAGGCCTGGGGAAAAAAGCTCCACATAGTACAAAATCAGCAGTAGTTAATAATAACAATTGTGATTACAAAAGTCAAAAACGAATTAACAGTTGCCAAAAAGTCAAAAGATTTACAAGTACAGAGTAAAATGATTACAAAAAAATTTAAGATGATAAAATAAGTGAAAGTTGGAAGATAGCTGTATAGGAATCATTGAATACATTAGGGATAGAACAGATATTAGATTAAAAACAGCCAACTGCTAGTGATTAAAAGTATGTGACCTTAGGACATTAATATTCACTGGGAACATAAGGAAAAGTTGAGTACAGAAATTAGACTTATAATTAACAAGAAGAATAAGGAAACAATACTCTTGCAATGTAATAAGAGTTCAAGGTGGGCGATATAATATACTATGATCCTATAAATTACCTTTAGCTTGAGTATTATGATTACACTTGGGTAATGTTGAAACCCATTTGGGTTTTAATTAATTGTTAGAACTGAGTTAATTTTAGGGTTTACATGCAGCTAGGACAATGTTTTGGATTAATGTGGGAGGGAAGAAAAACATGGGTTCTGTCGGGTGCCAGGATCCGCCACATAACGCAAGCACTCAGGTCACTCCAAAGCAAGTACAAGTATGACTCCGTCATTGTCCATGCTGGTGTGAATGACCTGAGACATACCTCCCTGGACTACATGAAAAGAGACAGAGGAGTTCTCTGACCATGTAGCCCAGGCTGGTATGACCCTGACCTTGAGTAGCATCTTGCCCTCACCAAGAATGATGCAACAGTATAAAGACAAAATGATCAGTTTCAACAATTGGCTAAAGTATTGGTGTCATTCAAAGGGGATCCAGTGTCTGTCAGCCTGGGATGACATGATTGACAAGCCACGTTGCTTCACTAGGGATGGCATGCACCTCTCACCCTTAGGCTTTCGTATACTGGCCAAGGCTCTTGCCACCCCCATAGTGCCTTTTTTAGGCAAGGCTCAAAGGACAAACCCACCTCCATAGACAACCCAAGGATAAAAAAACTAAAGGTAATGCTACTCAATGCCAGAAGTCTAAACCTCAAGATGCATGCACTCGAGGCTCTCCTCAGTATAGAAAAAATCGATGTCTGTGCAGTAACAGAAACCTGGTTCAAGGCTCCTGAGAGCACCCCAGCACTACTAGGTTATAACTCATACCATGCATTTCGGCCCCAAAACTCGGACCGAAGCACAAAAGGACGGGGAGTATCTATATTCATCAAAGATACCTACACCTCCAGGTTAGTGGCACTGCACGAAGCATCGGAAACCATCCATGTGCAACTAACAGCAGGCAAAACTGCCTTTCAGTTTGTAGCCTGCTACAGAACACCCTCCCTATTACAGGAACCACACTGGAGAATATGAAGGTCTCTCCAAACACTATGTTATTGGGTGACTTCAACTACCCAAACATTGACTGGGAAAACTACTCAAGCCCAAACACCCTCGCCCAATGGTTCCTTGAATTTATAAACTCTAACGCAATGGAACAACTGGTCACCACTCCCACAAGAGGGAACAACATATTGGACCTGGTCATCACCAGCATGGGGACTCTATGTTCCACACCAGAGGTAAACCCCTCATTGGTAAGATCAGACCATAAACAAATTTCCCTGGACATCCATATCCCATCCCCACCCCCAGCCAAGGAAATCACTGTAAAGAATTTCTCAAAAGCCAACTTTGCACTTCTCAAGACTGAGGTGGAATCCTTCAAAGCCCCTGGGCCAGAGGATAATACAGCCCAATCTGCAGAATCCTTTATAAATGCATTCTATGAGCACTTGCAGGAATGCATGGATCGTGCTATCCCAAATAAAACCAAGACTTACTCCTCCAAAAACAGGAGACCGGTCTGTTGGACCCCAGCCATAAATAAGCTATACAACAGAAGGAGGAAGCTACTACATGACAGAGCAAAATCCCAAAAAGGGAAGGCATCTCTAAAGGCCTTCACACAAATTCCACTCAGGTATCATCAAAAAAAACATCAGAGCTTGTAAACCCATACATCACAAAGATGGGTGCAAACTGGGCTAGTGACAGAACCCACCCACAGGAGAGTTGTTGGAGCCATCATGACTCAAAAAAACCTGCAAGTGTGTCCCACAGGGCTCAGTCCTGGTCCACTCTTTTGTTCGGCATACTTTTCTGAAGTACAAGCAAACACAGTAGTGGTTATTATGAAACAAAAAGTTTGCAGATGAACAAATAAGCCACACATCGAACAAAACACATCTGACACAGATATCCTTCAGAAGGGCCTCACAGAAACGGAGCCATGGTGCGCCAGCCATGGCCCCAAGTGCAATGCCAAGAAATGTATATAAATAAAAAAGGGAAACCCTTAATAGCTCAGCTACACTATAGGTGGCAATCCAGGTGGCAATCCACTGGAGACAGAAGAAGGGGGGGACCAGGTTGACAGTAGCCTTCGCTTGACAGCTTTGTTGCTAAAGTAGTTAGGAAAAAAAAACCTCTTGCCCCCCTCTGATCTGAAATGAACATTCAGGGATCAGATCACATCATAGTTCATCCACCACCACCCCCTGCTCATTATCATTATACCCACCCCATTTGAGAATGTATCCCCAAGGACACCTGCAGCAGCAAAGGAAAGGCCAGCAGCTGGAAGGCCCCAAAAAGTTCCTAAAAAAGAAAAAATACTCCAGCTCCCGACTGTCTACTGCCTCCTCTAACCTCTTCTCAGTGCTCTGCCAGTCTCATGCCCAGGCCTGAATAATACCCCAGATGTCAAACCCAACCCTGATGAATATGCTTCACCTCAAAAATATAATCCAGAGAGAAGAAAAAATAGGGAGGGAAAAACCTAAACGTTAGTTATAGTTAATAGAACGTGTTGAGGGGATTGATCACCCACCCATCCCAGAGAGTGCTGTGGAACAAAATCCCGGAACATGTGAGGGCAGAGGCAGAATGTGCCTTGGATCACTTCAGGGATCATTTGACCAATGGATGGGGGACCAGATTACTACCAGAGGACTGGAGGCTAGGGAAATAATAGAGGCACAGCAAAATAAAAGGCATAGTTTATGCCAAGTGGCGAGGTTTCAAATAACAAAAACTATGGGCTAGGCTTATAAATGCCCTTGGGCAGATAGCCTAGTATGAACCTATGAACCTATGAACCTATCAGTATTAGCAAGAAACTTCGATCCCCTCATAAAATCATCAAAGGCCAGTTTCGAAAGAAAAATTGCCCTAGACACTAAAGATAATCACAAGGCCTTCTTTAGTTATGTCAGGAACATGGGCGGAAACTCCCAGATATGCTCTGAATTGTTGCATAACGGTACAAAATATACCGAACCTGCAGACATAGCCAACATCCTGGCAGACAGATTCAGCGCAAACTCCCCCCCTTCCCCCCCAAAGGAGCAAATGCCTATCCCAACTGAATGTAACCTCCCTGACATCACAGATGCACAGGTGAAAGCTGCCCTCTCCAAAGCAAAAAACACAGCATCTATGGGACTGGACGGTGTCCCAGGCTGTGTCTTACATGAGCTCCAAGAAGAACTGAACCCTCACATTAAGTCACTGTTCAAACTTAGCCTTACTACAGGATATGTACCCAAAGAATGGTGTACTGCTACAGTGGTCCCACTCCACAAAGGTGGTGCCACAACGGACCCTGGAAACTATCGCCCCATAAGCCTGACTAGTCTGGTCTGTAAAGCTATGGAGCATATTATCATGGAACTCATAAACAAAGACATTGGGAGCCTCCAGACACTGGACCCTACACAATTTGGCTTTGTTAAGGGCAGATCTTGCCTCTTAAACCTAGTTGATTCTTTGAAACAGTTACCAAAGCCATAGATGAGGGCAAGGTAGTCCACACAGCCTACCTGGACCTCACAAAAGCCTTCGACACAATACCCCACTCAGGCATCATAAATAAGCTTACCAGCTTAAATATCAACCCCTATATCACAAGATGGGTTGCAAACTGGCTCAGAGATAGAACCCACATGGTCAGAATCGCAGGTGCCATGTCTGAATCCAAACCAGTTACAAGTGGCATCCCACAGGGCTCAGTTCTGGGACCTCTCTTGTTCGGTATATACTTCTCTGAGGTTCAGGCTAACACGGGGATTATGGCTGACAAAGTTCGCAGATGACTGCAAACTGGGGGCCATAATCGAATCTCCAGCTGACACAAGCATCCTCCAAAAGGGTCTCACAGAGATGGATGCTTGGTGCCAGAGCCACGGCCTCAAGCTAAATGCTAAAAAGTACATAGTCATCCCCTTTGGGAAAAACAAGGTGCCCACAAATTACCACATAGGTGGTAATCCATTAAGTATGGAAGAAGCAATTAGAGATTTGGGGAACAATGTAGATAGTAATCTCTCCTTTGATAATCACGTTGCCAAAGTGGTTAGAAAGACCTTCTATATAGCCCACCTTATCACAAAAGGGTTCGCATCTAGATCAAGAGAGGTCATTGTGCCCCTCTACTCATCACTCGTCAGGCCCATAATTGAATACAATGCCCCTTTTGGGATGTACCTTACCCGACACCTGCAGCAACTGGAGAGACCCCAAAAGTACCTCACCAAGAGGATCATGGGCTACAAACTGATGTCCTTTGCAGCTCGACTAAAGAAACTCCAGCTCTACTCAGTTGCTTACCGCCTACTCAGAGGCGATCTATGCCTGACGTACAAAGCCATGTCAAACCCAGAATTAATGGCCATGCTCCACCTCAAAAAATCCAAGTCCCTTAGAGCTACACGCGCCAGGGACCTAAACCTCAGCACAAAAATAAATAGGACATACTGGAGGGACAGATTCATTTCCCAGAGGCTCCCCTCACTCTGGAATAGAATCCCAATTCATGTTAGACATAGCCCCTCGCTCACCCTCTTCAAGCGAAATCTTGACGCGTGGATGGGAAATCGCAAATTCACCCCTAGGATCTCTTCTGTGTCCCTGCTAGACAGAGGCACAGTAAACTAATCTTAAATGGGTACCTTCTGTGACCTACTTTACAGAGGCACAGTAGGCTAATCTAATAGGGAGGCGGAAGCCAAATACACTCTGGCTAGGCTTATAAATGCCTTAGGGCAGATAGCCTAGTATCTACCTATGAACCTATGAACCTATGGCTGTCAGGTGGGATTGTTGCTGTAGCTGAATGGTGTTCAGAATGGGCAGGGGCCTACTTTATTTTTTTCACAGAAGAGTTGAACAGGATGAACATATGAAAAAGTAATTACCATCTTACTGTTATGCTCCATCAGCTGAATGAACCACCTAAGTCACAGAAGTAAACCCGTATGCTTCAAATGACATAAATGTAAACAGTGAAAAAATTGTCTGGTTCATTTTGAACTATTTACTTATTTGAATTCCAGGTAAGTTGTATAATCTTAGCAAAGAACAAGATGTGAGTTTTCTGTTTTTGCTTTCCTGGGAAAGTCATTTTGTAAGTGTACATTTTGTTAAAGTGTGACTCATAACACCTACTTTCTTGAATTAAGGAGCACATTTTTTCCCATTTTCAGAACTGTGCCTTGGATGCTAGCTTTACAAGGAAACAAAAGTTATACCTTTTGAAAAAGATGTATTCCTATTTGCAGTTCTTAGACTTTCATCTATCAGTGGTTGAGATGTATGTCTTCCCTTCCATCTTTTAATTCTATTTGCTTTCTTTTAAGTACAATATTTAGTTGTTTAAGCACTTACATTTGAATTGAATTGAATAGGTGACTGCCATTTAGAAAATCCTTGGCTGAGGAGTGAATTAGCTTATGTGCAGTAATTTATTTTGCTTTTTGTTGCAGCTGTGTAAAATCATGTTTTCATCTGTGTACAGTTATATGATACAGTAAGCTGTAAAGAAACATTATATGTCCAACCTGCAAGGAGTTGTTCTAGAATGTACCTCAATACTCGTACGACAGGAAGATGTTGTTGTTCCCTGAGATGCAGCAAACATACAGGCAACTACACAATGCAAGGAGAGGTGGATGGCACAGCTTTCTAAACAGAAAAGCTACAAGCTAAGGAAACAATTTCCTTAACTCTATAGAAGAAGATATTTCATTTATCATACAAAACAGACATACACATATTCTATTTAGGAGGAATACAAAAAGGTTACCATGGCCATTTGGGATTCAGAAAGCCCTGTCAAGGTGGTTTAGCATGAAGATTTGCAGCACCATGCTGGGTTGTGTCCCCAACCATGGTAAATGTTAATGAGATGTTCTGTGGGAGAGGCATATGCTTATTAGCCATGTGCTCTCCCCCAAAATGCCTGTGGTAAAGTATTTACACAGCTGAGCAATTGTGAATTTTCTTTTATTCTGCATTCATTTTTTTAGTCTTTTTATAAAATATTCTGCAAGGTTTGATTTGTTTTGGTGTAGTCACTTTTGTGTTTATTGCATATTATTTGTGTGCATTTCATAAAGTTTTGTTTGTATGTGTTTTTTTTGTGTAGTTTTTTATTTGTAGAGTGTATGACTTTTTTTAGATAGTTGAAATGGGATTGAGTCACTTTCTGGTTAATTGGGGACAGTATTGAAAATGTTTGATGATATGCAAAGAGAAATGATAATACTAAATATACTGTGTCTGTCACTCCCTTTATAAATGCCCATTACTACAAATGTGGATAAAACAAACATAGAAATAAATATTTAGAAATAGCTACATCTAATGTTGTCACGTAGCCGTAAACCTGGAAAGCAGACAAGAGTTTCTTTGTAAACAGGAAATGTAAACATCTGTAAATATTTATCTGTACACAGTTTCTGAAGGAGAGAACATCAGAAAGAAGATGCAGACTTCAGATAAGTGGAACTGGAGAAGATAGGTACCTATTCTTTTATAGAGGAACAGTTAATTCTGGAAATGTTCTAAGTCTCAGACAAACGTAGGCATGATTAGAATCCCAAATTGTACACATTATAGAATAACAAAAGAAATCTAGATGGGACTAGTAATGTGCTTCAGCTGCTGTTTTATTTCTTTATTTATTTATTGACATTTGATTAAAATGACTTGACTTTTGAATAAAAGTTCTTTTAGAGAAGACTTGTGCTCTTAAAAGCAAAACTAATGAGTACTTCACAATAGAAGAATACATGTGGAGAGAGTAACTGTGTGATCTGACATAGTTAATGGGGAAACCAGTATAGTTTGTGTTCCAGGCACATTGAGGGCACTGGGGTCCTGCAGCACATATCATCACAGAGAAGTCAGTAATGTATGTGAAACACAAGTAATACAAGCCTTTTTGTATTATTAAAATTAGTGAGCTATTTGTACCTCCAGCCTTGAGGTAATCAAAGACTGACATGGCCTGTCTAAGATATTTGGTTAAAAGGCTGATCAGCAGACATGTGGTCTGATATGTGGCCCATTGTGAGGGTCCTCTTCAATTGACTATAGCCAGAGAGTGTAATAAATCAGATAGGTCATGAGATCCTTCTAGGTTCATTCATCAAACTAGTTTTACTAACTATCTCCACAAGCTATATTATGAGCACATTGTAGAAATAAGCAATAGAACGGACTGTTGCACTTTTGACCTTGTCTGTGTGAGGTGTAATGAACTACACAAGGACAGTTAAATCAGACAAAAGGGAGAGAAACAGAAAATCGTTATCTAACTATAAATAATGATTTTAGAAACAGCAAGATATATGTCTAGAGGAACGCATAATGTACCTAGGAGATGGAAATCTTACTGGGAGGACATTAGCCCACTATATTCAGTATATAAGGAAAGCAAAACTGATGGGAAGGCAGTCTAGGTAAGTGCCAGGTAGCCTATTGCATAGTTAATATTATTATAAGTAGGATATAAGAGTAGTTGGAGACTGATTTTACTGGCACTGTTAAGGTTTCATCTATGCAGGCAGTATGCATCTGATGACCATATACTGCACACTGTAGACATTGAAAGTAGCCACAAAGGATCTTATAAAGTACGCACATCCAGCCAAAAGTCTGGAGTGTTAATTAGCATAAAATTTCAATATCAAATAGCACATAAGTCTTCCTACTTTCAGTACGAATGTGGGAATACTACTTAGAAACACATGTTTAGAAACAGAAAGTGACAAAATAATGGAAAAGTATAAGCACATTATCAGATAGTGTAAAATCTGAACACTGTATTGAATTGCATTGCAAAATTCTACCACACAAGATCATTTAGTTTTGCCACTGAAAAGGGAAATGTTCGATTTGTGTCCTCTTTCTTTAAATTATTGGTGCCACTACTATGTTGATCACTTAGTGTGGTTTTCTGAGTATTAGACAGCTTTAAAAATCACGTGGGTTGAGGGGGATTCAGAAAACTGTGTGAAAGGGTAAATCAAGCCTTAAAATGAGGACAAACCTGAAAAACACGTATATTATGTGCAGGGGTAAAGTAGGCCTGAAAATAGGAATGATCCTTCAACAAAGGAACAATTGAGATGTTTGATATATAGACATGTGCAGGATTTTGGAGGAAAGGAGGTCTGGCCCCCATGTCCCTTATTGACAGAGGCAGTCAATAAGAAAAGTATTATCCTAACTAAATCCCCCCGCAAAGCTACTGTTACCTCCCTACTAACATACCCCTCCCACATATAGATGCCCATGATACTCGGGACCCAAATGGTTTGGGATGCGGGGTTAGGCTTGCAATGTCCCTAGAGGTAATTAGCCTAGGAACAAACAATGAACAATGAAACTATGAACTTATGTGGAAAGGCATGTGACTTGCACAGACTTGAGTGTTAAACTGACAAAGTCTGTATAATAGAAATGGCATCTGTTTGCATGTAAAAGAAAGCTAAACTGCAACCAGTGAAATAGATACAAATTAGAAGGGCTCTAGAACAGGTAAGTTAAACAAGGAAATGAGGTGGAGGTAGGGACAGAGTAAAGAAGTTATTTTTCACTGAGATGGTGGTCAGTATGTTGAGGTATCTTCAGCAGCAACAAGTGAAGCATATTTGTTGCATTATGGCACATGTGACCTAGGGGCAGGAATATTCTAGATACAGATAAATGTAAGATTATAATGCAAATCTTATGCATTCAAGACTTTTGAATAACAACACTTCCCATGTCTCTCAGTATTTTATGTGAGTAGTATTAAATAAAGAATATTATAAGCAATGATTCCTTATGTGCGGTGTTATGAACAAATAATAGAGCCCACTGCAAAAAAGACCCTGGAAAAGATACATCCAGTGGATTAAAGCATGCATAGATGTTTCATAGCTCTAAGCAGAGTGAGATATCTAAACCTCCCATGATGTTAAGCATTCTGTGAACAAACAAAATCTACTCAGGTTATCAGTCTAACAAAAATGGTAAAGTCAATAAGCTTGCTTACCTTCATCAACAGCATTTTAATGCTTCAAAATAAATGTCCAGCTGTATAAATTATTTATTTATATCCATAACGATCTTCAGTGGTCTCTTGAAACTGTTCTTGTAAATTTCACAGATGTGCAGATGTAAAGTACTCCCAACGTTTTGTCCAAATTCCATCCTGCTGTAGATGCTTAAAGTGACCACAATGTTCTCAGACAATAATGGAGGGTCAGGCCCTGGGGAAATAACACGTTCTGTACCAGCTCCTTAAAATGTGCTGCTATAGTTCTACTGCAGATGCATTTTAATATCTTTCTCATAAAAATCATTTATCTTGCATTCATGTCATTGTTGATTCTTTAAGCTGGTTTAGCTCAGACTAGATAAATGCACTGCTCAAAGCTGAAGTTTGAGACCGTAGGCTTGACAAGTTGTTACAGCTACACTGAGTGTGTGCTTTCTCCCATTAGGGAGGTTAGCTTATGAAGGATGTGGGTACTGGGTAAATGTGTGGTCTGAAGTGTAACAGTTCTTTATCTTTATTTATCCATTCCCCCCTTTAGTTATCACATAAGTCATATCAGAGGTAAAGATCTTTTATTTTTTATTTCAAAATACTTATTGCATTTTCCTAAAAGAAAATATTAATCTTAACATTAGCCATATACAACTTATATTTTTAAATAGCAGAAATCTCCATAACAGATGTCCATCCTTTCCTACATTTCACTGAAATTTGTTTTCCTTAAGCAAAGACTTTTACATAAGAAAACAGTAATTCACAAAAGAGGTTAGCCAGTATTTAGCTAATTATTTTAATCTTCTTTCTTTAATTTATTTATTTATTATTTGTTTACTGGGAAAGTCCGACTTGGAATGATGCCAATTTTCAGTAGAGGCCTGGGGAGAAACGCTCCAGATGCATGTCTTTGTAACATGGGAGGAAACTGGAGTACCCAGAGAAAACCCACATGAATGCAGGAAGGACATGCAGGCTATGCACAAAAGGCACTCCAGCCGAGAATTGAACCGGAGAACCTCTTGCTGTGAGGCGACAATGCTACAGCTGCACCGCTGCGACCCTTTTAATAGATTTTGATACATAATTACTTTATCTTATAGCATATTTGTAAAAACTCAAAAGAGTGTAGTGACTCAGCCATCTCTGTAAGACGTACTATAGGAGCGGCATTTAAAAAGGGAGATTTATGGGCTATCAGTTTGCAGACTATTACAAGCTTAGCCAATGACCAAAGGTTAGAATCAAACCTTGTACTTTGCATCTTTGAGGATAAGACCTTAATAGTTATGCCAACCCCTGCCCCTATGTGCACGCACACACAGCACACAAACATACATACATGCTTGCATCTGGCACTACCTGTCCTGCTGCTGCCATAAATGGTAATCAATGAATGCTGTCAAACAGCATATTCAGTCCCACCTACCCTGCTTCAAAATAGTGAGGCAGAACTTGCCATTGAATAGCTGTACTACACTATGTTGATCCCAGTGTAAGGCTCTGGGGTAAAGTATGTGCCTAATTTACATTAATTGAACCCCGTCTGCCACATTTGTGTATAAAATTCAGCAATTTACTGCTGTAGCTCTACTTTCCGGTGGATTTATACCACTGGAGAGCTACAGCCATCTTTAAATCTGTCCATCATAGTGCACTGAGCAATCCTACTACAAACTGCAAGCACTGTACGCCAGGTGAAAGTAATGGATCAAGACATCACCATGAAGTTGTGGAAATAGAGAGATAGTTTTAAAAGGTAGGACTCAGATTAAATAAAGAATAGAGTAAGTGTTTGCAGATCTAGTAGAATGGTGGCATATATTTTACAATAAATGAGATAAGCATATTAAGAATAAAAATGGAAAACAAGGTGTACCCAGACAACAAAGGATGGATATTTTAAAATAAGTGAAAATATCTGCTATACGGTGGAAGGCATTTCAGAACTGAAACAAAAAGTATGCATGGTGCAGATGCATATTTTAGGAAAATTGTCATATGCTGGAGAAATATATATGTTTCATTTTTTTTTTTTATTTTCTGGCAGCAAAGGTGAGTATTGTTTTTTTTAAGTCACTGACAGTATATGAATTTGTGCATGCCTATTAATTACATGAAACAAGAAGCATTTACAGGACAACATCTGCTTCTACCAACCATGACTGTGAATCCCAGACTTTAAGTAAGTGTTTAGACTGTCATATTACTTGTAGTGATCTGAAAAAACACATTTTTGAAATGCATCTATAAACAAGTTGGGGTGGGTATGGCATAATGGTTAAGACCTTCACCAAATAAACACAACGTACAGCATTTGATTCTGATCTCAGATTATTGACTAGGCTTAAAATAGTCTTTCAGGGTAGCTGGCCTAAGACCCACTTGTCTTTGGCTATTGGAATATTTATGATATGTATTTTGGGGGGCTGGGAGTTGGTATATTGGTTAAAGTGTTTACCTCATAGACACACGATAAAGGCTTTGTTTCTCTTCTTTGAGGGAAACTGGCTAGGCTTAAAATAGCCCACAAGGGCAGCTAGCCTAGTACTTAGCTATAAACCTTTGAATCTATGAGTAACAGGTAAAATCCTCCCCAACAAGATTGGTGCATAATTAGACACAACACAGTCTACTGCCATCAAGTCAGTCTGATAGGAGAAAGGACCAGGAAGCAAATATTACATGACGGTTATGCTCTCCCATTACATAAACTAATTAATACATGGGACTAGGAAGTAGATAACAATTAGGCAGCAACTGAATGTGCCAAAAAAACAGAAGAAAGAATATAAGGTGAAGGATCAGATGAGAAGGCAAGAAATGCAGAAAAAGCATAAATATAGTTACAAGTATAGAAAACTTCTGGAAGAACCTCATGTTGATTGGAATAAATATTGGTGGTCTAAGATTCTGGGCTGCATACACACTGGTTTACAAAGTCCATTGAACATGTGGGAGAAACAAACAAATGTAGGTTTTGTAAAACCGAACTGGAAACAGTCGCACACCTCGTTGCTGGTTGTGACATACTAATGGCAGAAGGACTGCATACTGAAAGGCATAATAATGTGACAAGACTCACTCATGTTACTCATCAAACAGATGCCAGAATTAATGGACATGCTGCACCTCAGAAAATAACCTATGAACCTAAGACTGTTGCACTGGGGATTGTGAAAACATTATGGTACTGAAGTTGCTGAAAATCACTGAAAACATGAGCTACAAAGTATCATAAAAAATGATGAAGTTTACATCACATGGGATAACCCATTATCAACAGTTAAAAAGATAGATGCCAGAAAACCAGATAAACTGGTCCATGAAAAGAAGACAAAAGTAGCATTGATCATTGAAGTCACCACATCCAGTGAATACAGTGTCTTGCATACAGAGAGACACAAAGTTATAAAATATCTGGATCTACAGGCAGAAACATCCAGTGACTACAGTGTCTTGCACACGGGGAGACATCAAGTTATAAAATATCTGAATTTGCAGGCAGAAACAAGAGCAATTTGGAAGAAAGATACCCAGACAGTTCCAATAGTAGTAGGAGGAATGGGTCTTATGAAAAATAATCTACAGCCATGTTTAGATATGCTACCAATACATGTACAATACACAGTTGCAAGAATTTTCCTTACATAGCCCTGCTAATATCCTTGCTTATTCCTCCAAACTCAGCATCAGTACGATAGGATAAAACATACTAACACCTGCATACTACACTATTAAAATCTGTACCTGATAAAGGATACAATCTGTATCTGAGAAAGGTATAAATCTTATCAGAGCTCTTCATATTCTCATCTTGGTCTTACTTCAATACCTATACTTTTGATGTGTGGGTGTGAGTATATATATATATATATATATATATATATATATATATATGTCTCTACAAATGTAAATGTATAAATGTATTGTGAATGAGAATGTATATGAAAAAAAACAATTTTTAGTTTTCTACTAATTGTTCGTTTTACTAGATGCGTCACATGCTGTGTAAATTTTCATTTTTGTACTACTTTAAATATTGTAACACCTAAATTTGTTCTTAAGAATTGCTTAGAATTGTATAAATGCTAATAGTGTAACATGGAGCTTTTCTCCCCAGGCATCCGCTGAAAATGGACCTGTGTCCAGTTGGACCCTCCCGGTTAACAAATGTAAAATAAAATAAAATAAATAAAACATAAAAGTGTAACCCCATATGAATTGCAGACGGAGTCATTAACAGGCACATTGTGGGTCCTGTGAAGAGCACATTTGCTGACATCAAAGATTGGAACAATACTAATTTCCTTGGACTTTAATTGTACTTTGTCTTAGTAATGGGGTCCATTCCTGTCATGGTATTAGAAGCCCAAAAGATTTGGAGAAATTAAAGATGGACTGTATTTGTATTTCCAAAACTAATATGGAGAGTCTCATATTGGTGAAAAGCAGATGGCTATGCTTTGGAAATGCATACTTCCCTAACTCTGTAACAGACCACATCGATAACAAGATGCTTTGCTACAATCTAATGGGTGATAATGAAGAGGAGGAGGATGATGATAATGCTACAATCTGATGGGTGACAATGAAGAGGATGATGATGCTATGCTACAATCTGACGGGTGATAATGAAGAGGAGGAGGATAATGATAATGCTACAATCTGATGGGTGACAATGAAGAGGATGATGATGATAATGCTACAATCTGACGGGTGACAATAAAGAGGATGATGATGATAATGCTACAATCTGACGGGTGATAATGAAGAGGAGGATGATGATGATAATGCTACAATCTGATGGGTGACAATGAAGAGGATGATGATAATGCTACAATCTGACGGGTGACAATGAAGAGGATGATGATGCTATGCTACAATCTAACGGGTGAAAATGTAGAGGATGATGATGATGATAAGCTACAATCTAACGGGTGACAATGAAGAGGATGATGATATGCTACAATCTGACGGGTGAAAATGTAGAGAATGATGATGATGATAAACTACAATCTGACGGGTGACAATGAAAAGGATGATGATGATATGCTACAATCTGACTGGTGACAATGAAGAGGATTGACGGTGACAATGAAGAGGATGATGATGATGATGCTACAATCTGATGGGTGACAATGAAGAGGATGATGATGATATACTACAATCTGACGGGTGACAATGAAGAGGAGGATGATGATAATGCTACAATCTGATGGGTGACAATGAAGAGGATGATGATGATATGCTACAATCTGACGGGTGATAATGAAGAGGAGGAGGATGATGATAATGCTACAATCTGATGGGTGACAATGAAGAGGATGATGATGATAATGTTACAATCTGACGAGTGACAATGAAGAGGATGATGATGCTATGCTACAATCTGATGGGTGAAAATGTAGAGGATGATGATGATGATAAGCTACAATCTAACGGGTGACAATGAAGAGGATGATGATGATATGCTACAATCTGATGGGTGACAATGAAGAGGATGATGATGATGCTATGCTACAATCTGACGGGTGACAATGAAGAGGATGATGATGATGCTATGCTACAATCTGACGGGTGACAATGAAGAGGATGATGATGATAATGCTACAATCTGACAGGTGACAATGAAGAGGATGATGATGCTATGCTACAATCTGATGGGTGACAATGAAGAGGATGATGATTGTATGCTACAATCTGATGGATGACATTGAAGAGGATGATGATGATGATATGCTACAATCTGATGGGTGACAATGAAGAGGATGATGATGATACCACTGATGCAAGATTCTGCTGTTACTTGTTTTAACTAGACTTTCCAAACACTGTTGACTGTTTTCTCTTTCAGTGCAACAGAAAAAGTATAGACAAAATATCAAACCTACTATAAAGATGATGCTATATATTTAGTTTTCCATGCCTTCTACTCAATGTGCAATAAGTTTTAGCTATTTTGTTTTACCTAGTCACATCCAGCAAAATATTAATTTGTAATATACAGTTTCCATTCTGCAAAATTCTTTTACAAAAATAAATACAAATACTAATATTGTCATTATTTCTGAATAAAAAAACAAAAAAAACAGAAGCGGACTATTTTTGCTCTGTGACTGCTATCCTTAAGGCTCCACTAGTTAATATTAGTGTATTATAAATTAATCAAAACCTCTCCTAAACTACAGATAACCTTAGACAGTATAACATTCATCCTTCACACCCTGGGATATGATGAAGCAAAGCCTGCATAGAATTAGAAAAATTCAAATATAACACATAATGCTCTGCAGTTCTAGAAGACAGCATGCTATATGTTGTCACAAATTGTTTACAATGAGAAAGAAGAGGGACTGATTTATGTTGAGAAGAAAATCTAAAACTCATGTCATTGACACTACATTTAATTGACACTCATTACATTGAAAATGTGCAATGATACTGAAAATGACTGCTGGTGTGTTTTTGGAGGATAAACATTACGATGAGAATTAGTGTTGATCAGTATTTTTACCATGATGATTCCTTCTTTTATATTGTTCCTTCATGTCTAGAAGTTTAATTATGTGCGTCATCATTCATTCAGTGTGTAAGGAACATTCTTTTTTCTCCATGACTGTGTGACTATGGAATCAGTATATTTATTTTAGTGGGAGTATGGGAGTGCAAAGGGACTTATCCCCTGCACAAATGTTTTTTGGAGGTATATTTAGTGTGTATAAAATTGTCAATGAAATGAGTGCTGATCAAATGTAGTGTTGATCAAATGAGTTTTAGATTAAATTATGCACTTTTTTTCTTGTCGATTAACTCATTCACTCCTGTGGAGCTCAGGAAGTTGACAGTGTAATTTCCAATGGGTGGAGCCTAAGTCTTTTGACAGAATCAGATGATGTTCACACATTTCAAAAAATGTTCATATCACTGGAACCATAGCAGTTATGAAAGAAGTACAAATGGTAAACTCCTCAGCACAAACTGTTTTTACAGTAGTAGTATTCTTTAGGTTCTAGGTTTAAACCAACTTTGATAAGTCACAGTAACCCTAGTAACTATTACATTTGTAATATTTTATAAACCACTTACACTATCTATGCAACCACTCAAGTTACACACATACTGTCAGCAGCATTTTATTCATCTAACTGAGAGCTTTCATATGAGGCTAAGGAGTTCTGTCTGTGTTACTTGGTTATTGAGAGATTTAGAAAAATGTTAAAATTATAAATTAATATTATAGAAGCAGTAGTTAATATCTATTTACCTGCACTAGACAGAGGTCAAATATTCATGCAGTTGAGTTTGCCATTGTGTAAGATTTAAGATGAAATCTTTTAAAACTTTGTATGCAGCATGGTTTTACAATTATTGATGCAAATATGAACAAGCAATATTTGACGCCTGGAGGGGTCAGTAGGAGTTAACTGCAGATGCACCTGGAGGCGTCACAAACTGCAAATGCACCTGGAGGTGTCACTCAGATGTAATGAGTTATGTGAAATGGTGATATAGTTAAATTTAATTTTGTGTGTGCAGGAGTGTGTGTGTGTGTGTGTGTGTGTGTGTGTGTGTGTGTGTGTGTGTGTGTGTGTGTGTGTGTGTGTGTGTGTGTGTGTGCGTGTGTGTGTGTATTATACTTTAAACAGGTTATCTACATTGCAAGTGAAAGTCTGTAAATTAGAGTGTAATATGAACAGTGTTAAAACACCGAAGACTGGATTAATATTGTGCTACTCAGTGCAATAATTATATTCACTAATAAAATTCTACTGGGAAACATGTCATTCAAAACAGTGTATAACAAGGTGGTTACAATACTAACCATTTACAGTATGGAATGATAAAGAACTCACTTAGGTTGGTTTGATAGCTTAGAAAATCTGAATATTTTTCAAGTTAAGTGGTTACTGTAGTGCATATGGAAACAGAGTTGTAGAGGCACAGGGGCAATAAATGAGAACAATAAAGTTACTGATTTATGAATCTTGTGAAAAGTACAAAACTATTAAAATATTTCCAGATGTCCCAGCCAGTTCTCAATGTTAACAGTGGCATAAAGGTTCATGTTGTTCTATCAATCTGCTTTGAAATGCTTTTGTAATGCAAGGCTAAACTATTAATGAATTCTAAACAAGGTGTCCATTTACTGAGTAGTGAGGAGTCTTAACTTTCCTTTTGACTCTTAATAATTATTCTACCTCATAAATATCTCGCATAATTAACCAGTACTCGAAGATCAGAGGCGGCTAAGTTTTCCAATGTCTTGTGATGGACTTCTTGGTGGCAATAACTATTAAATAAAGAATCAGGTAGAAGTTTTACCTCGATAATTATACCATAAATTGTCTAGTAGAATTACAGTATCAGTGGACAGTCCAAAATATTTTGTAGAAGGGTCATACTGCCCAAATTGCAGTGCCAGCAAATAGGAATATAATATGAGAATTTCCTGGATAGTATATCAGGTATTAAAACAAAGCCTATTTAATTATTTCCTAGCAAAGGGTTTCCACCCAAGAGTGGATGTTGTTTTTTGTGGGGAAATTGTAATATAAATGAGATCTGCTTATCAACAGTTCTGAGCTTGCAGTCTGTAGGATGCCTTGCATGCATTCTTAAACCATGTTTTAGTAGGACTGTGTTACTATGCCCATTTTAGCTCATATACCAGTTTTATTGGGTGCAGCATGCAGAGATTTATTGGTCAATGATAAAACAAAATGCAAGTTGATGTAATCATGGAGTGAAGCTGGTAGTGATGAATAACATACTTGTGAGAAAGATCACAATCTGATTTAAGATCAGATACTAATTATTATGTGGCAAGGCAGCGAGGTTTGTTGATCATGGTTTCTCAGGCAGACAGGAACTGGATTCCCTTGGAATATATACAGTCCAGGGAGGTATGTCTCAGGTCATTCACACCAACATGAACTAGGACATAAACTTAACGGTACTTTTTGCTGAGAGACCTGAGTGGGTGCATGATTTGGCAAATCCTGGCACCAGACAGACAGCTGACTGTGACTTTATCCTTGTCCAGCCTGGTGAATAGGACATCTGTGTATGTCACTACTGAGTCTCCAATGACAAGGAAATTTGGTTTTTGCATGTTACATCTTATGGGCTTGGTGGGTGAGACACTGGTGTTGCTATGTGTAATGGGTGCTGTGGAGACTATGTTAGCTATAGCAGACTTGCGTTTTGGAGGTCTCTGGGTTTTCAGTAAGTTTTTTGAAAGAACCTCCACATATGTGGATTTATGTGTTTGATGCATACTATGTGTATAAGTAGTGGTACTATGTGAATATGTAGTGGTGGGTGAGTTGAGAATGTTCTCCATGTTATTGTTTTGAGTGAGAAAAAGAGCATGGATTCTAGATTCTTGGTGTAACTACATTTTTTGCACTCTGTATTAGTGTACATGAAGCAATGGCCACACTGCCTCAGAGACCTAAGTCAACAAGGTTATCAGGAGAAACAAGGGTAGTCCAACTGTCCATAATGATAGGTTGAAAACTGTTGTCACTAGGGGCAGGTTTTCAGAAAGGATCACAGAGGAGCTTGGCAAATGTATATTCCTGTATGGGTTTTAAGGGAAAATTTGTTGAATTTAACTGTCCAGCTTTGGCACACAATGACACAGCAGTGCGCTGTGCTGTACAACATGCAAAAAATAGAAACCTGCTCAGATGTAGGGCCTAAATACTAGAAGCTAAAACTTAAAAAAACTCTAACAAAATTCAAAAGGACCAATGAGGATGCTTATTCCAAGCCTTAGACCAGCCTCCCATTACAAGTCAGATGCCAATCAAACACAGTCCTCTCATAAAAGTTCAGATAGGCCCCTTCCAATCCAAGATGGCCTGGAAAATGTGCTCAGATAAAACAAACCACTACAAACTGTTCCAGATGCAGCAGGCCTGGATCTGGACTATGCTACAGCTACTAGCTACCCTAGTTTCAGTGGGAAACACTAGAGAATATTTAACACAGCATAACAATAGCAGTGAGACACTGAAAAAATGTTTAACACAGCAGAAAAACAGCCATGATGCTCTACAGAATGATTTAAACAGTTAATAGAACATTAAGTACTGCTTTGTGGGAAAACCAGAGCAGGGGGATCAGATAGCTTTAAAACAATGAAAAACTACCAGTAAATACTTAATAAACAGTGAAAACAACAAAACACTTGCTAAATAATGAAACCAGCAATAACATTTGATTTTACAGGCACAGTATAGCAGGCAATTGCAGCATAACAGTACAGTTTAGTACACAGTCAATAAATACAGTATAAAAGTAGGCATCAGGCAATAAAAAAGTGCAGCAAATAGTATAAATAAGCAAAAAAAAAAAAGGCAACTTATGTTTTTCTAGAAGTTCAGAAGCCTCTAGTTGTCTGATATCTCAGCTCAGAGTTGTGGCTGGTAGCCCATCTCAGTTCAACTTGGCACCAACAAACAGAAACCTGTTCAGATGCCAGAAGCTAAAACCTGAAAAAAAAAAAAAACCTCTAATAAAATTCAAAAGTACAGTGTAGATGCTTTACAACTTGAAAAAAAAAACCTCTAATAAAATTCAAAAGTACAGTGTAGATGCTTATCCCATACCCTAGACCAGCCTCCCTTTACCAGTCAGGTGCTAATCAAACACAGTTCTCTCACAAAAGTGCAGATAAGCCCCTTCCAATCCAAGATGGCCTGGAAAATGTGCTCAGATAAAACAAACCACTACAAACAGTTCCAGATGCAGCATGCCTGGATCTGGACTATGCTACAGCTACTAGCTACCCTAGTTTCAAATGGAAACACGAAACAATATTTAACACAGCAAAAAAATAGCAGTGAGACACTGAAAAACATTTAAACAGCAGAAAATCAGCCAGGAGGCTCTAAAGAAATATTTAAACAGTTAAGAGATGAATTAATTAAGTACTGCTTGGTGGAAAACCAGAGCAGGCAGAACAGATAGTGTCAAAACAGTGAACAAATACCAGTAAATGCTTAACAAACAGTAGAAACAAAAAAACAGTTTGCTAAACAGTGAAAACAGCAATAAAATTCAATTTTACAGGCATAGTATAGCAGGCAATTGCAGTGTAACAGTGTAGTTTAGTACACAGTAAATAAATACAGTATAAAAGTAGGCAGCAGGCAATAAAAAAGTGCAGTTAATAGTATAAACAAGCAAAAAACAGAACTTCTAGGTCTTCCATCCCCATAACTGGTGATCTGTTTGCTTTGGAATTAGATTGACATTTATATCCCATGTGAGTGTTGATGTCAAAGTTTAAGTAATTCTGAAATATTTAAAGAAAAGCAGATTAAATGCAAAGTTGCATTTGTCCTTCTCTACTTGGGAATATCTTGTTTTTAAGATACTAGTATGGATTTAGAAGGGTTTACTTTATTCTCTGAAATATGCTGCCAGCTGCTTAAAATATTCCATGTTGTATGTAATGTTCTCTAGGATTTGACATAAATTCTAGAAAGCCAGCAGGAAACTGAGTGCCTCCCCCACTTTAGAGTTGTTGCTTGCATGTTTACTAGGCCTAGAATTAAGATTATTCCAAAGGACCTGGACTAAGGACTCAATGGTTAAAATGAATAACAGCAGGGCCAGAGGACAGTGTTGTGTAACCCTTTTGAAAATGCTAAAATGTTTAAAAATAAAGGGGCTGACACATATTATTACAGTCAATCCTTGATATATTGCTGTTATAACCTCTATGAATGGGGGGGGGGTGACTGAAAGGATGTCAAGAATTCAAATAAATATTGACACAATATTATCAAATGCCTTCCCTACATCAGCATATAATAAAGCTGTGGAAGTGTCACAAAGGCTCTTCTCAAACCACAGTACAACCCTTAAAATGTAATTTCAGGATGACCTGCCTCTAAGAAAGCCTATGTGATCCAGATGTATTAAGGATGGAAGTAGGGGTCAGCCAAGCTGGCCAAATACCCATGTATATCTTGTTGCCAATATTTAGCAAATAAATATATTATTTATTTGTTTGTTTCTTTGTTTGTTTGTTTGTTTATTTATTGACATTAGTTTACCATGAAAGTCTAACTGGGTAGAAGCCCATTTTCAGAAAAGGCCCAGGGAGAAAAGCTCCAAAGTATTACAAAATATATTAAGAATAATAATTATAAGTCATTAAAAATAATACAAAAGCAATACAGTTTAATTGCTCTGTGATGGGATGGAAGGAATGGACCTTTATCTGGTTGAGCAATAGGAGAAGAACAGATGGCTTCTATGAGAGAGGAACATTAAATATCTCCCAGAGAATATTTATGGCTGGTGATGGGACAGTCTGCATACATCATCTGCTTGAAGGCTATTGCAACCTGGCAAATTGTTAGCTTTCTGATTCTTGCTTACTACAACTGCTTCCTACCTAGTGATAGGCTTTATAAAATATTGTTCTTGTTCAATGGTTAGAGGGGTCTGTGATGGCAAATTAGGAAATTCATTGATGTTGGCCATGGATGCATCCTGAGGGCTAGAGGTGCCACTGTACATAGCCTGATAATAGTTACAGAAATGGGTTAAGATGTCATCAAGCATTGTACTTCTGTTATTCTCCACCCTTGCCTGAAAAGTGTGTGTGTGTTGCTTAAAATTTCATTTGTATTTCCTGGTCAATGTGGAATAAAATTGTCAGGAAATTTCTTATTATCGGAGGACACACCTATCTAAAGTGATTTTAATTTTTCTGTTGATAATTTCTTGAATTTTGGCTTTAAAAAGCCAATGCTTTGTAAAGAATGTGGGCTCTATGGATAGTTTTCTGCTGAAAGATTTGCTGGCATTATGCTCGCAAACGTTTTAGGTATGCATTCCATTGTTTTTACGGCACATTTCGCCAGGATCTGAATTTGATATGGAGGAATTTCTTACATACATTCCAAAGCAAGAGAGGAGAATAATCCCTGAGTGTGTGAGCTGCTACAAACTCTTGAGTTGCTTCCACTAAGTGATTGACAAAGTCTGGGTGCCTGGTATAACATGGGTAAAGTCTCTACAACTTAGGGGATAAAGGATCCCAGGCTGGGAAATATAACTCTAGGGCTTTTTGATTGGACTGCAGACATGGGATCACTTTGTAGGTAGGACAAGAGTCTAAAAGAGTACTTTCTACAGATATCTTGTCTATTCCAGTAGATATAACAACATGTGGGGAATGGTATGTATGCTGAGGCTGTGCAGGATCAGAATCTATCCAGGTATTGATGAGCTTAGCACAGGTCATTTTTATTTTATTTATTTATTTAACATTTTGTTTATTGGAAAGTTTGACTGGGACAGAGCCCATTTTCAGTGGAGGCCCAGGAAGAAATACTCCAGATGCATGTCTTTGGGATGTGGGAGGAAGCCTGAGCACCCAGAGGAAACCCACACAAATGCAAGGAGGGCATGCAGACTCCACACACAAGACACGCCAGCCAAGAATCGAACCTGAAATTCTCTTGTTGTAAAGTGGTAATGCTAACAGCTGCACCACTGCTCCATCCATAATTAAAGGAAAGGGTCTTAACATTGGGATACCCTGTAAAAATGCAGTTGAAATCCCTAGTAATAGTTAAAGATCATTTGTTGTTTTCCCGAATGCATTAAATGGTATGTCTAACCTCTCTGATGCCTATTGGTGGTTGAAGGTAGATAGAGACAAGCCTTAGTACTCTACTATCTACCCTGAATGCCATTCAATGACCTTATGCCCCCAGGAAGGAGAGAAACTGTCAAGTAGTGTAATTTGTGAAGTTATTCTTAATTAATATTGCAACCTGAAGGCTGTGGGTTCTACACCCACAACATGTAGAGGGATTGCTGGTACTGTGGTGCCATTTAAGGGATAATGGGTGTGCTGCACTCCTGAATGTGCCCCTCTTTTGGATGAGATGCATAATTTGGGTTGGGTTGGCATAATGGTTCCTAAATGCAAAATACAGAGTTTGAATCTAACCTCAGGTTATCAGCTAGGCTTAAAATGTCCCTTCAGGGTAGTTAGCCTAGTATTCACCTATGAACCCATTTATGTTTTTGTGATTCTGCAGAAAAGGTGACTACACTTGTTATATGGGACTCTATTGTCTGGCACACTGACGTCCTGCTCACCAGACTGAATAAGGAGAAGGTCACTGTAAGCTGCCTGTCAGGTGCCAGGATCCGCCACATAACACAAGCACTCAGGTCACTCCAAAGCAAGTACAAGTATGACTCCATCATTGTCCATGCTGGTGTGAATGACCTGAGACGTACCTCCCTGGACTACATGAAAAGAGACATAGAGGAACTCTCTGACCATGTAGCCCAGGCTGGTATGACTCTGACATTGAGTAGCATCTTGCACACCAAGAATGATGCCACAGTATAAAGACAAAATGATCAGTTTCAACAATTGGCTAAAGTATTGGTGTCATTCAAAGGGGATCCAGTGTCTGTCAGCCTGGGATGACATGCTCGACAAGCCACTTTGTTTCACTAGGGACGGCTTGCACCTGTCACCGTTAGGCTTTCGTATACTGGCCAAGGCTCTTGCCACCCCCATAGTGCCTTTTTTAGGCAAGGCTCAAAGGACAAACCCACCTCCATAGACAACCCAAGGATAAAAAAACTAAAGGTAATGCTACTCATGCCAGAAGTCTAAACCTCAAGATGCACGCACTCGAGGCTCTCCTCAGTATTGAGAAAATCCATGTCTGTGCAGTAACAGAAACCTGGTTCAAGGTTCCTGAGAGCACCCCAGCACTACCAGGTTATAACTCATACCATGCATTTCGGCCCCAAAACTCGGACCGAAGCACAAAAGGAGGGGGAGTATCTATATTCATCAAAGATACCTACACCTCCAGGTTAGTGGCACTGCACGAAGCATCGGAAACCATCCATGTGCAACTAACAGTGGGCAAAACTGCCTTTCAGTTTGTAGCCTGCTACAGAACACCCTCCCTATTACAGGAACCCCACTTGGCATTCCTGAGAACACTGGAGAATATGAAGGTCTCTCCAAACACTATGTTATTGGGTGACTTCAACTACCCAAACATTGACTGGGAAAACTACTGAAGCCCAAACACCCTCACCCAACAGTTCCTCGAATTTATAAACTCTAACGCAATGGAACAACTGGTCACCACTCCCACAAGAGGGAACAACATATTGGACCTGGTCATCACCAACATGGGGACTCTATGTTCCACACCAGAGGTAAACCCCTCATTGGTAAGATCAGACCATAAACAAATTTCCCTGGACATCCATATCCCGTCCCCACCACCAGCCAAGGAAATCACTGTAAAGAATTTCTCAAAAGCCAACTTTGCACTTCTCAAGACTGAGGTGGAATCCTTCAAAGCTCCTGGGCCAGAGGATAATACAGCCCAATCCGCAGAATCCTTTACAAATGCATTCTATGAGTAGCTGCAGGAATGCATGGATCGTGCTATCCCAAATAAAATCAAGACTCACTCCTCCAAAAACAGGAGACCAGTCTGGTGGACCCTGGCCATAAATAAGCTATACAACAGAAGGAGGAAGCTACTACATGACAGAGCAAAATCCCAAAAAGGGAAGGCATCTCTGATCAGTATTAGCAAGAAACTTCGATCCCTCATAAAATCATCAAAGGCCAGTTTCGAAAGAAAAATTGCGCTAGACACTAAAGATAATCATAAGGCCTTCTTTAGTTATGTCAGGAACATGGGTGGAAACTCCCAAATATGCTCTGAATTGTTGCATAACGGTACAAAATATACTGAACCTACAGACATAGCCAACATCCTGGCAGACAGATTCAGTGCAAACTTCTCCCCCTCTTCCCCCCCAAAGGAGAAAATGCCTATCCCAACTGAATGTAACCTCCTTGACATCACAGATGCACAGGTGAAAGCTGCCCTCTCCAAAGCAAAAAACACAGCATCTATGGGACCGGACGGTGTCCCAGGCTGTATCTTACATGAGCTCCAAGAAGAACTGAACCCTCACATTAAGTCACTTTTCAAACTTAGCCTTACTACAGGATATGTACCCAAAGAATGGCGTACACCTACAGTGGTCCCACTCCACAAAGGTGGTGCCACAACGGACCCCGGAAACTATCGCCCCATGCCTGACTAATCTGGTCTGTAAAGCTATGGAGCGTATTATCATGGAACTCATAAACAAAGACATTGGGAGCCTCCAGACACTGGACCCTACCCAATTCGGCTTTGTTATTTGCAGATCTTGCCTCTTAAACCTAGTCGATTTCTTTGAAACAGTTACCAAAGCCATAGATGAGGGCAAGGTAGTCCACACAGCCTACCTGGACCTAGCAAAAGCCTTCGACACAATACCCCACTCGGGCATCATAAATAAGCTTACCAGCTTAAATATCAATCCCTATATCATAAGATGGGTTGCAAGCTGGCTCAAAGATAGAACCCACATGGTCAGAATCGCAGGTGCTATGTCCAAATCCAAACCAGTTACAAGTGGTGTCCCACAGGGCTCAGTTCTGGGACCTCTCTTGTTTGATATATACTTCTCTGAGGTTCAGGCTAACACGGGGGGATTATGGCTGACAAAGTTCGCAGATGACTGCAAATTGGGGGCCATAATTGAATCTCCAGCTGACACAAGCATCCTCTAAAAGGGTCTCACAGAGATGGATGCTTGGTGCCAGAGCCACGGCCTCAAGCTAAACGCTAAAAAGTGCATAGTCATCCCCTTTGGGAAAAACAAGATGCCCACAAATTACCACATAGGTGGTAATCCATTAAGTACGGAAGAAGTAATTAGAGATTTGGGGACCAACATAGATAGTAATCTCTCCTTTGATAATCACGTTGCCAAAGTGGTTAGAAAGACCTTCTATATTGCCCACCATATCACGAAAGGGTTCGCATCTAGATCAAGAGAGGTCATTGTGCCCCTCTACTCGTCACTCATCAGGCCCATAATTGAATACAATGCCTCTTTTGGGATGTACCTTACCCGACACCTGCAGCAACTGGAGAGACCCCAAAAGTACCTCAGCAAGAGGATCATGGGCTACAAACAGATGTCCTATGCAGCTCGACTAAAGAAACTCCAGCTCTACTCAGTTGCTTACTGCCTACTCAGAGGCGATCTATGCCTGATGTACAAAGCCATGTCAAACCCAGAATTAATGGGCATGCTCCACCTCAAAAAATCCAAGTCCCTTAGAGCTACATGCTCCAGGGACCTAAACCTCAGCATAAAAATAAATAGGACATGCTGGAGGGACAAATTCATTTCCCAGAGGATCCCCTCACTCTGGAATAGAATCCCAATTCATGTTAGACATAGCCTGTCGCTGACCCTCTTCAAGCGAAATCTGGATGCGTGGATGGGAAATCGCAAATTCACCCCTGGGATCTCTTCTGTGTCCCTGCTAGACAGAGGCACAGTAAACTAATCTTAAAAGGGTACATTCTGCGACCTACTTTACAGAGGCACAGTAGGCTAATCTAATATGGAGGCGGAAGCCGAATACACTCTGGCTAGGCTTATAAATGCCCTAGGGCAGATAGCCTAGTATCTACCTATGAACCTATGAACCTATATTACAGCTCCTTGTATTAATTTTACATATTCTTCATCTGGGGAATGGGTGTCTTACAGTAATAGAACATCTGGGATTCATTGTCTAACCCAAGTATGGAAGTGAGCCCATTTGACAGGAGAATTTATTCAATTACTATTCAGATGAAATAGTTTTACCTGTGTCAACAGCACAGAGGAATTTATTTCTCTGTCAATGGGCTGTGTGCAGCACTCTGCCTAAGAAGTAATATCATAATGCAGTCTGCTTCTAATATAATGACTAAAGCAGACTGCACCTGTAGGTGAGATCTATAGAAAATAAAAAACATATAAATAAGAAAGCTGCAAAATGCTTTAAACAATGTATGCATTACTAAAATGTTTATACAATATAAGTTTATGATAACAAAAAGAACAATCAAAACATTGATGATGAAAGAACAATATATGTAACTATAGATACAGTAATGGGTATCTCCTAAGGTTAAGGGGTATCACTACCCCAGGTGTCTCCTAGCCACTAGTCTGAGTGGAGAAGTTAGTCTATGTAAGATCAAAAAATGGTATTAGTCATAAGATAGAGCCCCAGAAATCTATATTAACAAATATATAGCAAGCACAACTTGGGCAATGAAAGTAACTAGAACTGGTCAATCATGGTGACCAGGCTGCATGGTTGGACATGTTAAAGAAAACATTGATTTCAAGTATTGTTAGAAGGGTCGCACACTTAAATGACAGTCCATGTATGTGTACATATCGTCATGTATCATCTTGATCCCAAACTTTGCCTGTCAAATACAATCATAAAGTGATAAGTTTATAGACAGTTTACAACCTGGACTGGTTCATGCAACAGATGGCTTGGGTCCCTTATGATCTGAGGAAGCAATATTTGGCCTGTCAGTGATTCTCTCCCTTTTGAATAATGTTGAGGACCATTCTAAGTCACCTGGAAGGAGTATTGTGGAATTTTCTTTTAGCTACACAATGGCTTCCTCTACCTGCTGAAAGACAAGTGGGAAATTTGGGAGTATCCTTCTCAGTTAAGCTGGATAAAGTATAAAGGCTTTGAACCTTTTTTTTTCAAGTGATAAACTAACAGGACTAAGACATTTCTCTTGGCTAACACATGCTCTGAAAAATCATTGTTGAACCTAATTGTTCAGCATAGGTACACAGTGTCCTTTTTTTGCTCATGCTACGTGCAATGCCTTTTCTTTTTGTTGAAAAGATAACAACACACAATAACTGGTCAGGCAGTAGCATTAGGCAATGGCATAGGGGCCGTGATCAATTTTCCATCCCCAGCATTAACTTTAATGAAGTATCCAGTCCCAGAGTAACAGATATCCAGAGATGGACGAACCTGAGCTTATCTTTCTACTTAGCACATTCTCACAGATCCAATATTCTGATGTTATCCCACTGTTGGCTATTAAATTGGCCATCCAGTTGATCATGCAATGTCTGGGTAAATTCCAGCAGAAAGGATATTAGGTGTTAAACATCTTTGAACCTAGCAGGATGAAATGTGTTGCATGCTCAAGCTTAGTCGTATGCACCATAGCCTCCATAAAGGTTTCTATAATGTGCACTTGCGTATGCAAGAAAGCCTAAATGTTTCTATCAACACCATCAACTGATTGAGAGATACAGTTAAAAGGGCTGTTTATAATGTTGGTCACTCCTGCAACTGTTGTTGGACAGTGTTCTACAGCAATGTAGGTGAGGAAGCCAGTATATTGGAAGAGTCTGGTTTGGGTGAGATACCACAGTGTTTAGAGCGTAACTTTCACTTTGATGGGCTTCTTCCTCTGTGACATGTATATAATAGGGTTTCCAATAAGTAAAAACATTATCTGACAAAGGTTGGGTAGCAAAGCAGGCTTGTTGTACTTTTTAAATTACTTAAATTCTGGAGCTGAATCTTATGATGTTTACATCATCAAATCCAGATCCAGAAGTCTAGATTGAGGTTTACATGGGTAGTTTACAAACTGGAGCCTGCAGATGTGGAGTAGAATTATTCCTTTCTAAAATTACACTATTTATTGTCAACTCCCCCAGAAAAAAAAAATGTATTTAAACTTCAAGTTTATTCAGTTTTTACTTAAGTAAACATAATTGTAATAACAATTTAAACATAATTCATATATTAGATAGTATATGTGTAAAAGGCCTGCACTTGCTGTTTAGTTCAGATTTTCAGAATAATTTAAGCGATGGTTCACGCTTCTTATTTGCTTTGCCAGTTCTGTGCATTTAAACTACTGTTAGCACTGTTTGCACATGCATATTGTGGTGATTTTGACTGATAAAGATGAAAGTAAAAGCTTTGGGAGGAAACCTCATGACAAAGATATTTTTTAAGGAATTTTTATGCAAATACTGCACACGGTAATTCATGTTTAGAGTATCTGGCAATTCTACAGTAATTATTAAACATTAAAATTATTAAAATATAATAGAAAACAAAGGACAAGATGGAGATGAAGTTTAATGAAAGTGTTTTTAACAAGAGTTGTGAAGTGCTAAACCAGTCTTTAATTAAAGCTACAGCCAGCTTTGATATTGCTGAGTAGCGACTTTTTTGTTTCTATGTTAATTATTAAAATATGAAGTTATCAGACCTCCAGTCTTCCAAGTCACTTAAAAACAAGCCATACTGAAACTTGTTCTTCTTTTGCAAGACAAAAGACTGAAGATTTAGTGTCCTTATCAAGCTCATTAAAATATTAAAAACTAAACGGCACACAAAACTGTAAGCAAGAACAAAAACTCTGCCACGACAGATGCCAAGTACTAAAACACAATCAATTAAGAAGCTTGCAGAGATGACTAACAGGAAGTAGCTAGGTTATAACGTTGATTGATATGTTTAATTTTTTGGCACTAATATGTCTTTACTGAAAAGTTATTTAAACAAAAAGTATTTTACTTGTTTCCATGCTTACAATGTTTGTTTTTGTTTTTGTAATGAGTTATGAGTCTTACTTTGTATATGTAGCATTCAGCAGTATGGTAAGTTCCCTTGATATATACAAGATTTTCATACATACATTTTTGTTCCATGTATATATATTTTTTCTACACGTCACAAATATTTATATATTGTACTTATATTGATGTTGTCACAGTATGTTTAGTTTAGTTTTTGATTTAGGGTAGGTTGATCCGTTTAAAAGCAGCAATTTTATGAAAGTGTACCTCTTTAAGAAGTTCAGTGAACGAGTTACATTGTAAATGATAGGTTAATTTGATCACCTGCCTGTTTAAAAAGAGTTCTGAACTGTTAAATTTTCTTCTGAAGAAGTTTGCTTGCTAGCAAACGTAAAGCACTTAAAGTTTTTACACAATACACCTCCGGTGTTTTAGTACTCGGCATCTGTCGTGGCAGAGTTTTTGTTCTTCATTAAAATATTAGTTTAAGATTTTATTCAGAAAATAAACTATTCTTGAAAATGTACTAATTTTAAAGACTACTGCACTTTCTGGTAGATTCAATTTTGATTCCAGTTTATTATTTCACATCTTCTTTAATAAACAGTTAACCTGAACAGATTAAAATTTATAAAATGAAAAAAATGTTCAGGCTCGGTAATTACACTTTTCAAACATTTAAGCTTAATGTATTGCAGCTACTATCTTTAAGGGTTATGGAAGGCTAGTGGAAATTATTAATGGGCATTATATCACTGCAAAAATATTATTTAGAACACACATTAAATGTTTTAGGTTCACAAAAAAGAGCTATGGAAAAAGGAGAATGGGGAGGTCTTTTTGATCAAGATATCACCAGCAAACCTAACTAGTGCTACTACTTTTTACCACACTTAAAATCCTTTATACTGGGATTTTTAAATATATGATTTAACAGTTATTCTACATTCAGGTTAAAGAAACCTAGAGACAATGCTAAACCTTATCTGGTAACTAGTTTTATATCAATGGGATCCAGTACATAATATATAAAACATAGCCTTGTAGAAATATTTACTTATGCAAAACCGATTGTCTTTATTTAGAGTGATATAAGTTTCTCCAAAACCTTTAAAATAAAACAAATATAGTCATACATTGGAAGTATTCCATGGAAGAGCTGCTTAATCCTACTTGGGAATATTCTGGAATTCTAAAATATTTTATGTGCAAGATTATGCAAAACAGAAAAATATAATATGGGTTATTATTAGGAGTGCCTCAGAGATCTGTCATCAGTCCTTACATTTTCAGTTTATATAAGACTGGCAACAAAATGCCATCTGAAATTTTCTACTGTTTCTAAACTGATGATTTAAAGCTTATTTATTTATTTATTAACTTATACAATTCTTAACTGTGGTAGAGCACTGATCCTATTGGACCAATTTCAGTGTCAGACTAGAATATGAACACTCATCAAATGAAAAAAAATGAAAATAATTTTACAGTGAAAGAACCTGATAAAAACAAAGGAATAGTTAATGTACAACAGAAAACATGATTTATGAAGGTAATCAGCAGACCCACTATGTATAATAATTATATAAGTTAAAGTAGCAACATATTAGAAATTAGAGAAGAGATGCTATAGTGAAAATGATAGGCAGCATGTGTTTAGACAGACTAGGTTACCTGAAACTCAACATTTACAAGCAGCTTGTGCTGTGAGGTGTTCTGTAAGTTTCTGAAAGGAAGAGTAGTTAGACAGGTATTTATGATTTGAGGGAAGATCCCGCCAGAGCTTTGGTCCAAGAGTGGAAATGTATGGTTGGAGCACTGAAGTCTAGTTTTAGGTGGTTGCAAGAGAGGCCTTGAGTGGCTCTGAGATCTAAGGTTATATGACAGAAGCTGTGTAAGTAATCTGTGGGAAAGAGAAGGAGCAGGAGTTGTCTTTCAGGAGCTTGAAAGGATGGAAGCCTAGAAGTAGACTGGTTCATTGCTGAACCAACAGTCATTTACCATTGACTAGGGTAAGACAGTCAAACCTCCAATAATTGTAACACTGTCAGTTCATACTTTGAGGAAAGGGTAATGATGTGACAATATTATAAATCTTGGAGATTATTTAAATTAAAACTGACAAACGAATGGAAGAGATGCACCACATGACTGGAAAATGGGTAAAACTTTTATTTGATAAACACTTTCATGTCTAAGATGCTTCATCAGATCATAATAGTAAAACACACAAAAACATTAAAAAACCACATTAAATACAAACCGACTGATCTTATTACATAATCATCTGTACGCTAGACGTGCTAGAGCAGGAGGGCCAGCACATTTGTTTACTTTTATGGCTGTACAGATAATTCATATTGAATTTAGAATGCATGATGTAAAGAATGGGTGGAGCAAGCAGAACTTAGATGGATCATATTAGTACAAGTGGACAGAGGGGATGGGCTCAATGAAGGGGTTTCCTTTAAGTCTCATTTAAACTTATAAGGTTTGAAGATTGGTTGGTTTGTATTTAATGTGTGTTATTTAAATGTTTTTGTGTGTGTTTTACTGTTATGATCTGATGGAGCATCTTAGATACAAAAATGGTTATCAAATAAATGTTTTACTCACTTTTCAGTCATGTGGTACATCTCTTTCATTCATTTGTTGGTTTTACTTGCTTTATTGAGGTACACTGTTTTCTCCATTAGTTGATTTGTTTTTCATTATTTAAATTAAATTAACAGTCATGTTTGCAAGACATGTGGCTGTTTGCAGAAACAATTTATATGATTCTCAATACTGAAAAACTACACATAAAATTGGAGACAGGATCTCCTGCCAATAACAGGAAGAAGGCAATGGGGTAGGAGGGAACCCCAAGGATTAGGTGAAGGAAACTCCATACAAGTCTGAAATACTGGGATAGCCAAAAAAAAAACAACAAAATGCTGAAATGTGAAGAGGCTAAATAATTTTTAGGGCTAAGCAAAAGTAAGGCCTACTGAGAGAGGGAAAGCAAACTCAGCTGATTAAGACAGAGGAAAGGAAACTACAGGAAATAATTAAATGGATAGAGGAATGGAGGAAAAATGGGTTGATGACTGAAGGGATGATAATAAAGATATATATGTTAGTAAAAGAGTAGGACTAAAAAATATATACTAGGCTTGGTGGAAACATAGGAAACACTCCTAGATAAAAGTATTGAGAAGTTATTGAGAAAGAGCAATGGGACAGATTGTGGCCAAGGTACAGGCAGGTGATAATGCTGAGAAATTAGGAATATTTGCATGGAAGTGCCTCCACTGGTACTTCTGTGCAACAAAAAGAAGATGGAAATTATTCACATGGACATAGTGATGTACTGGAGATGTAACACTAGCATATAAGAAATGAGAACTTATCTTTTGGGGCTGTCCAGAATTAGAATACTTTCAGAAAGACACAGATGAGATTATTAGACAGATGGATGGAAAACAGGCAGGACTAACAAAAGAAAGATGGCTCCTTGGAAAAGATTTGAATTGGTAAAATAAGGGAATGAAGGAATAGATGACAGACATTAAATTATTGTTGCAGAAGAAACTGATAACAAAGCTGTGGGAATAGGAGATGAGATCCACCATAGTGGAACTGCTAAATTTAGAGGACAAATATAAAAGATAGGAGGATGAGGGTCTTAGAGAGAAAGATAAAAAGGAAATGAGAAATGGTATGTGTGACAAGATTATCTGCAAAATAAACAACATGACATTCAACAAGAAAAATATGGTAGTGAATGACATTCTCTGGGGAAGTGTAAATAGTTTAAATCGTTTCTTTTTTATTCAAATATGGAAGTAGAACTGTAAAAGATGATAAGTTAAGGATCTATAAGAGACTAAAAAACATTTTTAGTTAATGTGGCAGTGCATTCCACTCTGCAAGATCTGTTTACAAGTATTCTAAGGCTCATAACAGCAACAAGTCTGATAAAAGTTTATAACCTGTCGGTGTTTGAAAAGAACTGTAAGATGTGTTGATTAACCTGGTGTTTGTTTGCTCAGCTATTAGCTGTTAAAGGTATATTTGAATCCAGAGGACAATAGGCTAATGCCCAACTGTCACACACAGGTACAATATGATTTTCATTTATCAAAGCAGGACATGTGTCAAGCTATGCAGTAGTGTAATATATGGCTTGAAATTGAAAAAAAGGCATCAGTATTATTGCTAGTTTTATGAGACATTTTTGGATAATGGAATACAAAATTGTTTTGGGGAAACAAATTACAAGAGAAAAATACAGTCACGTTGATATATTTCTGAGAACATGTATACAGGGTAAATGAGAATGGCTTCGGGGGTCTCGCTTTAATGGGTTGCGTGTTTTTGTTGACAGTAACTTAAAATTCAACCATCATGTTGACTTTGTAGAATATGGTAGGATTACAGGATGTCTTAAGAAATTAAATCAAGGAAGCTGAATTTATTGTCATTAGCCTAGAGATAGTGGTGAATAGTTTTTATTCAGGTTTTCAAAGCTACCAAAGAGCCCTTCTGTAGGAATTTCAAAACTAAAAATAATGACAGATTTGATTCACTAACAGAACTACACTGTTACGGATTAAAATATACTTCTATAGTCTGCAAAATCGGTGAGACATCCATTACCTTTTATGGGATTTATGGGATTTTCAGTGATGATAACTTTGGTAAGTAAGGGCAGTCTGCCAATGCTTGAACATTACTGTATTGTTTACACGAGTCAGTAATATGATTGTTTGCATTGGAGGACAATAAAGCCCATTACATTGGTCAAAATATTGATAAAATATTTTTTTTGTTGCAGCCATAGTTGGTATATATGATTGGTAATATTATTATCTAATAGCTAGAAAGGAATCTGATCCCATTCAGAATATGTTTACAACATTTTGTTTTCAAATGCATATATTTCTTCAGTCTGCATATTAAAAAATGGATTTTAACAAGTTTAAATTCCTGGTTAGTTAATGGGCCCCATATATTTAGTAAGTTTGCTTCTAAAGTGGTTTACTATGGCTATAGGTTGTCCTTCTGGGGCTTTCTTATTTTGGCTGTATTACGTAAACAGAAAGAAGGGGAAACTTTTGGGGACATTCGGATTATGAGTCTAAACAGGGCTTTTATCCAGGACTGAACGCTCAAAACGTCGCAAAAACAGGTTAGGTTTTACCCAGATGATGCTGATGTCCCAATTGCTCCTCACCGACCTCAGAAGGAGGCTACACCACCACCTAAGAATGGAATGATGGCGACTTTCCAGGACTTCCAGCAGCTGAGAGGGACAGATTCTTCCGTCATACTTTAGACTTTTCTTCTTTCTTCTTCCTCAGCCTTCCCAGGGAAAAATGACAAATGGGAAAGGCACAAAGGGCAACAGCGAACAGGGGGGCAGGGAAGGCGGGGCGGGGGGTTTTGTGTACGTTTGTAATGTTAATTCATGTAACTGACAATTTGTTAATATATTTGAGTTAATTTTTCAGTGTCACTGAATTGTTGATACTGAAATGAATGTGCTAATTTAACAAGGGGGTGGTTGTCCTATTGTAAAAGATACGGGTTTATGTTTGTTTTCTTTTTGATTAAAAATTCTTTTTATTTATTTTCAAGCAAAAAAGTCTGCCTAAAATTCATAAGAATTTTAAAAACCTCCTGGTAGGCCCGATGTATCGGGTCAAAATATTCTTTTATATAAGTGACGTGTTTGACTTTTTGAAAGGTAAAAAAGGTCAAGATAAAATCGTGATGATATATGTTAGTTATTGATGTAAAAGTTTGTATACAGCATTAGACATGAATTTGGTTGGTTGGGCTTTTTTTTTTTTTTTATTCAATTCTGCTTCCTGAATATGAATGGAAATGGTTCATTTTGTTTAACTCATAATTTTTTTTTTTTTTTGAATTTAATCATGTTTTACAAGGTACAGCAGGTGGGGGGAGCTTTCCCCCATGTATTAATCTTTGGGTTTCTCTTTCTTTTAGGTAGGTCTGATATAAAAAGAGATTTTTTCAAGAACATTTTATTCAGTATTTTATGTTCAGTATTTTAGATTTTTTTTGGTTTTAATATTTTTGGTTGATAGTAATAGAGATGAAATTATTGAATTTTTAATAAAAAAAATGTTAAAAAAATATTGGACAAATTATTGGACTAAATATTGGACATATTTATGTTTTTAGGATGATTTAATATTCATTTCAGAAATTAAAATAACTTAACAAAATTTGTAGGATAAAAAGTGGGCACCCACCCATATATAATTACCCTCCCACCCTATGGTGAAATGTTACGTGTTGAGGAATACCAAAGTTAGAGACGACAATATAAAAGAAATGTGTTTTTTTAAGATATCTGTTCTTTTTTATGGTGTCTTTTTTTTTTTGGAAATCTTTTTTTACCCAAGGGTTTTTTAGAGTGTTTTTTCTGAAAAAAAAAAAGGACACATAAATAGGACTTGTAAAGAGGATGCAACAAGGATACACAAAACATAGGACTTGTAACAGGATACAACAAGATAAGAAAAACTTTATTATGGAGTTTTTTAGCTAACTTGTAATTATTTTTTTTTTTAAATTTTCTTTTTAATTGGGCTTTTTTTCTCTTATGAATTTTATGTATAAGGTGGCCGTGAATATTACTTTTTCCTACCGTGGGGTAAAGAATAAAAAAATTTTCTGTAAAAATATATAAATTGTTGCTCTAAGATTAAGATCCTGTGAATGTGTAGTTAACCTGTACACATTGTGGGACTTTACTTCCTGTATGAAATTGAATTTGACATTTTGAGTTTATTAATGAGTGGATTTTGGATGTCAGGTTAAATTATTTATATTTGACAGCAGGGGTTATTTATAGGAAACAAATGTCATATCTACAGTAAGACATCGATGCATTTAAGAGTAAGGAAGTAAGAAGAAGATAGCCCAGTAAAAAGAAATTTTTATTTTAGAGACAGAGCAGCACTGTATTACAGGCTTTGTTTGCAAATATTTCATGAAGTGAAATCCTAAAGGTTACATATCTGGTGCTGTGTGGATGATAAAGACTGTGTTCGAATAATTAGGAGCTAGAAGGCAGAAATCATTAAATTGTTCATACTCTTTCAAACATTTGGGGTTGAGTTAGCACTGTGTTTGGGTATAGTGTTACAAATGTTCAAAGCCTCACTCTGAGATTTTCTTTCAACTTGGATCCTGAGGCCAAAGGATTAGAGCAAGTAGCTCCAGCCATCCTGTCCAAAAATATTCTACATTTGAAGAAAAAAAATATATTGAAAATAGGAATAGTCCTAAATTTAAGATTTCAAGATTGAAAACAATTGTTCTTAATTTTAATTGCTGTCTTTTTGTTCCATCTTATTGAAAGCTCTCATTCACAGTCAGTGAAGCAAAAAACACATCACTCATACACCTGCCACCAGGGAGGGCAATTATTGTCAAAGCCACCCCATCAAATATAGGAAAAAGTATAAATATGATTTTAGGTTGGATTCAAAGACATGACATGGATTACAGCAGGCTAATGGAGTAACGATACATGAACTAAAATCATACGCATGGTTCCATAACAAAATCATTAGGCTGTATACCAACTTCTATGTTGCCGCACTGAAAGGCAGATGGTGATACTGATGACGTGTACTGATGACTGGGCAGCAGATGGTGGTATTGATGACCTGTACCTCTGACTGGACAGCACATAGTGGTATTGATGACCTGTACCTTTGCTTGGTGCTATAATCTGCAGACAAGAACACTTGCCTGGTATGCCCAGCCAACATAAGGGGCAGTCCATCATTGTGTTGTGTTTTGTAGTCCTCTGTGCTGTATATCTTATGCAATGTAATTTGACCTGCAGAGATGTTATAATGTCACTACCTAAGCTGTGAGGCTGTATTGGGCCTACAGTATGATTTTTGACCTACACTGAATCTGCTTTCTCCAGTAACCATTCTAGAATGATAAGCAGTCACTGGTATCACAATGTCAGATGTATTAATTAACAATATGGAAATGTTCCCCCTCAATGGTAACAATTTGAAATGCCAGGACCTGCGACAGTGAGTCTTGAACCATGCAAACTGAATGGCCAAAATATCAAACTTACATATACATAGAAGTCCAAGAATCCATTTCTCAGAATATTCCCTCTTCTCCAAGATATGGAGATCTCGGAGTTGGTATGTATACACACACACACACACACACACACACACACACACACACACACACACACACACACACACACACACACACACACACACACACACATATATAAATTTGGGGGTGTCAGGGCTTGCATCCTACATGGTGGGTGCAAGGAGGGCATGCCCCCTTGAAAAAAGAGGTTTTTAAGAAAAAGAGCGATTTTTGAAATTTGCTCTTTTCTCTGTTTTCATACTTTTCTTCCGGCTGTTGGCACTTCACCCCTTTCCAGGAGAGAGAAACTGAGGAGCATTTTGAGTGCTGACATTTCAATAGTGAGCCTGCACTAACACATGAAAGAACTTTATGAACTGCTTTTCCACCATATGGGAGAGAGTGCAATAAATAGCAGCCGGAGGTAATTATACAAAGTACCGATGCTTATCGTGAGCACCTGCATATGGGATTTCTCAATTTTTCAATGTCGCACAAAAACTTCATTTTTTATGAATTTATGTTTTTGTGTTATCCATTTTAATCAGAAATGTGTTCTAATTAGAGTTTGAAGAACAGTTAAGAATATTTAGGTTCCCTATCAACCTGCTCACTAGGTCAAACTTCAAGAAATCTATATTGGATACATGAGTGACAGAAGACAACAACAAATGTGTCAAAAGGCTTTTGTTGTGAATTGAATAAGTTTTAAGTGAGTTAAAGAAGTACACATGGGATGATAAAAAGGAGACAGAACTGGCATCTATAGTCACTAGAAGAAAAACTAAATTGGGGTCAGTGGCCTTTTTACATGTTAATGAACGTGATTGGGTAAGGGAGCATGAGAAGTTAATGGTGATGGGATGAAGAGTGAATGAAGATGTCTTCCTCTTTAATGAGAGGTCTATAAAAATATTGAAAAGTCTATGATAGAAAGATGTAGGATCAGCCATATTTAGTGTGTTATAGCACACGAAGCTTAAGTGTAGGAATGCTCTAGAACCAGATAAGATGAATTGTCCAAAAACTCCCATGACAGGAGGAGAAGGTCTCAAATTGCAGTACATCTCTGAGAGGCTTCATGATCTTTGCCTAACATTTTTTTCATGTTTTCTAAATGTCTGAGTGATGGGTATGCAATAAAGGGTAATATGAGGAATGTTTTCTTCATGGAGTTTATAATTAAATATAAGCTAGCCATTGAATGGTATGGATGAAAGTATGGATGAAAGCATAGCCAGTCTGTTAAAGCATGCATGGGAGAGGAAAAAGAGTACTTTTAATATAAGGCAGAAGTAGATGTCTGACCCACACTGCTTCATTTTTCTGCAGGCCTTTTACTGTTTCAGAATAAAAATGAAATACTCAGAAAAACACCAAGCACCATAAATAAATTACAAATGTACTTTCAGAATGGACATCACTGATCTATTAATGATTAGGTTTCATATGGTTCTGTCAGTTTAAAAGTTATTACCACATTTATAAACTACCTTCAGCATTTTGTTCAAATTCCATCCTGCTGCAGATGCTTAACATGACCACAATGTATTCAAATAATAACAGTAATGGAGGGTCAGAGCCTAGAGAAATAACACATTCTGTACCAGCTCCTTAAAATGTGCTGTTAAGTTTCTACTGGATGCAATAGCTAAGCCATTTCACTAATTCATGTTCTCTGCAAGCATGTCAATATTTACAGTAATGTTTTTCTTGGTCTAGCTATGACTAGATTATTCATGGTATGCTGTTCAAGGTTGGGGTGTGAGCACGGTGGCTTACACATTGGTTAGAATTAAAATGAAGCACTTAGATTTTTCCGTTAGAGAGGCTAGGTTATAAGGCATGACCACTGAGTAAATGTGTGGCCTGAAATACAAGATTGTTTTCATTACTTTTTTCATGTCTACTCCTGTTTGGTTAGCCAGTAAATTATACCACAAGCAAGTTTATTTCTTTATAAATTCAAAACATTTCACCAGAAGACCCTATGTAGCTAACATCATCTCTCTTTAATGATACATGTTTAAGCCTCATCATGTTATCCATGGTAATATGTTTCCGTGACAACAGTGTAGTCATGAAATTTCTGTAAAATGAGGTTTCCGTAAGCAAAGACATATACATAGCATGACCGTGAGTGAAAGAGGAAGGAAACCATAACCTTTAGCCATGGTTATTTTTTCACATTTTCTCCTTAGGTTTTAGGATATAATGCATGCAGTTTATATTATGTGTACATGGCAAATCTGAAGAGCGTTTTGTCATTTGTCAAGCATCTGTTTAATGCAAATATAATTCCTTGTTCCTGGCTAACAAGGTATTCAGTCAGTGATATTATAACATTAAGCCAATAAGCATAGAAAATGGAAGTGGCAAAAATACTTAGCAAGATTAATCTGCATTACATACTAATTTTATTTGGTACATGAAGGTAGACCTTCAGAATTACAGGTGATCCTCTGCACCTGTCAAGCTCTGGTTATCTTAACTGTTTCTAAGATGTTGGTGAGACAACAGCTGGAATACTGAATTCAGTCCTGAATACCATACAGGAAGAGATCCCTAGGATATTTTTGAAGCTATGAAGGAAAGCCAGTTAGGTAAAAAAAGGTACAGAAGCAAGATTCTAGGATGGTCAGAGGACAAAAGAGAATGATGTGTGTGTGTGTGTGTGTGTGTGTGTGTGTGTGGGGGGGGTATTAGCCTGTTTCTATATTCCCTAGATATCCTGACAGAAATGGAAGGAATGATATGGAGACACAGGGACATTATTCGGTCATGAGAGGAAACAGATGAAGCATAATGTTGGTGGGAAGAATATGGGGACAATCAACCGCTAAAAGGAAACAGTTATAGTCTTGAAAGGGCTATGGGACAATGAAGCAGTGTGTGTTTATCAGTAGGATAGGTGTATGGGACAGAGAAGCAGTGTTTGTGTGTGTGTGTGTGTGTGTGTGTGTGTGTGTGTGTGTGTGTGTGTGTGTGTAGGAAAGGTGTATGGAACAGAAAAGGAGTGTGTGCGTTAGTATGAAAGCTGTGTATGGGACAGAGAAGCAGTGTGTGTGTACTAGTAGGGAAGGTGTATTTGACAGTGATGCAGTGTGCGTGTGTGTGTGTGTGTGTGTGTGTGTGTGTGTGTGTGTGTGTGTGTGTGTGTGTGTGTGTGTCTGTGTGTGTGTGTGTTTGTGTGTGTGTGTTTGTGTGTGTGTGTGTGTATCATTAGGAAGGGTGTATGGGACAGAGAAGCGGAATGTGTATGAGTGAGGGTAGGAGTGTTGCACTTTGGAGTGTTAGCAGGAACCAATGGATATATCCTACAGATCAGTATGTTTTATCTGCTGATATTAATTTGTTTATTTTATTTTACTAATTGGGTTAATTCCCATGATAACCATCTGGTAAATTAGTCTGATCAGAATTAGTAGGGAAATGTAAAGTGTGATGATAGGAGGTACTGCCTGCCATACCAGGAGAAATAGGGCAGTGGATTTGCTAGCAGACCTAGCTGGAATTTTGTAAATAATTATATGTCATTTGTATATTGACCTTTGGCAGTCATTTTGATGTTATTTTACATTGATATTGCTTTATGTTATCCTATAGATTGCTCCGAATGACTGTACTCTCTCTCCAGTTTCTCCTGCTTTATTCTTAGTTGCACTACCACTGACCTAATATCTTTTATTATTTCATTTTGCAGCACAATTCAGCTCACCTGCAAGCCTCCCACTCACTAAGGAATACTAGCAGCAAAGCACCCTTCTACCTGAAGTTTTTCCATGGTGGCAAGACTTTGCTATTGTTTTCATAAAATACAACATAGTGTAGGTCTGGATTGCTCGGTATTATATCTTTCTCATTAAGCCTACATCTGCACTTGCATACTATGGGGACTGCCCCTCCCCTCAGTGTAGTTCATAGCAGTTGGTCCCTCTGTGATCTATCTCCTTTCTTATTCCCAAGCCCATACCCCTTCCATAGGCTCCTATTTCTTCTGTCTCTGTAGAAAGCTATAGTTTCCTGCAATTACATTTAGGTTCATATATCTAAAAAGTTGTTTGCATTTCAGTCACACTTACCCCTTTACATACATACATTTATGTTACAAAGTGTTTCATCTTAGGCACAACCTTCCATACTGACCCTGGTAGTATACTCTAACTGATTGCTTTTTGAAAAACTGCTTCTTTCCATGCTGTGATATAATACTGACCTTGGCAGTGTACTTTAATTGATTGTTTTTTGAAGAAGTGTCTCTATCCAGCTGTGGGTCAACCCACTCCATTCACCCTCGCTATGCTCAGGCTCACTTCGCGCCCCTACCCCACCCCATTCCCACCTACCCTCTCTTTCATTACATTTATACATGCCTAGACACTCCCCCTCACTTTTCATCCAGTCAACTTCCTCCACTTCACTTAATTTTACCAAATTATCTTCAGTCCCTTCTCTTACATCACTCTGTCAAAATGTCTCCCTCCTTTAAAGACAATACATTTATTCCTTCTCTCCTTCCTTCCCCTACTTCTATCATAATCTACAACAGTAAACCCCAACCCAATTACCTCCCAAAACAAATTTTATAACTGGATCTACATGTTCCAGTTATTATTCCTGTTCCAACATTAGCCCTAGCCTATATTACTCAACTCCTCTCCTCTGTGCCAAACTTCATATTCTCTCCACCAAGTACGACTTATATTATGCACCCAGCATTTAACACCACCTTTTTCTCTATATAATCTCTAAGCTCTCACATATCATACTCCATCTCTATCATACCCTTTCTTCACTCATCTCTTCTGGTGACATCCACCCCAACCTCAAACCTGGGCCTCTTACCCCTGTCTTCTCTTCAAAACCTAAGTCCGTTAAAAGTCCAAAAACTCTTCACATAACTACACTAAATCTTCAAAGTATATGTAATAAAATCTCTGATTTACATGCCTAGCTTTCCTAGAACATAATCAGTATTCTAGCTGAAACAGAAACCTGGTTTAAACCCACTATAGAGGATTCTGAGTTTCTCCCACCTAACTTCAGTGTAATCAGGGCACACAGACATAATAAAAAAGGAGGTGGTGTTGCCATCATCTATCCCAATACCCTTACCATCTCACCTTTTACAGACTCTATTCCTCATTTCCAAAATGCTGAGATACTCATCTCCTTTCAGGAAATCAACAGCTTTAAAAAACTCTGTAGTATTGTCCTATGCGCCCCCTGGAAAGAATATACCAGTACTAGAAAATATCCTTTCTTGGATTACCCATACTATAAAAACAGGTGCTGACTTTGAGGGAACCTGGGCGAAATTCTTGGCTAGGTTTATAAGGGCCTCTGGGCCAGTAGCCCAGTATCATCCTATGACCTATGAACCTAAAAAATGAAACGATTATCCTGGGTGACAGGAATATTGATTGGGCTTCCACTTCTTCCAAACAATCACCCACCAGCATAAATCTGTATCATTTCACCCAACTAATCACTACCACTACTAGGTATAATAATAAAACCAATGAAGGTTCCATCCTAGACTGTATTCTTGTCTGAGACCCCTCCAGGTACATGACTTCTGCCACCATGTCCAACTCCATTAGTTATAACTTCCCTATCTATGCTATCCAAACCTGTTCATCCTTCCCAAAAAACAATATCAAACTTGTCAAAAATTGTCAAAATGTAACCCCCCAGACATTTCATAGCATACTGACTAGCTTTAACTGGAATGCTCTTAAAACCTTTCCATTAGATGACTCTATACTCTACTTCCTTTCTAAAACTCTTAGATAGTCTAGCTCCCACAAGAACCAAAAATAATAAAAAAATAACCATTCCCCCTGGCTAACAAAGGCCACTAGAGAAATAATGACTAATAGGGACAAAGTATGGAACTTCTGGCTTAAATATAAAAAGCCTTCTGACCTCATCCATTATAAACAGCTCCGAAACCAATCTAAAAAACTCATCTCTAAAGACAAACAGCAGCATTTCTGGAACCAGCAAACACATAGAAAAAATAACTCCAAATTATTTTGGTCTTCCATCAGTAATCTCCTACATCCAAGCACCAAGTCTAATCCCTGCCCACATACTGACATGCCTCCTGAACATATAGCCATCATCTTTAACTCCTACTTTATTGATACTATTGCTAACATTACTGCTACTTTTTCTTTACCCCTCCCAGATAAAACTATTCCTACACCCACTTCTCCTTGTCCCTCACAACATACTGTACCTCAAAATCTCCCCAATACCCCAAATACTTTCTATCATTCCTCTCCAAGCTTCAGCACCTTCCATCCAATCTGCACATATCAACCTCCCCAGCCAGAATTTAATCTCTCACCCATCCCTACCTCCTACATCAAAAAACTCCTCCTGAATTTAAATCCATGTTCAAACTCAGGTAATGGAATTCCTGCCAAATTTCTTAAAATTGCTATTGACTCAGTAGCTTGTCACATTACTATTCTTATTAACAGATCTATACAAGAATTGTATTCCCCTTGCCTATAGAAAAAGGCAATCATCCTACCACTTCATAAAGGAGGTCTTCAACCAATATCTCTAATTTCCGACTCATTGATATACTTTCTCGATCTCTAAAATCCTTGAACAATCTGTGCAAAGACAACTCTTACACCACCTCCTAACCAACAATATCCTCTCTCCAACACAGCATGGGTTCCACCCAGATCACAGCACATCCATTGCACTAATATCCTTCTTGGACATGGTCAACAAAGCCCAGGATTCAGGACATGTTGTCTCAGCCCTTTTATTGGACCTAATGAAAGCATCCAACACTATTTCTCACTCTATCCTCCTCTCACAGCTCTCCAGTTTAGGACTATCCTCTCAATCACTCAATTGGCTAAAAAGCTATCTCTCCAACAGAAAGCATGCTGTTAAATGGCATAATTCTATTTCCCCTACCTTCACAACCCTACAGGTGTACCCCAAGGGTCAGTATTAGGTCCTCTTCTGTTTAACATTTTTATCAACAGTCTCCACAAGGCTCCCTAGTTCAGTATGCAGATGACTCCACTATTGTCTGCTCTGCTCCTGAAATAAATATTTTACAGCAAACTACCCAAGCAGCATTTTTCACTGTGGAAACTTGGCTTCACAAAAATCAGCTTTTTTAAAATGCCCCCCAAAAAAACTAAACTGATGATCTTTACTCCCAAGAGAAGCACATCTATCAATAATGCTGACCTCAATGTATTCTTTCTTAATTCTACCAAAACGGAGCTAGTAACTCATATCAAATTGTTAGCAGTAATAATCAATGAACACCTTAAATTTGATCTGCACATCCAAAATAATATAAGTAAGACACATAAAAAACTTGGATTACACTACAGACACAATAGATTCCTCTCCCTACCAACTAAACAAGTATTAGCTCTATCTTACCTGCTACCCTCTCTATCTTACAGCATGCCTTTACTAACCAACCTGCAGTCCTCATTGAAAACAAATTTAGAAACTTGCTATAACAAGATTGCTAAATTTGCTACAGTCACTACTCTACTCATCACTGTATTGCCCTAAAAAATTACAATGGCTTGAATTCCCCCACTACCTATTACTCCTTCAGCTGGTAATTACACATAAATGTATTCATAAACCTCAAGACTGCCCTGCCCTTAGCTCCCTACTTAGACTTTACAACCCCACTAGGCCTTTGCAGTCTGAACACTGACTTCAAGTTCATAAACCTAAATTACCTGCAGGTGAGTTTTTATATTCCTAGACTATTGCTAGAATATGGAATGACCTACCCACTTTTATTCTTGTACAACAGAGCCCTTCTGTCTTCAAGTCTGCCCTGTAGTCATCTCCTCTCCAATTGGACATGTAACTGCTTAACTGCTTCCTCTGATACTTCTTAATTCTACCAACCAAACCTAATCTGTTGTTTTCTAGTTTCTGCCAGAACTATTGTCTCCATGATAACTTGTAACAAACTTTCAACTACTCCTTGTTCTCTTAACTCCCTAACCACTTCTTCCTCTTTCTCTCCCTTTACCCACTCTCCTTCAACTTCTATGTTCTATGTTCCTATGTTTCTCTGTCATCATAATGTTTATTGTTTATACATTGTAATACCTGAATTTACTGACATTCCTTGGTCACATAACCGTATAACACTCACCTATTTTTTGCCTTGTACATGCCATGTTATTATTTCCTGTACAATGAATATGACTAATCTTTTTGTTAAGTAAAATGTTTTAGCTATTTTCCTACAGTTTTGATAATTTCTTTTATATGATTTCCTTGATCTGTTGAAATTGCTTGCAACTTTATTTGAAACTTTATATAAGTTCTTTATGTTTCCTTGCAGCTTTTCTTCCCAGGCTTCCACCAAAAATGGACTTATTTTGGCCCAGTGGACTTTCTCAGAAAACAAATGCCAATAAATAAATAAATAAATACATAAAAATCAAACTGATATGTACAGATGCTTGTGCTGAAAATGTATTTGTGAGTTTTGCTTGTTTTAAAATGTATCAACAGTGTGCCCTGCTGGAAGGAAAAGAAATGTGCATGCATTATTGTAACTTTTTAAATGTATACATTGTAACAGCATATCCTAGAAGTGAAGATGCTAATCTTAATCCACCTGACTTGCAAAATATTCTTAAAATTAAATTAATTTATGGGTTAAGCCATAAATATATTATCCCACAATTTTGAATGGAGTCAGATACACAATATCTGTGCTAGAGTATAGGTTGTAGCTCCTGTAGGAAGAGTGGAATGGTTTTATGGTTTTATGACTTTCAGCAGTTGCACCACAACTGTGCAAAGCTCTATCTGTGTGTATTGTAGCACATAGGTGCTAAACTCTGGTAGCTTCTAGTGATGAGGGATAGTGTGGGAAACAGAGTCAGATGACCAGATGTATGAGATGTCATTCTGTACAGAAACAAGGCTTTAATATTAGAAGAGACTGAAGTCTCAGGGGCATTCTGTATTCTGTCTTGGATCTGACAACAAGGACTACTCATCCACGGCATCTTGCCTTGTGGTAGTAAATAACTTAACTATGGAATAGTAACTCTTTTAGATTAGTCAGGAAAATATAGTGAGATTAGAAGTATTGTTTTTCTGTAACTGTATGAAACTTTCCATAAGTGTTATTTTTAATATCTCCTGTGACTGAAACGTTGGTGTTTACTGTAAATAGATGGTATTTTCTTGTTCTTTTATTATTTATTATTAAATATATATCATTGCGACTGGCCCTTTTTAGAGAATATTTTAACTTTGAGAGTATTTGCATATATTTATTTGTTGATTACTCTGACCACCCCTGAAAGCCTTGCTGTTTGGTCAACATTACCATTTGTATTAATATTAATTTCACTCAGTATAATTGGGTACCCTTTTAAGAGTATTAGGTAGCTGGCTTTGTAGTGCTTAGTGGCAGTGATAACTACCTTACAGTTTGGGCAGAAGGTGGCATAGCTAGTAAACCTGTGCCAGCCTTTCCCAGGTGTGTGTGTGTGTGTGTGTGTGTGTGTGTGTGTGTGTGTGTGTGTGTGTGTGTGTGTGTGTGTGTGTGTGTGTGTGTGTGTGTGTGTGCGTTTGTGTGTGTGCATGTTAGCTACTTGGAACAGGGACATTAAGCAGTGGTTTCACAGAGAGAGTGGTGGAGAACTTGGTAGATGTACCAGTGGAGAGTCTTACTGGGCCCTGGAGTGAGACAGATATAGAGACCCAGATCCCAGGCTGAATGTGTTCCCTGTGTGCTCTTAAGGGAAATTGTGCTTGTTGCAGAGAGGTTGGTATCTGGCAATACTGAGTGTATCCATTTGTATTCCAAATGAATATCCCTCTCCAGTGTCAGTGGTGAGGATTCAGGCTCCTTGATTACTGGTCTAGAGTGGGGATGTCACATATTGATGAGCAGTGGTGTAGATATTGAACTTCTGTAGCCTGTAATCAGTTGTCACTAAAGGTGTGTACTCTCAAGCAGCCAGAAGGTGAACATCCAGAATTTCATATTAAAATGTTTTTTATTTATTAATTAATTAATTTATTTTGTTTAGTTAGTCAGGGAGTGCAGGCAAAAATGCCAACAGAGGATTATAGCAAGCTGACAAAGAACCAGTTGCTCAAGTTGTGTGAAGCCAAAGGACTGGTGTATGCAAACCAGACCAAAGAGGAAATGATTTCAGCCTTAGTGTCAGCTCAAACCAGAAACCAGGAGGACAACCAGTTTGATGATGTGGATTTGCAGGCCTCGGAAACAGGACAGTTCACCTTTTCTTCAGAGTACTTAAAAATCCATCAGGAGTTAAAGAGACCTGAACTGGAGGCCAAACTTTTGGAAATAGAATCAGCAGAGAGACTGAGGCATTTGGAGGCTGAAGAAAATGAGAAGCCGTCTCAACAAGAGAGGGGGGTGCTAACACTTCGTTAGGGTCATGGAGGTAATGGGGAAGGGAATAACCAAACACGAGAAGCAATAGAGGTCAGTACATTTCTTCCACATTTTATAGAGGGTGATAATTTTGATATTTTATTCATATATTTGAAAGAGTATGTAAACAGTATAATGTTGATCAAGGGCTCTGGGTTCTGTTCCTGACCCCCATACTCCATGGTAAACTTGTAACTGCTGTTTTTAAATTGTGTGATATTGATTGTTTAAACTATGAAAAAAAGTCAAGTGTTGTTTACTAGATTGTTTTAAGTTAACACCTGAAGCTTACAGAAAAAATTTCATGAGCAGAGACGCAAGGCAGATGAAAGTGTGTGTGATTACACTGCTGAGTTAAGCACTTATTTTCTTAGGTGGGTGAGTGGGTGTCAGATCACCTCTTTGGAAGGGCTGGCAGCATTTTTGTGAACAAGCCCTTAACACTTTGCCTGAGAACATGAGAATCTGGTTGGCAGGCCGAGAGTGCAACTCTGCATTTGAGCTGGGGAAAAAGGGGATCTCTACTTAGCAAGCATGGCATCACTGCACAGGAAGGGAATACCCAGTGGTGCGCATGGATATAAAGGAATCCATGGAGTATGCCAGTAACAGGGAAGCCACTAGTTCAGGTACATAGCCAGGATCAAGGGTTAAAAGTTTTATATGTAACCAGTGGGGCTATGTACCATATAGATGTCTACAGAGGCAAGGTGAAGAACAAAAACTGGGTGTAGAAGATAGCATTTGTGCTATATCTTTAAGAAATATTTCAAGGACTGAATGTGCATATAAACACTGAGCACATGCTAATCTCAGTGCTATTTTGAAAGTACAGCCAGAGAGTGAGCCTGTATGAGTGTATAGCTAGTTTGTATATAAGTTTACCTAAGTGAAAGTTAATAAGTCTCCATCCTAATGTGTTTGTACATAATAAAGTTGCTTGAACAGAACCCATGAAGTCTTGTCTACTGTATCCAGTCTAGACAAGTGACATGGTGTCGGAATCAGGATTCCAGAGACTGCTTTCCAGAGCTATGAAGTGCAAGGTTAACAGTGAAGGTAAACTAGGAGAAATTAGCACAAACAAGAGCCAGAAAAGAACCAAAGGTAATGAAAACTTGCACAAACAGTTTATTTTATAAAAAAGATAAAACTGAGCATTACAAGGGCACAAAACACATATTAAACAAGTGAGTGGTACAAAACGTTTACTGATTAAACAAAATGTTTAAAATTAAGAGATTTGTAAAACAAGCATCAGAAAAGTATATAAGGGGTTTGGAATTACCTTGGAATTGCAAAATGGGCATATTTAGAGTAAAATGAGCATGTTTAAAGCAAAACAGGCATGTTTAGAGTAAAATGAGCATGTTTAAAGCAAAACGGGCATGTTTAGAGTAAAATGAGCATGTTTAAAGCAAAACGGGCATAATTAGAGTAAAATGAGCATGTTTAAAGCAAAACGGGCATGCTTAGAGTAAAATGAGCACAAGAAAAGTGTAATGGGCATGGAAAGAGATTAAATGAGCAAAACAAATATAATAAAAAGGCAAAAAAGGGCACATTGAGCATAAATAAAGCAAGGCAACTGCATGTTTTGGCAAAGTGCTGTGTTTTGGCATAACTGCTACTTCATATTGTATTCAGGGCATAACTAGAATTATTTGAAGTATCTCAAAGTGTAAAAAAGAGCTTGCAGTGTGTGCTAATTACTGTGCGTGTATTCTGAAGAGTTTATTTGTGTGCAAAGTGCAACTATTTTGTGAAGTACAGTCAAAGTACAGCCATTTCAAAAAGTTTGTTTTGCTGGTTGTGTCTATTCGCAAAGTGCCACCATTGCAGAGTGTTTCCTGCACTGTAAAGAATTAGCTAGCAAAATACCACCATTTTGGAGAAACTTCAGTGTGCCATGTACAGTTTCTTCCCAAAGTGCAGTTACTTCAGAATGTTTCTTACTCTGAGCTTCTTTTGCCCAGTCCATTCGTGTAGTTCAGTTATTTGAAATGTTTCTTAAAATAATGATACATTACTCTTGCAGTACAGTAATTTCAAGAGTATTACAGTCCCCGAGAGACTTATTTCACAAAGTTCAGTTATTCAGAGGCTTGTTGTGCTATTGGGCATAGTTATGAATACTGGCATAAATTTCTGGTATATTTATGTGTGTGTTCGTGCATATTTGCAAAATCCTTCACTGGTATGTGTTAATATGGCAGATGGAGTTCAAAAGCCCTCACCACTTGTATTTGAAGAACAAACACTTTAAAACAAAAAGGATACACCAAGGCAGGGAAGCAGATAGAATCCAATTTATTGTAAGCACTTTTGGCTTGGATAATACCAAGACTTCATCAGACAAAAAAGTAATAGCCACAACCCATTTTTTAAAAAAAGCCCCAGATCTGACATCAGTTCCTCAATTAACATTTTAAGAGATAGGTCATTATAAAACCCATACATTACAACCCTATTTAAAGCATATACATACAAAAAAAACATGTAAAACAACACATGTAAATATATACATTTTTGTATAAACATATGAATAAAGATCTAAAAAAGCCCTTACCAACAAAATTATCTCAATAAAGCCTTCAATTTTAAGAGACAACCAATAGAGGCAAGCTCATTTAATCCAGGCCATCCAACAGCTTTTAAATGGAGGATCCAGAATAATTCTTTTTCCTCCAATTTCAGTTGCCATGGACCTCCCCTCACATTGGGTTTAATTTGTTCAATGACTATAAATTTAAAATAATGTTCTGGGAATTCATGAATGTGCCTAAACAACGCATTTGTCAGTTTTTTCTTTTTAATGTCATAACAATGTTCATAAATGCGGGTTCTGAGTTTCCGCTCGGTCTTTCCTATATAGAAAGCTGGGCAATTCTGGCACAAAGCCATATACACAACACCAGTACTGTTACAGTTAAATTTACCACGAATGTATAAAAAATATCCATTTAAACAAAAATGTTCTCCAGTGTTAATGTGTGTACAAAAGCTACAGAACCCGCACCTAGACATCTGCCGAACCATTTGTTCATCAGCTTCATGTCTCAACGGTCTTTCCAACAAACTTTTTAAATTATTCCCCTTCCTATAAACAATCCACAGGATAATCCCTCCTAATAAACATTTCTTTCAACAATGAGCATTCATTCAAAAAATCTTCAAAAGTAGATGTCATACGGGCAGCTCTCACAAATTGCCCCTTTACCACAGCTTTTTTTATGTTTATTAGGAGGGATTATCCTGTAGACTTTGTGGGTGACATTAAATTGGAAGGTATTAATAAACATTATTCTGGTTTTTACAGTCCTATTTTGAGGGTTAAAAATATGAATGATAGCAATACCATGACTTCAGTACATACCATAGTGAATTATGAAATTTTTGGAGAAAGGAATTTTAGATTATCCTATATTACTACGTATACTGTGGACTCATGCAATACAAGATATCTTATTTAAGAATTGGTCTATCTTGATGGAAGAGAGTAGTTTTAGACCAAAAATTAGTCAAAAACCCCTGCTTGTTTATAGGAAGGGGAATAATTTAAAAAGTTTGTTGGAAAGACCGTTGAGACATGAAGCTGATGAACAAATGGTTTGGCAGATGTCTAGGTGCAGGTTCTGTAGCTATTGTACACACATTAACACTGGAGAACATTTTTGTTTAAATGGATATTTTTTACACATTCGTGGTAAATATGACTGTAATAGTACTGGTGTTGTGTATGGGGCTTTGTGCCAAAATTGCCCGGCTTTCTATATAGGAAAGACCGAGCGGAAACTCTGAACCCGTATTTATAAACATTGATATGACATTAAAAAGAAAAAAACTGACAAATGCATTGTTTAAGCACATTCATGAATTCCCAGAACATTATTTTAAATTTATAGTCATTGAACAAATTAAACTCAATGTGAGGGGAGGTCCATGGCAACTAAAATTGGAGGAAAAAGAATTATTCTGGATCCTCCATTTAAAAGCTGTTGGATGGCCTGAACTAAATGAGCTTGCCTCTATTGGTTGTGTCTTAAAATTAAAGGCTTTATTGAGATAATTATGTTGGTAAGGCTTTTTTTAGATCTTTATTCATATGTTTTTACAAAAATGTATTTATACCATGACCCCAAAAACATGCAGCTGGATTGGGCCAGCTGCTGCGTTAATCGATCGAGTATAATGGAAAAAAAAAGTCCGGGCCCCGGACTTTTTTCCATTAGTATAACTTTAACATAAACATTGTCTATGTTATTATTTAATGGGTTTGCGAGAACGACGCGCTTTAAAAAAACGCGGGAGAGACTTTTTTTTATTTTTTCTTCGCATTGTTAACCCCATTATTTAACGCACAGTAGTTTAAAGAAAAAGCAAATGGAGAAAGATCGTTGCTTTTTTTTTTAATTCTATTAGTGTTAAAATAAGTTAAAACATTAAAGAAAAGTTTTAAAAATAAGCGTATGTTAATTGTGTTTTATTTTTACTTATTTTTAACATAGCTAATTTAAAAAAACCGAGAGACAGAAAAAAGCGGAGATCTTTTTTTTTGCTCTTGATGTACTGGCGCTTTGCGCGGCGCAGTACAACTCAGACCGAATGCCAGACATCTGGAAAGGGCAGTAAACAGGCAGGTAAGGTAATTAGGCATTTATTTAGTATAATAATATTTTCTTTTAAATAATGTAATAGTATAATAATAATAATATTTGGGTGGGTGTGTAGGTTATATCTATCCGGGTATTTTCCAAAACCACGGCTCCGGACCACTTAAAGCCCGCGGACCACGCCAATTAGCATTACCCACACCCAGGCGTGGGTTATTGCTATATATTTACATGTGTTGTTTTACATGTTTTTTGTATGTATATGCTTTAAACAGGGTTGTAATGTATGGGTTTTATAATGACCTATCTCTTTAAATGTTAATTGAGGAACTGATGTCAGACCTGGGGCTTTTTTTAAAAAATGGGTTGTGGCTGTTACTTTTTTGTCTGATGAAGTCTTGGTATTATCCAAGATGAAAGCGCTTACAATAAATTGGATTCTATCTGCTTCCCTGCCTTGGTGTATCCTTTTTGTTTTAAACCACTTGTATTTGATCAGAATATTGCAGAGACTTGGAGAATATTTGAGCAAGAGTACAATATTTTTATACAAGCAGCTTATTCTGGCAAAGATGCACTCACCAGGGCATTCATTTTGTTAAACCTAGCTTAGTCAGAGGTCATTGAAGAGAATGTGCATTTGTGTATGCACCAGCCATCTTCTTCTTCTTTTTTCAGCTTTTCCCGGTTAGGGGTCGCCACAGCGGATCACCTGTCCGCTCAAGATTGCAAGTGGAGCTTTACAGTGCCAAGTTGCCAGCCCGGCACCCAGCCTTCCACAGAAGGCACACACATGCACACACGCACACCTAGGGCCAATTTAGTGTGTCTAATCCACCTACAGCATGTCTTTGGGATGTGGGAGGAAACCCATGTATGCACCAGCAGTATATGAGGGAAAAGGTGAAAATTGCCATATTGCTGTACAGGCTGAATCAAGGGAAGACCCCAAGTGCTTGAAGCACAAATTCAGAGAAATGTGTAACCCCCAGACAAATATTACATTAGAAAGGCATTTGTTTTACACAAGAGATCAGAAACCTGGGAAGACTTTTGCAGCTTATATTACTGACCTGAGGAACAAAGCTAAAATGTGTCAGTTTGGTGATTTAAAGGGTGAGCTGATATAAGACAGGCTTGTGTGTGGTACTAATAATGCTACTGTGAGAAAGAACTTGCTTCATGACTGATTTAATGCTGAGCAAAGCTATTGAGATTTGTCAAATCCATGAAGTTACAGAAAGGCACACAAGTATGCTTCCAAGTGATTAGAGCATGGTTTTGGCAGGCTCCAGAGCAAATGTAGACAGCATGCAACATGTGGCAAACAGAAGCAGGCCTAAGCACGTGGCAGCCACAGCCCCTTCAGGTTGCTTGAGGAAACCACATAGTTTTCCAGCAAGTTTTAAGATTATTTCAGTTAAAGCAGCAAACTCAGTGTAGTATCAGCATGAATCAGCAAAACCCAAATCTAACTTTATAGTTAACTGTCACAATTGTGGTGCCAATCATGAGTCTAAAAGAGAGACATGCTTGGCATTTGGTCAGCGATGCCACAAGTGTAAGAAATGGAACCTTTTACAAAAGTTGTGCAAATCAAGTAAACCTCACACAGTTTTAAGGAAGGGTCACTCAAAAAAAGCAAGTTGATCACATAGAGAGCTGCAATTCTACTTTCTATGTAGATGGTGTATCAGTAATCGGCAAAAAGGTTGATGCAGTGAATTTTTTGGAAAAGACCAAAGTATTTTGTACTGTCCAGATCAATGGTAAATCTACCTAGCTCAAAGTAGACAGTGGTTCAAAATGTAACGTTATATCAGGAGACACATTTGGTAAAGTGAGAACTAATGAACAGCTCAATGTGGCTAGTAATGCAAAACTTTTTGCTTATGGAGATGAAGAAATTCAAACCGAAGCCTCTGTAATGCTTTCATGTTATTTGACTACAGGTTGTTTTTCTTTGTAGTCCGAAGACCTGTGCAGTGATTATTGGGTCTGAGAGACAGTTTAAGAATGAATCTGCTTTCTTTTACCAAATATGTTCATCATATAAGCACATGTCCTAGTTCCAAGTTTTCTGAAGCTATTTTTGCAGAGTATGCTGATGTTTTCGATAACAAGTTGGGCAAACTTTGAGTTGTGTATTCTATGAAGTTAGACCCAGAGGTTGGTCCAGTAGTCAGACCAGCAAGAAAATTTCTGATAGCTATGCAGAATAAAGTTAAAGCTCATTTGGATAAAATGGTACAGAAAGGTGTAATTTATCAAGTCACAGAACCAACTGAATGGGTGTCATCCATGGCAGCAGCCCACAAAAAAGTCTCAGACGAAATCAGAATATATATTGACCCAAGAGATTTGAACAAAGCATTAAAGAGATCACATAATCCAATGTGTACAGTCAAAGAGATTGCAGCCCTAATACCGAATGCCACTGTTTTTTTCTGTCTTGGGTGCAAAAAGTTCATTTTGGCAAGTGATGCTTGATCACAAATCCTCATTACTTTTAGTAACCCATTTAACAGATACAGATTCCTAAGGATGCCATTTGGAATAAATTCTGCAAGTGAAGTTTTTCACTGTGTAATGGAGCAAATTTTTTCAGGTTATCCTTGTGCATAATAGTAGATGATTTATTTGTTGGAGGCAATGATAAAGCAGAGCATGACAGAAATCTTAAGAGAGTTCTAGAAGGAGCACATGAAGTGAACTTAAAGCTCAATCTTCTAAAGTGCAAATTCAGACCTACCAGAAGTTACATATGTAGGTCATTTATTTACCAGTACTGGCTTGGGACCAGACCCATCCAAGCAAACAGCTATTCTTGAGATGCCAGCACCTGATAATGTTCAAGCTCTACAGCATTTCCTAGGCTTGGACAACTATTTAGGCAAGTTTATATCAGACTTCAGTGAGTTGACAGCACCTTTGAGAGAGATGATGCACAACAATGTTAAATGGTTTTGGGTGGAAATGCACCAGAGAACATTTGAAGACCTAAAGTGGAAAATTGCCACCCCACCTACATTTAAATACTATGATGTCAATAAATAAGTAATTCTTTCCTGGATGCTTCAAAGTTTGGTCTTGGTGCAGTTATCCTTCAAGAATGTAGAACAGTAGCCTATGTATCTGGAACACTTACTCAAACTGAAATGCAGTATGCTCAGATTGAAAAAGAACTTTTGGCAATAGCATTTGCAGGATCAAAGTTTCATGATTATATCTATGGTCAAGTTATTCAGATTGAAACGGATCACCAACCTCTAGTTACTACTCTAAAGACGCCTATGCATTTAGCTCCAGCGAGATTACAAAGAATGATGCTTAAATTGCAAAAGTACAACTTCAAATTGGTCTATATGAAAGGAAAACGTCTTTATATGGCATATATCTTATCCAGATCACCCAGAAATACAGCAGAACAGCTTGACACAGAGGATTTTGACTTTGATGTAATGCAAGTGTGTAATTTTTCTACCACAAGACTTGATGAGCTGAGAAATAATACAAAGACTGATCCAATTTTGCAAAAGCTCAACCACTACATTAATGTGGATGGCCATCAAAGCAAACTAGTGTACCACTAGACTTGCAAACTTATTTTCCTTACAGAGATGAGATATTGATGGAAGATGTCATTATTTTTAAATGTCCTAGAATTGTTGTTCCTGCTTCCTTACAACATGAATATATCCAAATTTTGCTTTGTGGTGACCCAGGTTCCGAATCTACAAAAAGAAGGGCGAGAGAGGTAGTATTTTGGCCTTCTCTAGTAAAAGACATTAATAAAGTGCTTTCTTCTTGTTCAGTATGCAATAGTACTAAACTGCATTTGCAAAGAGAACCACCTCAGTTAAGTCAAGTTCCTGAACTACCTTGGTCAACAGTAGCCACTGATATATTTGAGTGGAACAGTCAGCATTACTTGGTAGACTCTTATTTGAACTGTTTTGAGATAGATTTACTACCTAACCTAACTTACACTGCTGTTATCACTAAGTTGAAACATCATTTCTCAGTTCATGGTAGTCCACACAAAGTTATTTCTGACAATGGTGCTCAATATACTAGTGAGTTGTTTCAGAAATTTGCAAGAGAGTGGGATTTTGTACATGTTACTAGTAGTCCAGAATATCCACAGTCACATGGACCAGCTGAATATGCAGTACAGAGTGCAAAGCAATTACTTGAAAGGTCAGAGACTGACAATACCGATGTCTTTTTGAATTTACTCAATCTCAGAAACATACCCTGTGACGATATACTTGGCTCGCCTGCTCAGAGACTTCTATTCAGACAAACCAGAACAACAATGCCTATTAGTTCTAATTTGTTGAGGCCTAAAGCTAAGAACAACAGAACCATTAGAGCCCAATTATTCAGGAAGCATTCTTTCCAGAAGTCTAACTATGATAAATCGAGCAGATTTCTTCATCCATTGAAAGAAGGAGAGACAGTGAGGATACAAATGGTGAAAGGTTTCATACGGATTGGTCAAGTAACAGGAATATGTACTGAGTCGAAAGCCTACTTCATAGAATCTGAGGGTGTGGAGTACAGGAGAAATCACAGACATCTTCTTCCTGTACTAGAATCATTATCGCAGCATTGTTCCTGTGATACAGACTCTAGATCTCAGAGCAATCCAGACAATGTTTCTGTTGCAGATTGTCAACTTCTACTTCCATTCCTGATGATGTTCCTGATGTCCCTAAGGTTGAACATTCAGCAGAGACAGTCCCAGTTGCTAAATCTGATTCTAGATGTTATGCCCCAATTTTGGTTGTATTTTCAGACCTAGTGAGAAATATATAGTGACCTGGACTTGATTGTATATATGTATATCTAGTTCTGTATAATTGCATGACAGACAATTATTTGTATTGATTGCATGTCCACTGATATTGTCAATGCTGTGTAACCTATTTCTCAAAGAGGGAGGATGTAGAACAGGTAGAAAAGAGCATGTGTGCTGTATCTTTATGAAGCATTTCATGGACTGAACATGCATATAAATACCGAGCACATGCTGACCTCAGTGCCATTTTGAGAGAACAGCCACAGAGAGTGAGCATGTATGAATGTAATAGCTAGTTTGCATATAAGTTTACCTAAGTCAAAATTAACAAGCCTCAATCCTGATGTGTTTGTACATAATAAAGCTGCTCGAACAGAACTCACAAAGCCTTGTCTGTTGTATCCTGACTAGACTAGCGATGGTGGGGCAGCCAGCAAGTGGGAATAACATCATGGCAGTGATAAGTTGTCTGTAGACAACAGGGGCACCAAGCTTTCACGATAGGTTATATCCTATCTTAGTGGATGAAAAACATGCCACTGCTAAGACAGACATGGCCTGTGACACAACCATTGTGAAGCCTGCAGTGGTTAAAGAGGAGTAATACTTACATGGACAGTTCACTCCAGTCAGAGCTTTAGGAGGGACCCCATTACAAATGCCTTTGGCCAGGGTTCACCTTGACTGGGAATGTGGAAAAGGAAGATAGGTGTGTTTGAGGATATCCCTGCAGATGTCGTGATAGGGAATGATTTTGATAATGCAGTACCTTGTGTGCATGCAGTTACATGCAGTCAGGCTTGGAGACAAGCATGTGGGTCTGGTAGCCTGGGGGAGACCCAGACAGACACCACACCTGAAGCCAGGGCTATTTCAGAGAGGGAGGTACCCTGTAGTAGTGATCCTGAAGGTGAGCCACAGGCAGATGCTTGTGGGACAGTGACTGCATGAGCAGAGTTGAGTGGTGGTACCCAGGTTGACAGTGAAACACTGCTGTCAGAGGATACCAGACTTCATGTGGAAGGGGAGCTGGAAAGACTCACAAAAGTAGAACTGAGATAGGGTCAGCTCTCAGGTCCTACAATAAGAGGCTTGAGGGAGGTACCTAGGGAGGCACCTCATTCTCAAGGAAAAGGGGAGTTGGTATACTGGACTTGGTATTAACCAACATGAGTAACCACTGCAGCATCCTTGCAGTATTATCCTCCCTTGAAAGATCCGACCATAAAGCAGAGATGTTTGAAGTCAACTTCTCCTCTGACCCCCCTCCAGCTAGGGTCAAACAAAAAAACTTCTCCAAAGCTGATTACAGCCTCCTGAGGGATGGTATGAACAGCTTCACAGCCCCTACCCCTCTCTAGGAACTGGCACCAGTATCCAAAACACTATACCAAATTACTATACAAACATTTATATAGATGCATGGAATCAGGATACTTAACAGGATTAAATTATCTTCTGCAAGGAAGAGTAAACCTGTCTGGTGGACATCTGCAATAAATAACAAAAAGAAAAAAATTGCTGTCCAGGATCAAGAAGGAGCAGGTGCCCAATTGGAAGCAATGTCTCCTTAGCCTAAACAAGCAAATAAGATCAATAGTGAAAGCCTCCAAAACAAACTTTGAGTCCGGATTGGCCACATCTACAAGAGACAATCATAAGGCCTTCTTCACATATGTCCGTAATCTCAAAGGTAGCACCTAGATTTGTTCAGAAGTGGCGGTCAAGGATATCACATGTACAAATGCCATAGATATAGCAAGCTTGCTTGCTGAAAGATTCATTGAAAATTTCACCACTCTGCCCCCCCCATTCCCAGTACCTGCCCCCCCATTCCCAGTACCTGCCCCCTTCCCCTTATATCTTGCTCTCTCAATGGCAAAAAATACAGCCTCCATGGGACCCAATAACATCCCAGGCTGCATCCTACATGAACTCAGGCAGGAACTTGCAGCAAAATTAGGCACCCTATCCAACCAAAACTTGAGTACCGGCTTTGTCCCAGCTGAGTGGAGGACAGCCACTGTCATCCTTTTGCACAAAGGTGGCGCATCTACTGATCCAGGAAATTATAGACCCATCAGCCTAACTAGCCCGATCTGCAAGGCCATGATTATCATGGACCTCATTAACAAGGACATTGGCAACCTCCAAACAATCGATCCTACACAGTTCGGCTTCATCAAGGGGAGTTCATGTCTGTTAAATTTGGTTGACATTTTTGAGACAGTCACCAAAGCCATGGATAAGGGGAAGACACTGCACACCGCCTACCTTGACCTGGCCAAAGCCTTCCGACACTATTCCCCACTCAGGCATAACAGATAAACTCTCTCAACTAGGCATCAATCCATATGTTACCAGATGGATAGCTAACTGGCTCACTGACAGAACCCACCTAGTCAAAATAGGGGAAGTCACCTCAAGCAGTAGACCAGCATCGAGGGTTTGGTCTTGGGGCTTCTGTTATTTGGGATATACTTTTCTGAGGTGCATGCCAAAACCAGTGGGCTATGGCTGACCAAGTTTGCAGATGACTGCAAGATGGGAGCTGTCATCAATTCCCCTAGTGATGTAGAAATCCTCCAAGAGGGTCTCACTCAAATAAATGACTGGTGCCAGAAACATGGCCTCAAGCAGAATACAAAAAAATGCATCATCATCCCCTTTGGAGAGAGTGAGGTTCACAGAAATTATCACATTAATAACAATGTCATGAGCATGCAGTCAGTCGTGAGGGATTTAGGCACCCAGATTGTTAACAACCTGACTTTTGACCTTGTATGGAAAGCTTTCTACATGGCCCACCTCATTAGTAAGGGTATCTCATCCAGGGACAAGGAGGTCATAACATCCCTGTATTCTTCCCTTATAAGGCCCATTATTGAGTACAACATCCCATTCGGCATGTACCTCACAAAGCACATGCAGCAGCTTGAGAGACCACAGAGGTTCCTCACCAAGAGAATCCAGGGCCTCAAAAATCTACCATACACAAATAGCCTAAAAGCCCTATTCCTCTACTCTGTTTCATACAGACTCCTCAGAGGTGACCTCTGTCTGGCATACAAGGCGAGCTCATACCCCACCTTGATGGGACTGCGGCATATTCACAAGTCAAGCTCCACTTGAGTAACCCACACGCATGGCCTCAACCTGGTCTGTGACATCAAATGGACTTGTTGGAGGGACAAATTTGTGTCCCAGAGACACCCCCATCTATGGAATGGACTCCCTCACCACATCAAGCAGAGTACCTCTTTACCCCTTTTTAAGCACAACCTGGATAACTGGATGGGAAATAGAAAATACATCCCTGGGATTCCACACATGCCCCTGCCAGACAGAAGCATCGGGTGCTGATTTGTCAATGCATGGGCTAAACTCTTGGCTAGGCTTATAAGGGCCTCAGGGTCAAGAGCCAAGTAAGTTCCTATGATCCAGTCTATAAACACACTAGGTGCTTCCCAACAAGTAAAAAATGATGAAGTCACCACAACGTCCACTGCTCAATGGAAAACCAGATTTAATAGTAGTCAGTAGTCACGGCCTTAAACTAAATGCCAAAAAATGTATAGTCATCCCTTTTGGAAAAAACAAAGTACCCACAAATTATCACATAGACAGCAACCCACTGAGTACGGAAAAAGTAATCAGAGATCTAGGGACCCAAGTAGACAGCGACCTCTCATTTGACACAAAATGGTTAGAAAAACATTCTACCTTGCACACCTCATCATGAAGGGATTCACGTCCAGATCCAAGGATGTCATTGTACCCCTATATTCCTCCCTCATCAGACCCATGATTGAGTACAATGCCCCATTTGGTATGTACCTCACCCGGCATTTGCAACAGCTGGAAAGACCACAAAAGTACCTCACCAAAAGGATCAAGGGTCTCCAACATATGTCTTATTCTGCCAGACTAAAGAAACTTCAGCTCTATTCAGTAGCATACCACCTGCTCAGAGGTGATCTCTGCCTGACGTACAAGGCCATGTCCAATCAGGATCTGATGGACATGCTCCACCTCAAAAACTCCAAATCCATCAGGACCACGAGAGCTAAAGACTTAAACCTCGGCACAAGTATGAATAGGACATGCTGGAGGAATAGATTCATAACCCAGAGGTTTCCCATGCTTTGGAACAAGATCCCAGTTCATATTAGGCAGAGCCCCTCACTGACTCTCTTCAAGAGAAATCTTGATGAGTGGATGGGAGATCGTAAGTTTACCCCAGAGGTCACATCTGTGTCACTGCTAGACAGGGGCACAGTAAACTAATTCTATTATATAAGGGGACCTCATTGTGTCACTACTAGACAGAGGCACAGTATTCTAGATTTATTCTGTACATTTTTGTACCATTTCATGGGGTGGCAAAAGCCACATCACTATGGCTAGGCTTACAAATGCCCCAGGGCAGATAGCCTAGTACTATACTATGAAACTATGAAACTATTAATAAAAGTTAAAAACACGGCTTAGTGCTTTCGCCCATAAAAAATAAAGGCATAATCTAAAAGCTCTTCTTTAATTTTAAATGGTAGCATACTAAATTGCTACAGTTTATCCTACCCACTGAGTACTAAATCACTTTACTTCATACTGTAAATACGAAAAAGCAAACAGAAAAAAATACAGTGCAGCTGTTACATTTTATGCCACGTAGAGAGCACTAAAGTGCTTTAGTTCAGACCTCAGATGTAATGTACTGAAAACCAGCTGTCATCTGCTGATCATGCCCCTAACAATTTATACTAGGGGTGACTGCTCCATTGGCCCACTATAGCTACTACCCTATGCACACACACACACACACACACACACACACACACACACACACACACACACACACACACATGCACCCACAAGGCACACACACTGTACATTTCACTGCTTGCCTGAGTCATTAATCAGGGTAGGCTGAAGCTACTCATTTTGACCCTGCACATTTCATTTGCCAGAGTAACTCCTTATAGGATAAGAGGGTCTCCCAAACTCCAACTCTAAAAAGTTCTGACAACTTTTTCCTAAAAAAACTCTTTTAAAATTAGAACAAGTCAGAGTATGTTTAAACAATGCATTAGGCCATCAAAATTCTCTGTACTTAAAATATGTTGATAAATTCTTTGATTAGGTTTTACCTCCATTTTTCCAATATAAAATCCATGGCAGTTGGGGACAGGGCAGCAAATACCACCCTGGAAGTGTTATAAATCTATCACCTGTGGCAAGGGTTCACCTTGGGTTAACCACCTACCATGATGTTGGGACCCTCAAATATAAACTAACAGAACTTACACATCCTACATTTCAGCATCACACATATCGCTCTCTAGCTGTCAGACAACACACAACTGCTTGGTAAATTCCTCATTCAAACATTAATTTCCAATTGTTTGAAGTGGACAGTGAAGGAACCGGTAACCACAGAGTGACGTAGAACTATGGTTCTAGAAAAGTTGGAACCATCTCAAGCAATACCATTTCCATCAATTTCTTTAAGACTGGGCAAATTTGCTAGTTGGAGCAACATTGATTCCATGTACCATATAACTGAAAAAGTTGTCTGGATAATTTGTGACTAAAAACATATTTTTAATTTAATGCATTCGGCTGGAAAGTTGCCACGATCTGAAGGAATTATTGATAGCTAGACCACCTGTCCTTTCACTTTCCTTTTTTATGATAATAATGGAGATCACTGTTAACATGAAGGTAACGATTTGAAAACATGATCATACAAAAATAGTGGATTCAATTTCAGGAGTCATTATACAGACTGCATAGGTTCATAGATTAGTAATAAGCTACCTGCCCTCATTAGCCATTTTAAGCCTAGCCAATTATCCCTTGTGAGACTCAAGCCCTGTACCTTGTGTTTATAAGGCAAACAGCTTAACCATTAGGCATCAAGAAAATTGACACCATAAATATCAACACTGAAAGAAAAGTTAGAAAAACTAGATAAAGCCTGTAGAAAATGAAACAAAAACATATAATATTTCATAATATCCATCGCAGATAAAATAATACAATCTAGAAATCATAAATATAATTTAATGTAAGACTTGTATGCACTGTTCATCACTGTATATTGCTCCAAATAACATAACTTTACATTTGCAAAAATTAGTTCCTATTACAAAACCAGAGACCTGTTTAAAATATTCACCCTCAAATGTAAAGAAATTATAAAGGATCACTAGTTCCATCAAGATAAAAAAATCAAGTTATTATCAGCTGAACAGAAGTCCATATGTTCAATAATGAACTCTCTGAACCAATCCAACCCAACATCCTGGAGTATAACAGGTCCTTGATATCTGTAGTAATTAACAGATGCATGGGACAAAAAAGAACAGAGTGTATTTTGTCCAAAAAGTGACAATAATCCTTGTAAACCAAATGCCTTCCAAAAGAAAGATTTAAATTTCTGATCAATGAATATTGCTAGCAGTTTATTTTTGGAATCTCCAGTGGAAATTTTGGGACAGAGTAGGGGAGCCAAATTTTTTCTAATCTGAATGATCCCAAACATGTTAAGAACAAAACCTGAAAGTCTAAGATGGAAATGTGAATGATCTGAGCCGTACCTCCATGGACTACATGAAAAGAGACATGGAAGAGCTCTCTGATCATGTAGCCCAGGCAGGTATGACCCTGACCTGGAGTAGCATCCCGCCCTCACCAAGAATGATACCAGAGTATAAAGAAAAAATGATCAATTTCAACAATTGGCTAAGCTTCTGGTGTCATTCAAAGGGGATCCAGTGTCTGTCAGCCTGGGATGACATGCTTGACAAGCCGCGTTGCTTCGCAAGAGATGGCTTGCACCTGTCACCCCTTGGCTTTCGAATACTGGCCAAGGCTCATAGTGCCTTTTTTAGGCAAGGTTCAAAATTCAAACCCACCTCCGTAAACAGCACAAGTAAAAAATTGAGGGTTATGTACTCAACGCCAGGAGTTTAAATCTCAAAATGCATGTGCTCGAAGTACGCCTAAGTATGGAGAATGTCGACATCTGTGCAGTAATTGAAACCTGGTTCAAGGCTCCAGAGAGCACTCCAGCACTAATGGGCTACAACTCATACCACACATTTCGGCCACAGAACACGGACCAAAACACAAAAGGAGGGTGTGTATCTATATTCATTAAGGATACCCACACCTCCAGGTTAGTGGCACAGCATGATACCTCTGAGATCATCCATGTGCAACTAACATTGGGCAAATCTGCAATGCAAATTGTGGCCTGCTACAGATCACCCTCTATGACCGAGGACCACCACTCTGCCTTTCTAGACACACTGGAAAACATGAAGGTCCTACTGAACACCCTGATCTTGGGAGATTTCAATTACCCTACCATTAACTGGGAAAACTACTTGAGTACAAACTCCCAGGCTCAGCGCTTCCTGGAATTTATCAACTCAAATGCCCTGGATCAGCTGGTAAACTCCCCTACCAGAGGCCTCAACATTTTGGACCTGGTCATCACCAGCATGGGCGACAGATGCTCCATACCGGACGTCAACCCGTCACTGGTTAGATCAGACCATAAACTAATCACCCTGGATGTCCACACCCCACCACCACCCCCAACCAAGGAAACCACAGTGAAAAACTTTTCTAAAGCAAACTTCACCTTACTTAAGGCGGAAGTGTTGTTTCACAGCTACCACGCTAAAAGATGACACTGCCCAAGATGCAGAATCCTTTACAATTGCACTCTATGAGCAGCTACAAGGATGCATGTATCATGCCATCCCTAGCAAAACCAAGACTCACTCCCCTAAGAGAAGAAAACCAGTCTGGTGAACCCCTGCCATAAACAGGTTATACAACAAAAGGAGGAAACTAGTTCAGGAAAAAAAGCAAATCCCAAGAAGGAAAGACATCCCTGATAAGTATCAGTAAGAAACTAATGTCCCTCATAAAATCATCCAAGGCTAACTTCAAAAGAAAAATAGCCAAGGATTCAAAAGATAACCACAAAGCCTTCTTTAGCTATGTCAAGAATCTAAGTGGTGGCAACTCGCAGATATGCTCTGAACTAGTGCAAAATAGCACAAAATATACTGAACCTACTGATATTGCCAACATACTCCCTCTCACCTTCAAAAGGGCCCACAACAATACCGGAAAAGTGTAGTGTCCCAGAAATCATAGACGCACAGGTGAAAACAGCCCTTTCAAAAGCCAGAAACACAGCATCAATTGGGCCAGATGGTGTCCCAGGCTGCATCTTGCATGAACTACAGAACGAACTAACCCCCCACCTAAACACGCTGTTCAACCTCAGCCTCTCCACAGGCTACGTGCCCATAGAATGGCACACAGCAATGGTTATTCTGCTCCACAAAGGAGGGACCCCAACTGACCCTGGTAACTATTGCCCCATAAGCCTGACTAGCCTGGACTGCAAAGCTATGGAGCGCATCATCATGGAACTCATTAACAAAGACTTTGGGAATCTCCAAACACTTGACCCGACCCAGTTCGGCTTTGTTAAGGACAGATCATGCCTAATAAACCTAGTTGACTTCTTTGAGACAGACACCAAGGCCATAGATGAGGGAAAGGTGGTTCACACAGCCTACCTTGATCTCGCCAAGGCGTTCGATACCATTCCTCACTCAGATATTATAGAAAAACTCACCAGCCTGAGCATAAACCCCTACGTCACAAGATGGGTTGCCAACTGGCTTACAGACAGAACTCACACAGTAAGAATAGCGGGCTCCAGGTCTGCCTCTAAACCATTCACAAGTGGTGTCCTGCAAGGCTCAGTTCTGGGACCCCTACTGTTCGGCATATATTTCTCAGAAGTACAGGCAAACACAGGAGGACTATGGCTAACCAAGTTCACTGATGACTGCAAACTGGGAGCCATAACTGACTCTCCAGCTGACATGGACATCCTCCAAAAAGGCCTTACTGAGACAGACACCTGGTGTCAAAGTCATGGCCTCAAGCTAAATGCCCAAAAATGCATAGTCATCCCGTTTGGGAAAAACAAAACACCCACGAATTACCACATAGGTGGCAGCCCCCTTAATACAGAAGAGGTAATAAAAGATACTGGGGACCCAGGTAGATAGTAATCTCTCCTTTGACAATCATATTGCCAAAATAGTTAGGAAATCCTTCTATGTGGCCCATCTAATTACTAAGGGGTTTGCATCTAGAAATAAAGAGGTTATAGTGCCCCTCTACTTGTCACTCATCAGATCCATCATAGAGTACAATGCCCCATTTGGGATGTACCTCACAAGACACTTCCAACAGCTTGAAAGACCACAAAATCACCTCACCAAGAGGATTACTGGCCTCAAACATTTGTCCTATGCAGCCCGACTGAAAAAACTCCAGCTGTGCTCAGTGGCATATCGCTTACTCAGAGATGATCTCTGCCTGATTTACAAAGCCATGTCCAAATCAGAATTGATGGACATGCTCCACCTAAAGAAATCCAAGTCACTGCAAGCCACGTGCTCTAGTGAGCTAAACCTCACCACAACAATAAATAGAACATGTTGGAGGGATAGATTCCTGTCACAGAGACTTCCCATGCTTTGGAACAAAATTCCTAACTACATTAGGCAGAGCCCCTCACTAATACTCTTCAAGAGAAGCCTTGACAAGTGGATGGGTAACAGAAAATACACCCCTGGGATCACATCATTAGCTCTTCTTGACAGAGACTCAGTTAATTAATCAATGGAGCGGCGAAAGCCAACACACTCTGGCTAGGCTTATAAATGCCCTTGGGCAGATAGCCTAGTACCTACCTATGAACCTATGAACCTATATTGCAAACAATTATTTAAAATCAAGTCAGTGCATTTATAAGACTGGTGCACGTCATTAATGAAAGTACTTGATAGAAATCATCAATTAATAGCAAACATTTTCTTAGAATAGTCAGTGGACTTCATCACAACAATAGCCCCAGCATTAACGGGTCTCATAATTCTGATATCCTTTTTATTGCTTAAATCAGAAAATGATGATTTCTCTTGCATTGACAAATTTTACAGTTTCTGTGTGGACAGTCTTTTTGTGAGTTGTCTGATATCAGAGATGCATAATTTCTCAAACTGTATTACTTCTTGTTCTAAAGGCAGATTCCATTGTAAGTGTCTGTGCAAAGTAACGCTCCAGGAATTGTCATTAGCAGTCTGTAGAAATAATAGTGCAGAATGTAATTTTATAATGTTATATTTCAATTCCTAAATAATGTCAGTAAAATTCATATATCTATTTGGTATAAAAGTGAAACCACTTTGCATGAGTAAATAATGATTCTTGTTAATACTCACACTGCTGAAACTGAAAATAATATGCTAACAGTAAAACAAATATAACTTAATTTAGCTGATTGCTCAGTTTCAAAGTCTAATAATGATCCCCATGATGGGCATTATATGACAAATAACAGATCTTCAAGGGGTGGAGAGGTCCCTGGGAAGTGCGTTATTTTCCCTGTAATGCCCACCATTTCAGAGTTAATTATATTAAGTAAAGCATCATAAGGCGCATCATCACACATAGAGGGCATGGGGGTGCTTCAGCCTCCATAGTGAAATTATTTTTGAGGTCTTTGGCAAATTGTACATTTTCTTGTTTGCAAATTAGACTTTCCAGTTCTTGTTTTCCACTGCTTATTTTAAACTGTTGCAATAGGGACTCGATATTCCACATACAGACTATATTAAGAATGTTCATATTTAAGTATTACAGCTTCTTTACACTTTATTTATTTTTTTATGAACAAGGGTTTTGGCCTAGCCAGAAATTGACAAACTTTATGTCTTCAATGTAGGCTTCTTTTTGTCATTATTGAGAAGTTGTAAGTAAGAAGCTGAAACATACACGTCTCTAATTTAAACTTGGTGAGGAGGGTTTGGATTTGAGTCTTCTTCATACTGCTATGATGTAACTTCTGAGTGAGATGAATGGACAGGCTAGTTATGCTTTGTGCCTTGGCATTATTAAAAGATCAAATGGCACATAGCAGTTCCATGGCAGTATGAAACATGTAGCTCTTTGGGTTAGCCTATGTTTCGTCTTGAACGGTAGCGACTAGAATATGAAACTGGAGATTCTCAATAAGAAATAGTAATTCAGGGCAGTGGTATATAGTGGTACACTGCAGAGTGACAAGGAAAAGAGACAGGTGACAGAAAGGATGGCTTGTATCTGCAGCTCAACAGAATGCCATACAGGTTCAGCAATTAATGACATTACACAGAGCCCCACAAATACTCTTATTTGTCCTTCACTGACTAGATAGTCCTACTAGACTATTGGCCTTTTTTCAAGGTTACTAGAAGTTTGGCCAGGGCATTGTGGGGCTTCCCCTTCTCTTTTCAATAAATGCCATGGCATGTTTGGTATTCACCTGAGCTACCACAGTGCCAGCAGTCTATCTACCTGGTGTGGGCATAGGCCAACAGCTATCTATACTCAAGGCAAGTCAGCTACCCACTGTGCCACTGACACTGACAGTCTTCATGGGAGCATTTTTTTAGTCTGTGCTTTTGAACAACTCAGCTAGATAACTAAGCCATCACAGTCCCTTATATGATACTTTTGTTCCAACATTCTGTTTTCCTGAAGTCAGATTGGATTAGGGGCAACAGTCAAAAATTGTACATCTATCAGCCTTGGGGTAGGTTGACTTTTCTGCCCTAGCACCTCAATTCTAATGGCCAAAGATGTTTGTGTTATGAGGAGGCAGTAGTGTTGGTCCACTCAGTGCAGTGTTTTGTTTACATGGTCCCACATTGCTTGGCATGCTAACAGCTTGTTTGTCTGCTCATTCTGCTCTATCCACCTCCCAGCTTTTGACAGTTGATGCTCAGGTGCCAGGTTTTTCCACTTCTCTCACCTGGGGTAGGACACACACACCATCCTCCCAGCAGTCTCACTGGATGCTATGGAAAATGTCCTTTAGGAAAGCATCCACACAAGCCAATTACTCCATTAATAAAACACTCATAAGTGTTGACCTGGTAGTTAGGGATGTGCGAACCTATGTAAACAGTAATCTGGCCTTCGACCAGCACATAGCCAAGATAGTAAGAAAGCCTTTCTATGTTGCCCAACTTATAAATAAGGGTATGGCATCCAGGTCAAAGGAAATTAGAGTATCACTTTACTTTGCCCTACTCAGATCCATCATTGAGTACAATGCCCCATCAGCATGTATCTGATCAGGCACTTGTGACAGTTGGAATGCCCACAGAGGTTCCTCATTAGCAGAATACAGGCCAGAGAATTAACACACTGTCCTAGAGATATTTCCTTAAGGAAACACCTCTGTACTTAGTCTCCTACAGGTAACTGAGAGGTAATCTGTGCCTAGCATATAAGTCATATCCTCGGATCCAGCCCTGATGGTTTTTGCACATACTCAAAATGAACAACACTAGAAACACTAAATCCAAGAATTTAAACTTTGCCTATGATATAAGAGAGTGATATGTGTCTCAAGGGATCTGTGCACTATGAAATGGGGTCCCCATCCACTGTGAAGCAGAGTTTATTCCTCACCCTATTCAAATTTAACCTTGACCATTGAATAGAACCCATGTCTCTAATGGACTGAGGCAGGCATGTAAGTAAAATATTACCTAATTAACATACCCTCCCCACAAAGCTGTCAGCCACCTCCAGATTAACATACACTTCCAAATGGACAATCAAGGTATATGGGAACACACTTAGGTTGGGTTGCATGGCTAGCCTTATAAAATTTCTAGTGGTCATTAGCCCAGATTATGCCAGGGCCCCCAGTTGAGCCTAGAATTCCAGGACTGTAGTAAGGGCTCTAGCTCTCTGCACCATGAAATTGCTTAATTTGAGGAGTGCAATCTTAATTTGTTACAGTCCTTTGAAAACTGCAGATCTCTTTCCCATATCTGCATGCTTGGATCACTTTCAGAATTAGAGTAAAACAACATATTTTGTTGATTTACTCCAGTGTGTAGCTGCTGTCAGTATCTTGGCACTCATATCTTCATCTTCTTCCAAGAACTATGGTTCTGCTGATGAAGACAATGGTTATGCACACTAAATAATTAGTAAGTTTTACACTTTACCACGTGCCATAAGATAATACTGGTCTGATATCAAGTTTCATTTTTGTATGTTTTCAAACTAAGTGTCTCATTGCTTTGTATTTTTTTTTCCTGGGCTGTGACTAAAACTGGTCATGGAGATCACTGTTTCAACTCAGTTGACAAAGTCAGCCAAGTAAGTAAATAAATGAATAAACCCATACATGTCCACATCCACATTCAGCCTCAGGATGTATCAGCACTGCAGTCAGCTCCTATGACAGCCTAAAATTCCATTCTGGCACTATTTTACCACAGTCCTCCCCCCACCCTAGGACATGTCACAGCACTTTCTCTTGTTGGGAAGGGGTTCTGCCTCTGAAGATGAAAGAAGTGCCCAGCTCAAGAAGGCTGCTCTTGCTCTGATACCTGGCACCAGAGTGACTGTGTGAGATTTCATTCTAATACTGCACTGCAGCATAAGGGGAGGGTGCCGTACTCCTGATTGTGACATTCTTACGATGAGTTATTAAACCAGTGCTCTCCTCTGCCTGACTTGGTGACAGCTCAGATGGATGTGAAAGATCCCATAGCACTTATCAAAAAGATTTGGGGGAAGTTCCCTGGTGCCTCTGTCCATATTCCATCTAGTCAGTATGAAGGCCACATTGAATCTGGATATCCCTTGAAAAGAGGCTATTGGTCTAGTGGGACTAACCTGGTCAACAAAGTGTAAATAGATAAAAAAATAAATACATGGTGATTCTGCAGCTGGGGTGTATGTGTAGGTGGAGCAGTACCTCCTCTGTACCAATTTCTTACAGGCAATCCTGTTACAAGGTATGTACTATGAATGATACCACCAATATCTTGAGGTGACAGCATCTCCCAAAGTCTGTCCACATACCTATCTCAGCTTCCAGCATATCATCCCCCATCTAGGGGTGGGGAGTTAGGCAAAGTCTCATCCTTCCTCCTCTCCACCTTCCCCCCATCGCTCCACAGGTGCCTGATGCACAAGTACAACCTGTGCCACCTTGGCCATAGGCAGGGCTTTATTGTCCTAGACCAACATAACTGACTATCATGTCTAATTTAAATAGCTAGCATTCAAAGAGCCGACATAATTAGTTAATTCAGTGCATGGACCGGGAGGGGGGAAAGTAAACTATAGACTATATTGCATGCAATTAAAGAAAAATAATATCATAATGATCTAAAATGAGAGGGAATTTGCTACCATTACAGGCACAGTGGTAAGTGGATATCATATATCATTAAATAGATATACTTAAGCTATAATTCTCTGTAACCCTAAGTGCCCACTAACTTCACCTTTACTGTTTCATAGATACTCCACTCTGCAACCTGATTATGTGTTTATGATCTGTAATTTAACAAGGGCTATAACATAACTCCTATTTAACATCACACTTGATTTAAATTACAAGGAACCAAGTAATCAACATGATTATTTTACATGTTTCTGTGCAGAGGTTACACCAAAAAACTTCAGATTAGCACACAAAGTTTCCAAACTGTTATTCCTCACACAACAACCATACTTTATTCTATTTTATATATCCTAAATAATATATTTAATGATACAGTACATATACTAAAATTTCCCATATAATAATGTTTGGTTAGGTCAACAAATATAACAAGCATAAATCAATGTGGAGATACCCTTGCATTATTTAGTTTCATTTATTGGTTCATAGGTGAATACTACACTGTTGATCCAATGGACCATTTATAGTCTGGCAACAAGATCCTGATTAGAATTTGCCGAGACATGAACTAATATCAGACCCTGTCACAATGAAGTAAATTATGCCTAATTTCAACTCCTTTCCATAACAGTTTGAGGGGAAAGACTGGTGGTGTACATATGATTGTCTATGCAGGTTAGTCTTAAAAAGGGTCAGGGGATCTATTCTGCTGTACATATAAGGGAGTCTGCTCCATACAAAAGGTGTCTTTGTAATAAATATCTAATCATGGTAGTTCAAGGAGGACATGCCCTAAATTTAATACACAAGGAAACTCTGTAGTCTCTCCAGCTGGGTCATATGCCTTATTTATTTATTTGTTTATTTATTTATTTATTTTATTTTTTATTTTACATTTGTTGACTGGGAGAGTCCAACTGGATTACAAGTCCATTTTCAGTGGATGCCCAGAGAGAAAAGCTCCAAGAGAACAATTTTTTACAAAACATAGTTTTAAGGACAGACTTTTGACATACAATTTCCATAGAAGAGACTTTGACATACATATTAACTAACAGATAGGATACATTTGTTCTCTACAATATAATATTACATTTTTAGAAGATATTCCTAAGTTTAGGATTCCTGTGATAGATTTATTATCAGAGTAAAAGCAGAGAGATGTAGAATAAGGCTCAGAGAGAGCAGATGATGCTTGCATTAGTTGAGAAGGATAACACATTGATTTACTATATGTCTTCGCCTCGTTTTAGTTGAGAAGGATAACACAGTGATTTACTATACATCTTCACTTGGTTTTAGTCGAGAAGGATAACAAATTGATTTACAATATGTCTTCTCCCCCTCCTCCTCCTACAATATGCCTTGACAGGTATATACAAAAGGGTATATAATGCTGCATTACTGGCCTGATAAGAGCAAAGTACTTAGAAATGATGACCTCACTGTATGTGGAAGACACAAGCCTGAAGATTAGTCTGGTTGTATAAAAGTATTTGCTAAAAACAGTGTGGCAAAATTAATTGTCTATGAAAGTGACTAAATCCCTAATGACAGAGTCAGTTTTTATTGGAGTTTCATCTGTGTGATAAAAAACATGGATGCACAGGTTTGTCAAAGGAAAAAAGGGTGTATTTCCTCTCATTTACTTTGAAGCCATGCTCCAAAAACTATTGGTTATTATGTGTTAGGCTCTTTTGGAGAATCTGGAGGTCAGCTGGGGAATTTTTAAGAGCTCCAAGAGTGAAATCATCAACAAACTTCATCAGTTACAACCATTTGATGTCAGTCTCGACATCTGCTAATAGATACCAGAGGGCTAATCCCTGTGGTCACAGTTAATAACTACTCTTTTTGAAGAGACTGTCTCCCCAACACTAATAGATTGGGCTTTCTTGGTGAGCCACTTTGCTATCCAGCAAGTAGCACGGGTGTTTACTTTTACCAGCATTGCCTTATCAGTAGTGTCAGCATGTGGAATGATATCAAAGATATTGGCCAAATCTGAGTTTGCATTTGGACCAATCTGCCTGAGTCTATTGCCTAAGTAACTTGTTCCAAAAAAGTCAACTAGCTTTTAAAGTTAGGATCTGTCTTTAACAAACCCAGACTGGTTTTGGGCCTGGATTTAAAGGCAGCCTATGTCCTTGTTAAAAAGTTGCAGAATGATGCACTCCATTTTCACTCCATTTTCTTACAGATAAGCCTGGTGAGGCTTCTGACTGTCTTGTTACCTGGATCAGTACTGGGTCACCCTTTAGGTAGTGGGACGACTACATGAGTTCTACATTCTCTGTCATGAATCCACTGGAATTGTCCCTTGGCATTATATGACAAGAAATGCAGAGCCCACATTTTCTTTAACTTCTCTTTGAACGGTTTGTGCAGCCATTTAGCTAATTACTTATTTCTTAGTCTTCTCATATCCTAATCTCTCACTTCCCTCCCCTATCATTTCTTCTGTTAATTTTACTTACTTTTTTCTTTTGTCATTGTTCCTCATCCCCACCAGACTCATTATTAGTTATTGCCCATCCCCATTTCCTTGATCTGTCTTTTTCTCCTCCTCCTGGTCCTCCTCCTGGCATGATTACACCCCTTCCAAGTGATTTATTTATTACATTCAGAGGTCATCATGTACTCTTTTCAGGGAAGACCATTGTAAACAAATTACATATGAGCAGTTCAGATTAACTAGTCAGCTAGCATGTTTTTAACTGTTAGAAAGAAACTGGAATTTATAATAAAAACAATTCAGAAATACGAAGAACATACAAACTTCACACAGATAGTGACTGGAGGTCAGGATCGAACCTGAAGAGACAAAAATATTAGTTGCTAAGCCAGAGTGCTGTTTGCTGACTAGTGAACCTCTTTGCTGCTTACTTCACAAATGATGCACAATGCTTGTGCTGTAAGCTTACAGTTACAGATTATATTGCTCTGTAGATTTCATTAATAAAAAAAATATATATATATATATATATATATATATATATATATATATAGGGAGAGAGAGAGAGAGAGAGAGAGCTGCATGCCTTTGCTGTATGCAAGGCACTCATGTCCCTGTACTCACTTCCTCTGAAAAGAGGCCATAGCTGGAATTTGTCAATTAACTAACTAACAAACTAAATAGCTAAACTAACTAATACAACACAGTAGAGTAACATGTTTTGCTCTTTTAACTTTCGTTCCATTTAGCAGTTTGTTAGGATATTACATTTCCCCCAAAATAACAATCTGTGAAAACATTTTTACATGTCAATAAGCAATGAATAAATCAAGTGTTACTATGGGAACATAATTTTGCTATTCACTGTTTTTTTCCTGTTTTTTTGAAATTCCACTCAAAAATGTTTTTTTTATAAAAATAATTAAAATGCAGTGGCATTTGTTCAAGATTATTTAATTCAATATAAAATTTATTTACCAGCTTCTGCAACTGACCACAATCATTACTATATTATGCTAAGCAGCTCAAACTGGTTGGGTGCCTGTATGTGTATTCACAGAGTCCTTAAATCAACTCAGAAGCAACAGCTGATTTCACAGAACTATAAAAATGGAAAATGTTCTGCAAAAAATAAAAACATGAAGAAGGGAAATACACAGTTCTGACTTTAGATTGAAATCACAAAAAAATGATATTCCAGCTAGCTAGATGACAAATAGATAGACACCTCTGTCTCTCTCTCTCTCTCTCTTTCTCTCTCTCTCTCTCTCTCTATATATATATATATATATATATATACATATATATATATATATATATATATATATATATATATATATATATATATATGTATATAGACAGATAGATATGTGTATGTCACAGAAAACTGTATATCTATCTCTATATATCTATATATGTATGTGTGTGTGTGTGTGTGTGTGTGTGTGTGTGCGCACACACACACACACACACACACACACACACACACACATACACATATATATATATATGTATATAAAATGTGTATATATGGCTGTATCATGAAATATAAATCACTCAAGAGTAAATGTAAAAAGAGCAAGCATTTTACAGTGAATCTAAAATGATCAAAAACACGGCAAACCAAATTTAATTTCTTTTGCTGGGGCAAGCTACCATATAAATGCAAAAGCCCCTTCTAATCATATATAACAAGTCTTGAGATCACACAGCAGCAGAGTAAGGGCAAATTCTTTTACATTGCAATCTCATAAAAAGGTTGCTAATGGCTTTTTTTTCCACATCATTAGAAAGTGCACACTCATAGGAGTGTTTGGTCTTGGAAATTATAGCTATATATATATATATATATATATATATATATATATATATATATATGAGTGTGGGTGCGTGTGTGTGTGTGTATGTGTCTGTGTGTGTGTGTGTGTGTGTGTGTGTGTGTGTGTGTGTGTGTGTGTATGTGTGTATGTATATATATATATATATATATATATATATATATATATATAGATAGATAGATATTTGTATGTGTCTATGTGTATATATATATATATATATATATATATATATATATATATATATATATATATATGTGTGTGTGTGTGTGTGTGTGTGTGTGTGTGTGTGTGTGTGTGCGTGAGTGTATCACCAACCACAGGTACAACAAACAAACAAATCCATAACCTGATAGCCACAGCATCGACTAGCTCCAGAGTATGTGAACAGCAAATGAACAAAAAAAAAACAATTCAAACCATTTGCTTTAGTGCTTTTGTTCCTTTACTATATTATTAATGAACTTCATCAGAAAATGTAAATAACATATCATTACTTTAAAATTACTTGTTGCACCAAAAATTTCCCAAATTTCCCTCTCACCATACACAATTTAATCATATGATCAATGACATCAAAACTACCTGTCCAATTGATATATATGGTCATATGATCAAAAGAATTACTAACCAATGTGGACACAAAAATAATTCAGAAATATTTTATGCATTCCTGTTAAACATCTACAGTAACATTTGTTCCAGTCCTCTTTAATAAACACATTACATCAAAGGATGTTTGATGACCTTTATTAAACTACCATAAAGATAACTTTATTGACCAATATTTTACTTTCTTAATCACAGGAGAAACATCCATATTACTGTTAAGTAGGGCAGCATGACCTCACTCACCCTGACCAAATAAGCAGCATCCTTACATCTGATCACTTATTCCACTTATCAAGCAGCGTCCCATCGGTTACTCACGTCCATTTCCCACTTATTGTGAAATAAGCAGTGTCCTTATCGCCACTCGCTTACTTTTACTTATCAAGCAACGTCCAACTGCTCACTTCCATTTCCCAACTCATAGAAATGAACATCCAACACCAAAGGGGGAACAGAAGAGGGACAAGCCTGCTCCTCTTCTCTGCCTACCGAAAGTTATAAAATAACCACACAATCCCCACTGTTCCCAAAACAGGGAGTGAGGGCGGGTAGCAAGTTCATGCCAAAATCTGATTCCTTACCCAGGTACACTTGCATAAAACTCATTAAGCCCCTCCCTACACTTATCTCATTTCCTTTCAATCATTCTATATTCCCATTTAACCCTTTATTTTCTCTCACCCTCCATTTAGCTTTATTTCCCTGTCCTCTTAATTCCTATTACTATTTCTCCTAACCCCCATCTGAAGATGTCCCTGGACAAATTGATTTGTTAACAAACCTTATATATAATAAATATGTATATATATGTATATATATATATATATATATATATATATATATATAAACACAAACAAAACTCATACACACACATCTTACAGTCCCTCACACACACATCACTTTCACAACACACACACACTAAAGCCCCTGACTAACACATTTACACATGCAAACTTACCTAAATTCAACTGATACATCCACACACCGCATCAGCGGAAGCGGAAATTCAACATCTCTGTGCTTCGGGATTTTGAATTTCGCGCTTCTGCCAGTTTCAGAACTTTGAGTTTTCGGCTATGTAATTTCGAAATACTGAATTTCGGGATTTCAGTATTTCAGAATTACATAGTGGACCCATATATACATATACGTATACATAGATTTATATATATATATATATATATATATATATATATATATATAGATAGATAGATAGATATATCTATATATATATATATATATATATATATATATAAAGATAGATAGATATATAGATATATATATATATACATACAGTTTCACTTCAAAATCTTGAAAGCTCAAAATCCTGAACTCAAAATCTCTAAAGCTCAAAATACTGAAAACTCATAATACTGAAAAACATACAGGACACCAACACTGACTATATTGCAGCAGAAATACATACAGAAACAAAGAAAAGACAGACCATATCAGTCTCAACCAACTACAAGCAGGGAGGCAAGTCCCCCTGCACTCCCATGTGGGGGGCTGCACCCCCCACACCCCCTGCTACTTAAATATATCAACTCTGAGATCGCACTTCACTCCACTAAGTTGAGTTATGTGGTACATTAAAAGGGAACATGACTAAGGTCACAACAGACAGTCATGAAGCATGTAATGGTATGGTTGCCATTTTCCTCTGTGAAGTGCAATCTCAGAGTTGATATATTTAAGTAGCAGGTGTATGGGGGCACAGCCCCCCCACATGGGGGGTGCAAGGGTGCTTGCCCCCCTGCTTATAATTGTAGATGAGTAATATGTTTCTGTATGCATTTCTGCTGTAGTACAGTCAGTGTTGGTGTCCTGTATGTTTTTCAGTATTATGAGATTCAGTATTATGAGTTTTCAGTATTTTAAGCTTTTGAGATTTTGAGTTCAGGATTTTGAGATTTAGGATTTTAAGCTTTCAAGATTTTGAAGTGAACCCATATGTATATGTGTGTGTGTGTGTGTGTGTGTGTGTGTGTGTGTGTGTGTGTGTGTGTGTGTGTGTGTGTGTGTCTGTATGTGTATAACTTTAAGAAGACAATTAATATTAATACTTTCATTGAGGCCATGGGGCTGAGCATATCTAAGAAGAATTTGCCATTTTAGCTCACTGGCCTCTAAAACATCATTACAACCATTGGTAAACCCCATAGATCTATTTGTTCAAGTACCATGAAATGAAATTTCTTAAACTCTAAACACTTTACGCTTTTTATTAAATAAAGAGCTTGTGTCATCATTTTTCTTTATAGCTCTAATGTGTTCTCTTATTCAAAATCTTAACTGCCTAGTACTCTTGTCCACGTAATAATGTGGGCAAGAGTCACATGCAGCCAAATAAACAATATTCATACTTTTGCATGTATATCTATTATGACTTCCAATAACTATATTTAAATGTGAAAATTCAATATAATTTAACCCACTAATATACCTGCATTGCTTGCATTAAATGCACTATGTATCAACTATATTATTTAACTGAAAAATATTTTTAGAAATATCTCTTTCTAAAAATTTATTACTTTTCATATAAATAAATTGGGGTGAATCACCAATAATCTTACTAAGTTCCACATTTCCTTTTATAATTCTCCAATTATTTCTTATTATACCATTTCTCTCCTTACTTTCAATTGTCATCACCCCTGAAAAGGCCAAAACCTTTTCTTCTTTTTTTTTAGAAGAACAGGAATCGAATGTGTGCTTTTTAAGACCTTCTTCAATTATTGGGGGAAATTTAATATGACGTTGCTTGATGACCTCTAAACCACTTTTATTTAGGTCTTCTGTCAGATAACATCTTTCTGTGAACATCTCTGTAATATATTTTACTTCCTCTAAAAAATCTCTGTCATCACTAGTTCAGGAATGGCTACTAGAGCCAGAGGAAGAGCCTGTGCTTTATACCAGTGAAACCCCTGGGCATCTGTTGGCTGAACTACTTTAATTCAATTTGACATTAAATTTCTGTAGTGCCATTTGTATCTGATCATTAATGTTTTGAATGGTTTGATTCAAAACTCTCAACTCATCTGGAGTAGGATGAATGGTCACATCTAAATCAGATTCTGTGTCTCCTTGTTGACTGTTAGACACATTGACAAAATCTGCATTAAATGCAATGTAACCACTGATCAGTCCTTTGCCAGTGCTTGGAGAAACCATGTCTTAAGTGAAAAGTCCAAAAACTAAGAAACTATTTCACCGAACACAGGTAGAATAAACAAACAAATCCAAATCCTGATAGACACAGCAGCAATTAGCACCACGGTCTCTGAACAGCAAATGAAAAAACAAATCAAACCATTTGTTTTAGCACTTTTATTCCTTTATTTTATTATTAATGGAAATTCATCAGAAAATGTTAATAACACATCATCATTACTTTAAAAAAATATTTTAAAATAATGATGATGATTTGTTATTAAAATTTTCTTGTTTTAATACTTTATTGCATTTTAGATCAATAAAGACAACAATTGCAAAATCCAACCAACAAATAAATAATCAATAAGACTATATACAATGTCCATAACATAGATTTATTAACATTAGTATACACCACTAATACTTTTCTAACAAATCTTTCAATTTTTGTCAAAATAGCTTTTTGTGAGTAATATTAGTAGTTCTAATATGTGAAGTTTATAATTCTTTGCTACTTATATTTTTGCTAGACAAATACATTCTGAAAAAGAGAGGATAACTTACTTTTCCAATTTATAATAATAATTTTCCTTGCAATAGCTAGAATTGACCATAGGAGAGACACCTAATTTCTAGGAATAGCATCTGGAATTGGAAAATTAAAAAGTTTCCAAATTCTTTCCAAAATGAAATAACCATTTGACTTTCTAAAATCATATGTTTATAAAACTAGCAATTTTACTTGGAGTTAGAAAACGTCTATGTAAGTATGTCCAAGTAAATATTTTTCAACAAATAGATGATGCAGATTTATATATAGATTTTAGATATCATTTTTTTATTATCTTCTGAAAATATTTCCTTATTTATTTTTGTAGAATAATCCCAGTGAGACACATTAAAAATCTATAGTTTCAGATCTCAGTAATTTATAGGTTATTAACAAATATGTTTTATTTGTATATGAATCACTGTTAACTTGAAAGAAGAATTCATAACAAGTGATATTTGTAATTTACTATCCAATAAATACCTAGTAGTCACTACACTCAACCAATTGGTACCATTTATGCAATATCTAATTAAGGATCTTTCTACAGTACTAGTTATATGACCTTCTAAAAATGAAACCAATACTTCAAATTGTTTTCACTAAATTTATTTATTATATTACATTTAAAAGTGTCCAAACAACCAGTAGTATGTGCTATAGGAAATAATAATAATTGATTGGTTACATAGCTTGTATCCGTTACATATTTAAATATATTTAATGCATAGTTGATACAAAGAGTATAATCATTAGGTAATGTATTATTTAAACAATAATCTTCTAACACCCAATATGCTTTAGTAATATTTGATGAGATATGTAAATTTAGTATTTAGCCAAAGGCATACAGTGTTTATAATAGCAGACTTAATATAAAGATCAATATTAGTCAATCCAATGCCACCCTCTTCCCATCCTTTTATATGGCATTTATAAGATATCCTTGTTTTTTGGGAGCCAAAACAATTTTAATAACATAGAATTTAATCTTTTAATTGTTTTTTGGGGAGGTAATAAGAGTAATGACTAAGCAAGATATAATATTTTGGATAAAATTACCATTTTTATTACAATAAGTCTATCATCTATTGAGAAATAAATTTTATTCCAACTTTCAATTAGTTTTGTAATGGAGTTAACTAAGTTTTTATAATTTAATGAAACTGTTTCTTTCCATTTGGCTTTTACATTAATAATTACATACTTAAGTTGTTTGTTTTCCCAATTAAAAACATTGTACTTTTTTTTAAATTGGGAGTTATTTTTTATTTATTAGCATTGTTATTGACATTTCCGATGAAGTTCCATTAATAATAAAGTAAAAGAATGAAAGCACTAAAACAAATGGTTTGGGCTGGTTTTTCATTTGCTACTCAGAGACTGTGGGGCTAGTCATTGCTGTGTCAGGTTTTGGATATTATATATATATATATATATATATATATATATATATATATATATATATATATATATATATATATATATATATATATATATATATAACAAATACCTTTTCCATAAAATGCACACGCAACACAAGCACAACAAAAACCTTACAAACCTACATTAAACCTTACATACACAACTATCTATGCACTGACCCAAACTCTAACTCTAAGGTCCATCACTATCACACACTCACCTAACCTGCGTCCTAACCCTAACTCACTTAACCCTCTCCTAACCCTAAAGTCTGTCACTATTGCACACTTACCTTACCCACACCCTAACCCTAACTCAATTAACCCGCCCCTAACCTTAAAATCTGTCATTATCACACACCTACCTTACCCGCACCCTGACCCTAACATCTGTCACTATCACACACTTACCTTAACATGTCGATGTTCTCAGCATCGGGATTTTCAATCGATGGTCATCTCCGTTGTCGATCTTCTGGTGTCGGTTATCTCGTTATAAGCATTCAGTGTTTTCAGGTAGACCCATATATATATATATATATATATATATATATATATATATATATATATACACAGACACACATTGGTGAAGATATTACGAGATATGATGAGAGAATATATTCATAGTCTTTACAACAACACTGTTAGAAATTATAATGCAGAAGTTCTGGAATTATATTTTCCTGAAAATTTTCACAAATAACTCTACTATATCTAGAAAAATGTATAATCTACTCATATAGGCTGCAATTGATGTAGTTCATTGGGCAACACAAATTGGAAAAGATAGCCGCAACATGCATGTTATCGGTAATTCTAAGGCATAGATAGTGAGGACATATAGGGTCAAAACAATGTGTTATGCAGAGCATGCTAATGAGTTCATAATGACATGGAATGAATAAGCCCATGCAAATTTACGTTATGGATTTTGCAAATGACTGTATCCGATATGGCAGATCACTTCAGAAATGCATAAAGTATCCAGCTGTGCCTGAGACCCCAACACATTTTGTACACTGAGATTTGTGGTGTACGTAATGTAAATGATATTAAGAGCAGCAGCAGAAGAACAACAGGGTGCATTAATAGATGCTTTCAGGGAAAGAGCCTTGAAATGCTGCACAGCATGGCCATTTGAGCTAGCAGATAATGCCTGACATGTCACCAGCTTAAAGATGAATACACTGTTGACCATTTCCAAGCACACAGTGAGACTGTAGGACAACTAGTCATGCTGTGACACCCAGAAGTGGAATCAAGAGGGGATGCAAGGTAAGTTCATTATCGTAGATAATAAGATATGTGTAGCATTCACCATCTTAACTACTCTGACCTTTCAATGACCTGTAGGGGATATGTTGTTGATATCCTAGGCAAACGTATGAATGCTAAACTGATTCCTTGACATTATGCTACAACAACTGGAAGAGCATTTCTGGTTCCCCAATATTATTTACCTTGACATGGACAGCATGAGGCTATAGACATCTTTCAAGGAATGGAGGCATCTAAGGGCCTTTGTGACATCATCAATTCTGGCATCAAGAGACAGCTAATTATAAACTTATGCTTGTGAAGCATGGTGAGAGGGCAGTGTATGTGTTTGAGTGTAGAGTCATCTGCAATTAAGACATTATTGTGCATGGTTGTAGACTCTGAAGACATTATGAGTGGATGCACACAGGTGTGGTGACTCTTTCTGAAAGTTGGTGTAGAAAGTGCAGATGTAGGTACAGTATTAGAAGTTTATACCTGTGGGTGAGGCTTGTTACTATATTGCCTCAGAGGTTTAGGTAGACTTTAGTAGGTTCATAGGCAGGTACTAGGCTAGCTGCCTTGTAGACCATTTTAAGTGTAGTCAATTTCCCTTTCAAAGATGAAAATCAAACCATATACTTTTTGTTCGTGAGGCAATCACCTTTACCCTTATACCAACCCCCAACCCTCTTCTAGCTCGGCCTAGTAAGTTTAATGATTGGTAACAGTGCACAGATGGATAGTTGTCTACTGAAGAATAGTAGCAGAGAGAAAAATTTGCTCCAGCATATATAAATATATAAATCTCTCAGAAGTGGTGTCAGTTTTAGGTAAAAGTAAGGGGATTGTCAGTAAATGTAGCACAGTTACTTCCCTGCCTCATAGTTCCAGGTTCTCGGGGGCTAGCCATAGAAAATTTTAGAGCAGAATGTGGTTCCATGGACATAATGAAGGGTTACTAGACCATTACTCTGTATATGAGGTGTGTAACATAGGGTATGAATATATGGAATGTATAGCAGTATGGGATATTGTGCTGAGAGGTAATCATAAAACAGCAAGAGAAATAAGGATGCAGAATAGCAGTAGCGAAGCTATGTCAGGGAGAGAGGGGCAACTGCCCTGGTTGCAAAGTGTCTGGGGGAGCAATCAGCTATTGCAGATCTTTCTTTAATGCAATGCCACCTTTTAAAAAGCCAGTACTGCATTTGCATTCAAACCTGACTGCTGTAGCACTCCGTGTGAGGTTTAAACTGTAGCGACTGCTTGCTACATTATAGCAAGCAGTTTGCTACAGTTCAAAAGAAAAAAAATGAAATTAAAACCTGAGCTCTGTAGCACTCTGTGCTTACAGGGCATAAACTGCAGCAACTGTATCTTACATTTTAAAAAGGAGATTATTTTTTAACTAAAGCATGAGTGCTATAGTGCTCTATGTAGACAGGGTATGTTAAAGGAGGGTTGTAGACAGGTACACAGAAATGGGACCTGATTGGTTGTATCTAGGGGTTGGGCATTGTGCAACTGGCCACCTGGTTGTTGTGACTGTAGGAGGAACATCCAATGTTTTTATTTTTGCTCTTGAGTACAAGACCTGGGGGAGGAGGTACAGATGCAATTGTAATGAGCTGATCACTTATTGATTGGTTTATTATAGTGAATTAAGTGCTTTTTTATTCTTCTCTTCAGTTGAAGACATGAGGAGTTGGAACACTGGTTCATAGTACCAGCCCAGGGTGCTGGCTGAACCAGCTATGCTTCTGGAGGATGGAATATGTTAAGTAGAGTAAGTGTCGAGACTATTTACACTGTAAAACATTCTGAAGTTACACTTAATACCTCATACTAACAAAACTTTGCAACTGTGTACTGTAGACCTCTAGCAAATCTTGGCTTGAAGGCTACAATGCACTAATCACAAATGATGCTACCCTCAAAAAAAAAAATAAAGCAGTAAGATGGTATTATGATTTTGGAAAAAACAATACAATAAAATTGTTACAATTATAGCTGAGCACAATGTTAATTCACAGAGGGCTAATCTATACAAGCAACAGTAATTAGGACCACTAGAATCAAAGCCAGTAGAAGGAACCATCATAAGCAAGCAAGTGGCACACATAAACACGAGTAACATAAGTGTAATAACCAACCATTTGTCAGTCCATCAGGATGAAAATATTTTTATTGGTTCTTGAAACATATTTATGGTGAGGAAAAGGGGGAGCCATTCTCAGCACTAAATATTAGAAGGCATGATAGGCAGAAATGAATGCCAGTACTGTAATTAGTACAGGATTGAAACACTGAGGTGCTTAGTGAGTTGCATGATAATTGTAGCAAACTGCTTGCTACGATGTGCATTTGTATTTGTAGCAAATAATTTTGCTACAGTTTAAAACAGAAAACATTTTTAAGTTTCTTTTTGAACTTCAGTGTAAGAGCTGAAAAGCATACATTGGGAAGAACAGACCTTCCTAATGAGAAAAACATTAGATTGTGGAAGGTACATTTTTTGCTCCTAATCTTTGGGGAAAAGAGAGAACATCAGGAAGAATGGATCTTGCTAAACAACCACATGCTTTATATACTTAGGTTCATGGCTAGAACGGTCACTTAACTTAAAAACCCACATTGAAAACACAAGGAAAATGATCAATTATTTTTTTATTCAGGTCTTGGAATTTATCTCCCTTTTTCTCCAGACCAGTTAGAGCTGCCACTGGCAAAGGAGTCCTACTTGTTCAATTTAGTATGGACTCCCCATCATAGCCACAGCCTCTAAAAAAGTCATCTACTCTACAGTCCATTGAAAACAAAATCTGCTGATTCTTTTCCAATCCCCGCCCCTTTAGAACATCACTACACCACTCTCTGCAAAACCAAAGAGCTACCAATCTCCTACAAAGTTGAGCTGCTCCCAGCGTCTCTTCTTTTCAAACTACTTTGACCAGGTGTCTTCCCACCTCTTGCAGCCAAACTCCAAAATAAAACCACCCCCTATGATCTCTGCAACCTCTCTCAATTAACTCCCTCATGCCAGACAAACCCAAACCAAACTGCATGGCCCCAAACATTCCTTCTCCATTCTAGAACCAAACTCTAGCAATCATTCCACCCCTCACCTAAGTCTCCTCTTTCTGCACTTTTCAGCGCACCACATAAAAGGCACCTCCATCAAAAATATGACAGCAAATGCTTTTCCTTTGGACACATAGCCTTATTTGCATTTGTCTTTCTACTTTGTCAATAATATTTACATATTTTTAATTGTCAATGGGATTATCTACCTTCTGCAATAATTCCATATTTTTGAATTTGTTCTTTTGTTTAATTTATTTATCTATTTATTTTATGTGTGAATTTCTTCTCCCACCCTAAGCTTTCAATATTGTGATCAGTGTACTACCCCAGCAAACAAGCTAAATAAATAAATACTCATAAGGCTTGAAGAGCACAAATTAGGGAGAACATAGAGGAGTGCTAAACTGGGGAAGGTACCTTTTTTGTCATCAACTTAAAGGACATGAGTGGCACCAGATTGTAGAAAAAAACAAACATAAAATAAGCAAGCTATGGCTCTGAAAAGTGTAATAGTATGACCAGAGGGATAAAACTGTTAAGGAGAACCACGACAAGGAATCTTTGCAAATAAGCAAGCAGCAAGTGTAAACACAGGCTCTAGAACGGTCTTACAGCAGTACCTGAGATGTGCTGTATATTTAATGCAATATAATCTCTTAGGTTTGTTTGTTTGCTGGTTTGTTGGTTTGTTTTATTGACTGAGCATTAAATAAGCAAGCTATGGCTCTGAATAATTTAACAGTAACACCAGAGGGATACCATTATTAAGTAGAACCACTTCAAAGAACCTCCACAAATAATCAAACAACATGTCTAAACACAAGCTATACAACAGTCTTACAACAGTACCTGTGAATAGCAGTATATTTAATGCAATAGGATCTCTTATAGTTATTTGTTTGTGTGTTGTTTGTTGGTTTGTTTTGTTGACCAGGAAAGTTTGACACGGCAGAGACCTGGGGAGAAAAGTTCCATCATTATTACAATTACAATTTTCTTGAAACACTGTTGGAATACAGAAAAACAATAGGAGTAATACCATATATAATATATACATGTTCAGAGAAACAGTTACCTGTACAAGGAAAACTGGATTAGATTAAAGGGGAAGTACAATGTACAGGGCTGAGCACTCCATAAAGAATAAATAGCTGTGTACAGAGTCTCATAACATGAGATATTATAACAAAGGCTGTATGACATGTGTACAATTATTTAACATAGCATGTTTCATCAATTTCTACATAGCAAATCTTAATTTGGCATACAATGACAAACAGTTTTATAAAATGCAAGTTAGATGAGGATCACAAATAGTCTGAGGGAAAAGAGGCTCATTTGCTGTAAAATTATAGATTAGTGCAGAAATAGACATAAAGAAAGTTTTAGCAGAGATAGAGAAATCATGATGCAAATGATGTATTAGTTATTGAGAGGGTAGTTTTATCTTGGAAAAACTTTTGTCCTTCTGACTTATGTCCAACTATGAGTGTTAAAGAGGTGAGTAACCTGGAGAGGAGCACAAGTAGAGCCAGTTTTCCAGTAATGGTTACATGAATAAGGTTTTGAAATAGGAGAGGTTTGCTGTTTGTTTTTTCAACTGACCTAGAATAGAGTTCCAGAGTTTTGAAATAAAGCATGAACAGGACTGTATTATCGCAACCAGATTTTCGCAGTTGCGAAACTCGCATACTAGAAAGGAAATGAGCGCAGGAAACACTATAAAGTGTTTTTGTAAGTCGTTACTTCTAAGGAATAACTTTGGATTACCTTAAGGATGATAAATAACTGAAAAAAATTCCGCTTCTTGTTTTGCGTGCATTACGCATGCGCGCATAAATTCACATGGCTGCTCTCTTACTAATGAAAGGAATGTTTCCAGTGTGAGGAACGAATCCTAAGAATGAAAAGACAGACACAGGAATCATGCTTTTGGTAAATGTTTTATTTCTGACAAGTTGAAAATATGCATGAAAAGAACCCTTTCAATGACAAAGTTGCAGCAACTGATGCTTTTGTAAAGGGAGGGTGGATTATGTGGACAGCTTATTTTGGGGTTGTTTTTCACAGAAGAAGTAGGCAGTACTACTTTGGTTTAAGTTGCAATAAGGGATATGTTGGCAGTAAAGTGCATAAAGAAACTACAGTACTTTTTCAACTTGTTATTGCTAGCACTGACCAAAACCAATGGCTGTGGTAAAGAAAACACATTGAATTACATTTTTACAGCATTCATGAACAGATTCAAGGATTTGGAAGCAAGTGCTATTACTGCGAAAATCTGGTCGCGATAATACGTAAGTACTCCCAGTGTTATTGGTTCATTTAGAAATTATTAGATAAAATTTGGCACTAGAGCTAAGACCCACATATTTTATAAACTTTTGAGACAGTCAGACTGTAAATATTCACCCACTGCCTACCTACTGCCTACCCTACTCTAGATAAAACCACCCCTATCTTCAGTAATCTCCCAAAAAAATTGTCAACCAAACTTAAGCTTACCCTACAACAAAATTGCTAGATTCACCACAAATTTCCCAAATTGTTCACAATACTGCTTGTCCTTACAAAAACTCCACTGGTTAGAACTATCAACTCCTTCTTCCTCAGCTCATTCTGTCTCATACTGTCCTCCATCAATCCACAGCCTGTCCATCTCTAGCAACCCTCATCTCTCCATACATCCCCAACTGGGAACTTCGTAGCTCTGATCAACACCTCCTTCAAATCACAAAACCAAACAAATCTATAGGAAAAATGCTATAGAGCCACTCAGTAAGCTCCTCTTGGAACCTACTTCCTCTGCATATCAGAACCACTTCCTCTGCATATCAGAACCATCCAAAACCCTTGCAAGTTCAAACTCACTCTAAAGGAGCATCTGCTTAACTCCTGGAACTGTCCCTGTAAGAATCTTACTTGAACTCTGCCCTCTCTGCCTTATTCCTTCCTCCTTTCTACCACTGTGTCTTTACATATATCCACTCCTACCTGTATTCTAGGTTTTCCTGCTCTTTGACGTTTTCCTTCCACTACACTCCTATCTTCACGTTTGACCTCTTCCTCCTCTCTCTTCCTCCTCATACACTCTGTACCCCTACTTTTTCTTTTTCCTAGTACCTGGACCCCTCTTTCTGGGTAACTATATGCCTCACTACACTTACACTTAGGTTAGCAAATGACCCATCCTAATAATTATTCTCATGTTGAACTGGTGTTTGTATGGCTCATAACAGCTTATCTATGTTTAATTTTTCTCTCTGTTCATACATTATATATAAAATTAATCTATTTTTCTGTACGATTGTTTGATTAAATACTTAATTTGATTGCGTAAAAAATTTTATAAGCTTTTCTCCTCGGGTCTCTGCTGAAAGCCAGACCAACCCGATTAACAAATGGTAAATAAATAAAAATAAAAATGACATAGTCACTGTCCGCAAGGAATTTTTTTTTTCTAAAGAAACTTCTTGCAGTGAAATAGTGACACCTGTGTTCTTATCCTAAAAGAGGGAGCAGCATGCATCAGTAGGTGTTTGGTTGTTAAGGTGAATCTGCTCAACATGGAAAATACTTTTGCACACCACTCGCTGCTGTATATTTATTTATTATTTTTTTATTTATTACATTTGTTAACCAGGTAGTGCCTAACTGGGCAAGTTGCCCATTTTCAGTGGAGACCCGAGTAGAAAAGCTCCAGTACTAAGATACATACAAGTAGACTAAAGAATTAATACATATTAAAACAAGAACAGGAGTAGAATATAATAACATACAGTAAAATGCAATAAACATAGTGCAATTAATACAAAGACATATTGTTACAGAGTAACTAAAGTATCAACATTTAGCACAATTAGTCCATAGGTTTTTGAATCTGGATCATTGAACAACAGCTTCTTGGTTGATTGAGTATGAAAATAGAAGCTGATTTGGAGCATTGTTACAGCTACATATGATAAACAATAAAATGTGCCATTGACTAACATAAATCATTGTAGCAGTGACACTGGAAAATAAGTTGAGCAGCAAAACATGACAGAGTATGTGGACAGAAGGTAGTAGGAGAGCTGAGATTATCCTGGCAAAGAACATGTACAGAGCAAGTTATCTATAAGGTATTCCTTTAGCTTTCTTTTGAAGGAAGAGTAGCAGTAGGTGCATTGTATGCTTAGGGGGAGAGCATTCCAGGACTTAGTTATTTTATTACAGTAGACAAAGTCACCATGGTAGTTGAGAGCTTGTGTAATTTTGAGCAGTGGCTTATCAGAAGACCTAAAGGACCTGGTGTTAACCTGTAGTTGGACTAGGGTAGAAATTGCTGGGCAGTTACTGCTGTTGTGAATGATTTTCATAGGTTCATAGGTTGGTACTAGGCTATCGGCCCTAGGGCCTATTTTGTGGGTGAAAGAAAGTTGCTGAGTGTTAGCAGGTTGGGGAGTTATAGCCATTTGAGTTGTTGAAGAGCGGTACAATAATGGGTTTTGTGGGGGTGATTGATGAGAAACTTTGATATTTTGTTAAAGCGGGATTCAAGATTAAGAAGGTCAGTTTTGCGTAAGTTTGTGAATGTGTGTGAGCATTAGAAAAGGGTAGACAGCAGTTGTGCCTCAAGTAAAACTCCAGTTATACTAGATGTCTTGTTCAGCTATTTGAAATGTCTCTTTTAGTTATTTTACACAACAGTACTGTTTTCTAGTTAACATGCTGACATTAGCAGGTTAAGTCAGTCTATAAATCATTCTTCTTAGACTCAAAGGTCATTTTAGGTAGCCTCCTTGCCATAACTGCACAGTGTTTCCACTCTGTAACATTTCTCTAATACCTGTGTGGCGGACTTTGATTAATTACACACCCTTTATTGGTCAAACTATGCGTTTGCTTTACTTTGGACAAAAAGGAATCAGCGGCACAAAGTGACATACATTCTAGCTCATCCTCTGGGAGGTTGTGATCTCAAACAGCACAGGAAACACAGTAGCATTCAAGACTAGCAGATCATTCCTCTAAGAAGCAAGCAACAGCACAATGAAGTCTTACTCCCTCATGCTGTAAAATGTCGAGCATTTGTGATGTAAACAATATAATTTCAAGCACCAGCATCATGCGACCTGATTTCCCATGCTCCTATTACCTAAGTAACAATTTTACCTGTCACTTTGGAGCTTCTAATGTGTCTGTGGCACACAATCCCTGAAGTGGTTCTAATCAGCATTACTACCCCAGCATTTTGAAGTAGAGAATGAAGAGAAGGGGCAACACCTTGTCCTGGGCTTAGAGAAGGGGCAACACCTTGTCCTGGGCTTAGAGAAGGGGCAACACCTTGTCCTGGGCTTAGAGAAGGGGCAACACCTTGTCCTGGGCTTAGAGAAGGGGCAACACCTTGTCCTGGGCTTAGAGAAGGGGCAACACCTTGTCCTGGGCTTAGAGAAGGGGCAACACCTTGTCCTGGGCTTATTGAAGGGGCAACACCTTGTCCTGGGCTTTGATTTGTTTATATGTTCTTGTAGACAAAGTACATTAAACATTGTCAAATTCAACTGTTGGAAGCACTGAGCTCTGCTGATGGGTTTAGTTAGGCAATCGATATTCAAAGAAACAAACTTAATGCCCATCCTGACCACTAGTAGACATATCTGGAAACTCATGTTGATTATAGGGCCAGTTATCCATGAACCTGATGCTTGGGAACTTCTTTCTGTGATTACCTTGATAATAACTACGGACCTGGATGAAGGAAGGGCCTCAAAAAGTTGCAAACTGTAATGTCAGAACATGTGGCTGTACCTCTTATTGAATTCCACCAGAAAAAAAATGCTGCTACATACAATATATATAATGGATAAACTTCTAGAGCACTGAGGTTTGAATCCTGATTAGGGCCATGCCTAGAATATAGAGTAGAAAAGAAGAAGAGAAGAAGAGATACACCGAATGCTCAGAGAGGTGTGTGAGCTCTAAAGTCTGCAGTTTTTAGCCATACATTGACTTTAACCATAACTGTCAAATTCAGAGATGAAGAATACCATTATGATTATGGTCTCCAATATGCACCAGTGTCAACTAAATAAGTATGTACTCGAGTGATTTGCCTTAAGAACCTATAGCAAATGCACACTACATCTGCCATGAGTTATTACTAATAACTGTCACACCATAATCAAGTGTGTACTGTCAACTCCAGAGCAGGGTTATAATCATTGATTGTTGAGGATTTCACCCACATCAGTAAGACCACAATACCTCCTACTGCCAACTTAACTAACAGTAACTGAGAGTTAACCAAATAGTTTTTCTTAAACATACACACTCATGATATGGTTGGGAGGGTGGCCTAATGGTTAAGGTGTTTGCCTTACAAACACAAGGTGCAGGGTTTGAGTCTTACAAGGGATAACTGGCTAAGCTTAAAATGGTTCGCAAGGAGACTTAGCTTAGTACTAATCTATGAAGGGCTTCTGATAGCTCTCCAGTGATAACCCCATAGCTGCAGGCACAGTATGTTCTCTCTGATTACCCTTTTAAATGAGCTGAACAATCTCTCACTTCAAAGTAATGCATAGCAAACAGTCACACTAATGCTATAGGGACATTTTTCACTAGAGAATAATAACTCACTCGCAGTCTTTGTCAAATTAACAAACGAAAACTCTTTCTTTTCCAAAAGGAAAAGAAAGCAAAAGGTTTAATATGAACAGACTGTTGACAGAAGCACTAACTGCATTTGCAGATGTTATTTTCAATTACTTATGGTTGATGACTGAAGCCTCAGTATGTACATAAAGTCCAACAAGTCTATATCCAAGCATTCTGCTGTAGCTTCTATTGCAAGTTAAGATTTCCCAAAGTGCTAGTAACAATCCAAATAGTCATAGGCAAAAAAACAACAAGGACAGCAGAACTGCTTACCTCTGGTTCAATACACTCTGTGGAAATCATAAAGTACAAATAACTGTCTCAGGTAAAACAAAAGGGAAAAAAACACATCAGGAGCATTGGTTCAGCACACTTCTCAGAGGTTGCAGAGATGTCAAATACAAACAGAATCTGTCTTTCCTTTTGAAACAATTGGAAGCCTGCTTGAGACAGTTACATTCCAGGATTACGTAGTTCATATTGTAGAGGAAACAATGATCATAGCAACTGTAAATAATTCCATATCATTACAATAAAACTTATATATTGAAAGGTATAACGACTTGGGTCTACTTCAGAAGATTAATTAACCAAAAGACTGAATCCCAAAAGGCTGAAAGTTCAAAATACTGAACACATTTCTAATGCAGGGGAGGGCATGCCCCCCTGTACATCTCATGTGGCGGGAGCTGCACCCTCCATATCCCCTGCAACTATATATATCAACTCTAAGATCGCACAACAGTGGAGGAAGGGCAAATTCCATCAGTCAGTATTTTGAATTTTCAGTCTTTTGGGATTCAGTCTTTTGGTTTTTCATTCTTCTGAATTAGTCCCAACTACTTACATTATAAAATCCAAGATATGTATCATCTGACACACTGAATGCCCAAGTAAACTTCATTGTCTACTTTCATGGGAGGACTGCAGTCTAAGTTTTCAGTTCAGGTTTGGCACTGTGTATCAATGGCCCTTTAACGTCATCATCAGCATTCAATGTTGCCTCTATCTTCTGGAGCTTGTAATCTGTAGTTAATAAGAAGGAGTCAAACAAAAACTGGGGGTGGGGATGGGCTGTTACTAGACATTTCAAATGCATGTAATTAATTGTATGATTATTCCAAAAGCGGGCATCTGACTTTGATATTTTTATGCAGCATATAATGACTCAGGCAGACCAAGACACAAAGAGAACATGTAAGAAAGTGGGGTTCACACTTTGCTACATTTGTAATTTAAGAGATGTTTGCAATCCCCACCCACCAATGCCCATATGAAAACACACATATGATTCCAAATCTTGTCTGAGCATTTATTGTTTAACCATAAAAGATACACATCTTTCATGCAAACTAACAATATAAATAATATTAACAGAAAAATATATAATTGTCCTGCAAGCTCTCATTTGCATATTGAGTAAATGAAACATTGCCAAGCAAAACAAATTTGTAGGCTGGAAGCAAAGTGTTTGGTGCACGTAGTGAACAAAGTTAGTTCCAGGACCATTTTAAAAAGCAATGGTGCAAGCAAATGAAAACTAGTTAGATCCTGCGTTTGTGGTATATGTACAACCTGCATGTGCACGTGAAAGCTGTAGTCCTTTAGATCAGAATTATCTGCCACCTATATTACATTCTATCACTTAGCTGTTGAAGGAAACCAACGCCTATCTTGTAGTGAGGTAGAATCCATTAAACTCCCTTCATCTTTCTTCCAATCTAGCCTGCATTCTGAACAGATCTTCCTACTCAATAGTATGCAACATCAGGGCTTTTCAGAAATTCATTAGTATTGCTGTAGTCTTTTTATTAATGAACTGTATAAAAGGTATTCATTATTGGATTATAAAAATAAATAAATAAATAAAAAAAAAAAACAGAAAAACTAGTAGCCATTATTGATGAGCTCAGTCACAATAATTTCCAAAAATCATGAAATCCAGGCTGTGTTCTAAAGCAGCAAGCCTTTATTCGTCACGGACAAGTGATCCTCAGTAACAAAAAATAGCTCATCAACAAAGTTTTAAGACTACTAGATTTTTTTTTGTTTCCTCAACACTTGTATTGGTGAGGTTGGAACTAGACAGATTCTTGTATATGTTCATTTTTTCATTATTAGATTATAGTGGACTATAAAAGTATCTTCATCTGTGCAAGTTAAAGCAGGTGACTTTTTTAGTTTTCTTATAGAAAACACATTCTCAATCACTGAGGTCTCTTTTGTTGGGTTTATTTACCCAAATAATCTTTATCGACGATCATTATCATGTTTGCTGCTGCTTGAACACTACCTTATTATTCTGACGTATAAGAAATGGATGATAAGCAATCAAGGTTTATTGTTTTACCCCTTTATATGGTAGGTAAAAAAAGAGCTGTATTATCTAGCTTGCCATCCCTTTGACCTTTTTTTCTCAAGGCCACAAACTGATAAATATTGTTGTGATGGCCTCTGTGATCCCTCTACTAAAAATTGAAAAAAAAATATTCTTGGTCATCAGTTTTTACTGCAGGGGAGACTGTTTTGTTTCTGTACTACCTATGTCAACCATCAACTTTTTTCAATCATTTTCAACACATTAGCTTTTAACTCATTAAATGAATTTTCGACTGAGACCAGCAATGATGGATTCACGTGTCGGAGAGCACTGAAATCAGGGGGATTTTCATTTATATCACTGTTAGTGTCCAACACCAGTTCCCAAAGGTATATTATTCATAGATTCATAGATTATGGCTAGGTAACAACCCACGGGGCCTTTCTAAACCTAGCCAAGTTTTCCTGAAAGAATGATGATATCCTGTATCCAAACAGAACATTGAAAGTCAATTATTTATAAGCTACCTTTGTCCATAAGGGACATAGGTGCCAGGCCCAGTGTAAATTTCCTATTCCCCATCCACTGGTTTAATTTAAACTGAGCAATAGATGTACTCAGCTTCACATGGATGGGACGTCTGTTCCATAGGAGGTGCAGTCTCTGGAACATACATCTGTCTCTCCAGCATGTTGTGTTTAAGTCGCAGACAAAATTCAGGTCCCTAGACCTTGTATTTCTGGTACTCTTTGACTTCTGAGTCTGCAGGAAATTCATAAGTGTGGGGTTTGCAGATGCCTTGTAAGCTAAACATAGATCACCCGTTAGCAATCTATAGGAGCCTGAGTAGAGGGAAAGGGTTTTAAGGTACTCTGCATACTGCACGCTTGGTACCCCTTGTATTCTTTTTGTAAGGAACCTCTGAGGTCACTCTAGTTGCTGCATATGCCTGGTCAGATACACATTGATGGAAGCATTGTACTCTGTGATTGGTCTGATAAGGGTGGTGTACAGCATCAAGGATAATATGGGAAGGGTAGGTGGGCAAATTACCATCACAAATCGGACTCACAGGACACACATTCTTTAAAAATGCTTAAATTATTTTTTTTGACTCGCCTTATCTCATGTGTCTGCTATAATAAGCTTAAAGCTACTATGTCTGTCCTAGCAGAAGTCTGCCTTGATACCTGTAAAAAAAAAAAAAAAAAGAAACATAAGAATTTGAGAGGTACAGCATTGCCTGACAGACATTCCAGTGCATTCTTGGAAATCCTTATCTTTATATTTTCTGCTACTCTTCCTGCACTCTTCTATTTTCCTGTGCAGATCTTTGCCCTGCTTTGTTTGATTATGCATATTTCAAGTGGACTATATTTTTCCAGGACTGTATCCTGACATTTTTTTTAGGATAGCTATTTCACTTTTGTGGTCTCCATTTTCCTGTACAAAGCTACTCCCTTAGCAGTCTGGTGTCTTGCTATTGGCATACTTAATTTTCTTCTCACAGTTCTTATCCATTTGTTCAACATCACATTATTTGGTTGTCACTTAATTTATACAGACAGAACTTCAGTCTTCAAATGTTGTAGCATGCATTCTTTTCCATTTCCCGGTCAACAAATGTTAAATAAAATAAAATAAAAAATAAATAATCAGATGACCTCTATGAGTGCATCTAATTGCTTGGGACTCGCCTTATCTCATGTGTCTGCTATAGTAAGTTTAAAGCTATCTGTCCTAGCAGAAGTTGCTTGCTTTTTTCTATTTTAGCCTGCCAGTTTGGGTTCTTCCTTCTTCCACACAGTATAATTCACCATCAAAACGGGAGTGCATGTTCCAGTTTCATAGACTGCAGCTGACTGTCAGCATGTTAAACTATTAGCAAAAGTGGAGATATATGCATTAAGTTTGAATTTACAGTGTGTCAGTGTTACCCAGTCCCTGGACTCTAAGGTACAGTAACCCTACAGTTAGGATGGCAGTTAGTGCACAGGATTAAAGCACTAAGTTTTTAATGAGCTGATGTCTCAGTGTTTGCCCAGTCCCTGTGCTCTAAGGTACACTAACCCTACAGTTAGGATGGCAGTTAGTGCAGAGAATTAAAGCGCTAAGTCTTTAATGAGCTGATGTGTCAGTGTTCACCCAGTCCCTGGACTCTAAGGTACAGTAACCCTACAGTTAGGATGGCAGTTAGTGCAGAGGATTAAAGCGCTAAGTTTTTAATGAGCTGATATCTTGGTGTTCACCCAGTCCCTGGACTCTAAGGTACAGTAACCCTACAGTTAGGATGGCAGTTAGTGCAGAGGATTAAAGCGCTAAGTTTTTAATGAGCTGATTCCTGTTCTAAGGGGGTACGTGGTTTAAATTCTTCTACCTTCATTTGCCTACTGTGTAGCCTTGAGCAAGTCACTTAACCAGACAGTGCTTTGGAGCAATCAAGAATTTGGGCTATGTTCTTTAATGGTCCCCTGGACTGTATGCCTAGTAACTACTTATGAACTGATATACAGTTAACAGAGTAGCGAGAAGCACAGCCCCCCCCCCCATGTCAGGTGGGATGGTGCAGCAGAGCAAAGCCCCTCTGCAAAAAAGCTTTATTACTATAACAATGAGCTTCACAAAGGCTACACAGTAGGCAAATGACACAAACACTCAGGTCACTCCAAAGCAAGTACAAATATGACTCTGTCATTGTCCATGCTGGTGTGAATGACCTGAGACGTACCTCCCTGGACTACATGAAAAAGACATAGAGGAGCTCTTTGATCATGTAGCCCAGGCCGGTATGACCCTGACCTTGAGTAGCATCTTAGCCTCACCAAGAATGATGCCACAGTATAAAGACAAAATGATCAATTTTAACAACTGGCTAAAGTACTGGTGTCATTCAAAGGGGATCCAGTGTCTGTCAGCCTGGGATGTCATGCTCGACAAACCACGTTGCTTCGCTAGGGACGGCTTGCACCTGTCACCTTTGGGTTTTCGAATACTGGCAAAGGCTCTTGCCTCCCCCATAGTGCCTTTTTTAGGCAAGGCTCAAAAGACAAACCCACCTCCATAGACAACACAAAGAAAAAAAACTAAGGGTAATGCTGCTCAACGCCAGAAGTCTAAACCTCAAGATGCACGTACTTGAGACTCTCCTCAGTATGGAGAATATCGATATCTGTGCAGTAACAGAAACCTGGTTCAAGGCTCCCGAGAGCATCCCAGCACTAACAGGTTATACTTCATACCATGCTTTTCAGCCCCAAAACTTGGACCGAACCATAAAAGGAGGGGGAGTATCCATATTTATCAAAGATACCCACACCTCCAGGTTAGTGGCACTGCACGACCATCCATGTGCAACTAACAGTGGGCAAAACTGCCTTTCAGTTTGTAACCGGCTACAGACCACCCTCCCAAACACAGGAACCTCACTCGGCTTTCCTGAGAACACTGGAGAATATGAAGGTCTCTCCAAACACCATTATATTGGGTGACTACAACTACCCAAACATTGATTGGGAAAACTACTCAAGCCCAAACACCCTCGCCCAACAGTTCCTAGAATTTATAAACTCAAATGCTACGGAACAACTGGTCACCCTCCCACAAGAGGGAAAAACATATTGGATCTGGTCATCACCAACATGGGGTCTCTATGTTCCATACCAGAGGTATACCCCTCATTGGTAAGATCAGACCATAAACTAATCTCACTGGACATCCATATTCCATCCCCACCCCCAGCCAAGGAAACCACGGTGAAGAACTTCTCAAAAGCAAATTTCACACTTCTCAAAACTGAGGTGGAATCCTTCAAAGCCCCCGGGCCAGTGGAAAATATGGCCCAAAATGCAGAATCCTTTACAAAAGCATTCTATGGACACCTACAGGAATGCATGGAGCATGCTATCCCAAATAAAACCAAAACTCACTCCTCCAAAGGCAGAAGACCTGTCTGATGGACCCCAGCCATAAATAAGCTATACATCAGAAGGAGAAAGCTAAAAGGGAAGGCGTCTCTGATCAGTACTAGCAAGAAACTACGATCCCCCATAAAATCATCTAAGGCCAGCTTCGAAAGAAAAATTGCACAAGACACTAAAGATAATCACAAGGCCTTCTTTAATTATGTCAGAAACCTGGGAGGCAACTCCCAGATATGCTCTGAGTTAGTGCAAAATGACAAAAAATACACTGAACCCACAGACATTGCCAACATCCTGGCAGAAAGGTTCAGTGCAAACCCCCTTCCCCAAAAGAGCAAATGTCTATCCCAACAGAGTGTAGCCTTCCTAAGATCACAGATGCACAGGTGAGAGCTGTCCTCTCCAAAGCAAAAAACACAGCATCAATGGGACCAGACGGTGTCCTGGGCTGCATCATACACAAGCTACAAGAAGAACTAAACCCTCATATAAAGTCACTGTTCAATCTCAGCCTTACTACAGGATATGTACCCAAGGAATGGTGTACAGCAACAGTGGTCCCACTCCACAAAGGTGGTGCCACAACAGACCCCAGAAACTATTGCCCTATAAGCCTGACTAGCCTGGTCTGCAAAGCTATGGAGTGTATCATCATGGAAATCATAAACAAAGACATTGGGAACCTCCAGCCACTGGATCCTACCCAATTCGGCTTTGTTAAGGGCAGATCTTGCCTCTTGAACCTGGTCAACTTCTTTGAAACAGTTATCAAAGCCATAGATGAAGGGAAGGTAGTCCACACAGCCTACCTGGACCTCGCAAAAGCCTTCGACACAATACCCCACTCAAGCATCATAAATAAGCTCACCAGCTTAAATATCAACCCCCTATGTCACAAGATGGGTTGCAAACTGGCTCAGGGATAGAACCCACATGGTCAGAATAGCAGGTGCCATGTCAGACTCTAAACCAGTTACAAGTGGCGTCCCACAAGGCTCAGTCCTGGGACCACTCTTGTTCAGTATATATTTCTCTGAGGTACAGGCTAACACAGGTGGACTATGGCTGACCAAGTTCGCAGATGACTGCAAACTGGGTGCCATAATCGACTCTCTGGCTGACACAAGCATCCTCCAAAAGGGTCTCACAGAGACGGATAACTGGTGCCAGAACCATGGCCTAAAGCTAAATGCCAAAAAGTGTATAGTCATCCCCTTTGGGAAAAACAAAGTGACCACAAATTACCACATAGGCGGTAATCCATTAAGTACGGAAGAAGTAATTAGGGACTTGGGGACCCAAGTAGATAGCATTCTCTCCTTTGACAATCACGTTGCCAAAGTGGTTAGAAAGACCTTCTATATAGCCCACCTTATCATGAAAGGGTTCACATCTAGATCAAGAGAGGTCATTGTGCCCCTCTACTCATCACTTATCAGGCCCATAATTGAATACAATGACCCTTTTGGGATGTGCCATACCCGACACCTGCAGCAACTGGAAAGACCCCAAAAGTACCTCACCAAGAGGATCAAGGGGCTCAAACAGATGCCCTATGCAGTTTGGCTAAAGAAACTCCAGCTCTACTCAGTTGCATCGCCTACTCAGAGGCAATCTGTGTCTGACGTATAAAGCCATGTCCAACCCAGAATTAATGGACATGCTTCACCTCAGGAAATCCAAATCCCTTAGAGCTACACGCTCCAGGGACTTGAACCTCAGCACAGAAATAAATAGGACATGCTGGAGGAACAGATTCATATCCCAAAGGCTCCCCTCACTCTGGAACAAAATCCCAATCCATGTTAGGCAGAGCCCCTCACTGACCGTCTTCAAGAGAAATCTTGACGAGTGGATGGAGATCGCAGGTTTACCCCTGGGATCTCTTCTGTGTCCCTGCTTGACAGAGGTACAGTAAACTAACCTCAAAAGGGCTACCTTCTGTGACCTACTATACAGAGGCACAGTCAACTAATCTAAAAGGGTGGCGAAAGCCAAACACACTCTGGCTAGGCTTATAAATGCCCTAAGGCAGATAGCCTAGTATCAACCTATGAACCTTTGAACCCATGAGCTTCAGAATGCTCTTGTTTCTGAGTTACATTTGAAGTTTTATTGTTTTTGGATCACAACCAGTGATGTGGATATCTTACAGAAGGGCCTTGCTGAGACAGATGCCTGGTGTCAGAGTCATGGCCTCAAGCTCAATGCCAAAAAGTGCCATGTCATCCCCTTTGGTAAAAACTCTGTACCCATGAACTACCACATAGGCAGCAATCTACTTAACACTGAATGTGTGATAAGAGATCTTGGGACCCAGGTGGACAGTAGTCTCTCCATTGATAGTCACATCACCACAGTAGTCAGGAAGTCCTTCTACGTGGTACACCTCATCATAAAAGGGTTCTCATCCAGGAAAAAGGAGGTCATTGTTTCCCTCTATTCGACACTCATTAGACCCATTATAGAGTACAACGCCCCTTTTGGAATGTACCTCACAAGACTTCTGCAGCAGTTGGAAAGGCCACAGAAGTACCTCACAAAGAGGATTACTGGCTTCAAACAAATGCCCTACACTGATCGCCTCAAAAAACTCCAGCTTTACTTCATAGCATTTTGCCTACTCCGAGGTGATCTCTGCCTAACATATAAAGCTATGTCAAACCCAGAGCTGTTGGTCATGCTACACCTAAAGAAATCCCAATCCCTCTGAGCTACACACTCTAGGGACCTAAACCTTATCACCACAATAAACAGGACATGCTCGAGGGATAGATTCCTGTCCCAGAGACTTCCCATACTCTGGAACAGGCTACCCATCTATGTCAAGCAAAGTTCTTCATTAGCACTCTTCAAGAAAAATATTGATGAGTGGATGGGATATAGGAAATACACCCCGGGGATCACTTTTGTGTCTCTGCTTGACAGTGGCACAGGAAAATAACTTTCTTGGGTGGCATAAGCCAGGGAACCTTGTTGGATAGGCTTACATAGGCCCTTGGGCCTATCGCCTAGTACCTACCTATGAACCTATGAACTGCAGCCATCAGATTTGTTGCTTCCCAAATGAAACCTTGAATTACAAGATGCAAAATAACCAAATCACAAAACACCAAGAAATGCATAATAGTATCCTTTGGGAAGTCATCTGCCCCTGGTAACTATCATATTGACAACACACCCCTTAGAGATGACCCAGCACTCAGGGACTTAGGGACACACTTAGACAGTAAACTAGCCTTTGACCATCATGTGTCTACAGTGGTGAGGACATTTCTGTACTCTACATCTTATAAACAAAGGTATGGCATCTAGGTCCAAGAGAGTCATTGTTACACTGTGTTCAGCATTCACCTGATCTATCATTGAGTACAATGCTCCCTTTGCTATTTTCCTAACCAGACATATCCAACAACTGGAATGTCTACACAGGTTCCTCGCTAAAAGAATACAGGGAATAAGTAAAATGTTCTGTGCAGACTGCCTCAAGCCCCTATCCCTGTATTCTGTCTCTTACAAGCTGTTGAGGGGAGATCTATGCCTGGCATACAGGACATTGTCATACCGCACTCTGATGGACCTCCTGCATATCCACAAAATAAACAGCACCAGAATTACCCCTACTGAAGACTTAAACCTTGCCTGTGATATAAATAGGATCTGCTGGAAAGACAGGTATGTATCCATTGAGACTACCCCTTCTCTGGCAGAGGCTCCTCACCCATGTGAAGCAGAGTTTCTCCCTAACCCAATTCAAGTGTAAATTGGACAATTGGATGGGGAACAGGAAATTCATGCCTTGTTTGGCATCTATGTCTCTAATGGATGCAGGCAACCTGCAAATGGCTCATCTCCCAGGCCTTAGCTTGTAAATGTTTCATCTCTTAAGCCCCTACTTACACTTATCAAGGGTACCAGAACTTGTCAGAGATTCAGGATGCATGGCAGGCTTGAAAAGTCCCTTGTGGTTGTTAGCCTAGTAAACAACAATAAACCTATGAACACAAATGCATGAAATACAAAACAGTGAGCTGTCTAGCTGTAAGACTTTTTATAGGTGCCAAGCCCAACTTACTGCCCACAAAGATTCCTTACCAGGTGAATCCACGGAATAAAGACACTGCCCCTTACAGATTGCCTTAAAGACCTATCTCTTTACTAGATCTACTACAGGTTACTGAGAGGCATACCTCTCAACCACTTATCACAAAAAATCTGGAGAAAGCCAAAAATAATAGGGGAACAAAGGCCTAAAAATAGAGACAGATTTTAAGTACTGTTCTTATAAACTTCAAAAGTTGCTAGAAAAACAGATTTTGTGTTATTATGCATTTTCTAAAGGATATGAAGTCTGAAATTCTAATGTCTATCATTATTTAGTGACTTTAATCATCAGTGATTTGCCAGAAAACTACAAATTCTATGAGGAACAAACCAAAAATATGAGGCAAAAATCTGGACATTTTGTGAAAATCTGAACAGTTGAGAGGTATGTTGAGAGGGGATCTATGCATACAAGGCATCCTGGGATGGATCTCTGATGGACCTATTGCATATCCATAAAATGGGCATCAGAACAAATAGATCCAAGGATTTCAATTTGCTTATGACATAAATAAGACATGTTAGTAAGCTAGACGTGTGTCACAAAGGATCTCCATACTCTGGAATAGGCTCCCTCTCCATGTAAAGCAGAGTCCATCCTTAGCCCTATTTAAGCATAACCTTGACCAATGGATAGGGAATCAGAAATTCCCCCCAGGTGCCACCATGTCTCTGATAGTTTAAATACCCCTCCCCTCGACATAACCTCTAGAAACTTCCTAACTAACATACCACCTCTTAATAAACACCTTTGCTATGAACCAAGTCTTCATTACCCATGTAGGGTGCAAACCCCAACCCCTTCAAACTTATATGTGCTAATGCTGCAGTCATAAACATGCAGAAGGGAGAAATCTCAGAAAACAAAAGAATAATTTTCAGGGGTCTACACAGAGAACTCACACTGATAGTGATTTCCTGTGGAAAACAGTGATCAGTTATCTGTTTACTATCTTGTGATTTGGACACTTGATGCTTGATGAATTTGATCTCAGTAACTTGTAGATTTAACAGGCTGGGTAGAGGGCTTCAGAAAACACATCTCAACTCTTACATTTGTACTATGATACAGACAGGCACACATATATAAGGCATTTCTCATTCTTCATTTATACATAATATTCTTCAATTATTTATCAATTATATCACCAAACTATTGCCTCTTATTACTTCATCAACATGTAAATTTACAGATACAAGGGTAATATCTAAAGCAGTGTCATAAGCAACTAATTGGACAGACTATTTTATATCGATCTGGCCTGTACTCTCTTAAAATCAACTATGACTAATGCAAAAGGCATTTCCATTCATGCATATTATAGACTAAAAACAATAATTAAACATTAATAGCCTAGCAATGCTTTATTCTTGGAATGATATGCTTCAGTAACGCCTTTTTATACCATGCATGCAACTCAGTCCATTTCTTTCCAAAACAAATAAAATGGTTAAGGGTGAGCATTGTTAGTTGGACAAAAATTCCAGCTGTAATAATCACTTCAAAGCTAGCAATTTCATTGGATCATTGACTTGCTGTAGGCTGGTAGCCAAACTACAGGCTTGAAAATGATGCATCTCCGAGTAATCACCTTTTAATTAATGAAACAGTTTAATTGACAATGCTCAATCACTCCATACCTGAGCAATTTTGTAAAATAAAAAAAAAAAGGAAATAGTTATGAATTAAGAATAATATTGGAAAACATAATGTATGCCTTATGATTGTGGAAATTTGCTTGAAGCTTAGACTTTTTAGATATTGCTAATTAGCTATTACTGCTAAATCCATCAGTGCAGAAATGTATAACAGTTCAATTAATGCTAATAAATTACCACAAGAGTTCATATTCTGGTTTGTCTAATGTGTTCAAAACTTTCTGATGAGCAGGAAGCAATAATATGTAAGCAAGTTCATGGACCCACATCCTAGGTTTTTTTCTTTTCACTTATTACAATATCTTTAAATCAAACATATTGATATATGAATATAATATGCAGACTGCAAGGTGAGTAATTAAGAAATGACATTTTCTCTGGAGAAATCAGAGACACTCAGTTCTGCCTCCTTTTTCATCCCACCCTCGGGAGTGCACATATTGCATATTAACCCACTCCCTGGAGCTGTTTTCTTGCTTAATGGTGATACATTTTTTATTTTTCATTACCCAAGTTGAGCTTTGCAAAGCTTTAAGAGCTCAGAAAATTTTGGAGTCACTGCAGGCTGCATTAGCTTAATTGACATCTGATTAGGAAAATGTTCCTGATGGATTTTCACAATGGCAAAAAGTTCAAATCCTAGATTAACATGGGGGGAGGGGGAGACCAAACAAAATGGCTGTTTGTGCAGCTGCAGCAAAGGTTTTTGAGTACGTTGTTTGGGTGCTCCAGGGGGAGGGGTAGAATTCCATCTGTGATTCCTGTCAAGATAATAGTTTCCTATTTTCTTTGGAATATGCAAACATTTAAGGAGAAAACAGAGTGTAAAACTAATATGTCAGCATAAAACTTCATGGCTGATGAATCCTTCTTTTCAAGAGATTTAAGAATTTTGAAAACTGTACTGCCTTTCTTAGCTACTGAAAATTATTATCACCCATGATTATTTTACACATGTATTGAATGTCTGTCTTTTGCAAGACTCTTAGAGGCATTCTGAGACAAATTTTGCTTCACATACTTAGTCATGCACTGTATAAGTAGAGACTCTGAGCATCAAACCTCAGGATGACAGCTGTACTTGATTACTTTAACTGCAAGGATATACTGCTGACTGATGCATGGTGTTATTTTCTTAGATGTATGTGAATGTGTCATTTACCAGTAAGGTTGGTATTCATACTCATTTGTGCAAATGTGATAGGAGTATCTGTGATGTTTGTGAGTGAGCGGAGTAGGGTGGGATTCATAGAGTCCATTTACTCTAATGCAGAATGCCTTAAGTGTAATGAGATGTAAATGAGAAATTATGTAAAGCAGAGTACACTGTTGAATTATTCTTGCAATTCATAGTCCAATATCCACGCCCTATGCACATCCATTGTTAAAAGTATTGCTGCACCTCTGATATCTGCTTTCCAAAAATAACTTGTCTGCGATGACCCCTTCTGTAGTTTGCCCATGTCTGCATAATAACTTCACTAACACAAAAATGAATGATTCCCCAGTGACCCCTTCAATAGTTTGTCCAAGTATGCACAAGCACTAAAATGACACAAAATAAATTATTTCCCCAGTGATGTCTTTAGCAGTCTGACCATATATGCACAAACAACTCACTAACACATACATGAAGGACTCCCCTAGTGACCCCTTCATTAGTTTGACTAGGTATATGCAAGCACTACAGTAATATCAAAATCAAACATTTCTCCCAGTAATCCCTTCAGTACTTTCACCAAGTATGCACAGACACTTCAACGACAAGAAGTGAGGCATTTACCCCAGCCATCCTTTCATTAGTTTGTCCAAGTATGCACAAGCACTAAACTATAATAAAACGAACATTTCTTGAAGTGAAATCAATAACTGCACCTAATCAATAATCATAGTATGATAGTATATATTAATTTTTCCTTCCAGTCAGCTAATTAATTTGGCACCTAACTCACATATTCCACTGGTAAACTGGTGCTTATTGGAATAAATTCAGGGTCCCTTATACATTTTGTGTGCTAATGAAGCCATTTTATGTTTATCTCTATAAATCATAGTAATACATAACAATGTAATACCCCTTACCTTGATAATAGTTCTCACCCTAATGCGTATGCCTTAAGCATGCCGTGCTTTTGCCTTAGGGAGGCATGCTTAACAAAATACCTCCATGTTTCCGTAGTCACCTTGAATTATCTTATCTTGGACAGTGCAGTGGTGCAGCAGTAGCATTCTCACCTCACAGCAAGATGCTCTCTAGTTCAACTCTCAGCTGGGGTTCCTTCTGTGCGGAGTCTGCATGTCCTCCCTGTGTTCATGTGGGTTTCCTCCGGGTGCTCCGGTTTTCTCCCATGTTACAAAAACGTGGGTCTAGAGCATTTCTCCCCGGGCCTCCTCTGAAAATTGGCTTTGTTCCAAGTCGGACTTTCCTGTAAACAAATGTTAAATAAATTGAATAAATAAAATATTAGCATAAGGATGTAGTGCGGGTCTTTCTGGATTTACACTATGAACTTACAAAAGGCAGGATTATGAATACCTCCTTAAGAAGAATAACCGGTTTGCACTCCTTAACCTAGAAAAGCACAACAGTTGTTCACATAAGTACTGCCTGTTATACACCACTGCATAGAGGTATATCACTGCATCAAAGTTCTATTTGTCATGAAAACAGTCCAGTGCATACTTAAATCACTTCACATAAATGTATATTCATGTTGGGACAATATTCTGACGCATAACACAGATGTTCCAAACAAGACTATGTCATTATCAAAGAGTAGAAAAAGCAAACACATTATTTTTCTGCTGAAAACCTGAGATTCTGAAACAAGTGTATCAGCTGTCTTTGTCATACCTATGCAAAGCTATTAAAATTGCAATTAGATAGTGTCTCCTTAGCTTCAAACATTTAACTAATAAAAACTAATGGGAATTCATTAAAATTGCCGTCTTTCCAAAATGTATTCCAACTTTTTTCCCCAAGAGTTACAAACATTACTTGTAGATGGCTGTACTTTATTTAAATGTAATCAAGAAACTAATTCATATTTGTCACAATCGGAAACAATCAAGCAAATATCCCACCCACCACCACACACAATGCTGAGATCTTACGAGTCTAACTCAGATCTATTAATAAATTAGGGATAATACCACCCATATCATCATAACAATAATTATGACCCAATAACTGCATATGGTAGAACAAGAAAAACCTTACTTGAATGTATGGCCAAAATCTAAAGAATAGTCTCATAGCTGAAATGCTTTTGAATATTTCGCAAACCCGGTTTTCCGTATGCAGCATATGGTATTCATTATAAATGTTCATAACAACAGAGCATTCTAAGACTAAATAAATTGTTCATGGATCACATGGCAAGTGGCTTCAGAGGAGATGTGAAATATGCTTTTAACATGAAAATATATTTTGAATTGTATCTAAAAAATGGCAACATCCACGTTTCCATAAATGTCAGTAGACTGAGCTGCTATAAAAACGTCAAAGCGATTATTAATGTCAGAAAGCTATACACAACAAAATTCAATACAAGTTTTTAACTTTGATGTTTATATTGCTTTATAACAGCATTTTAACGTGGTTTTCTTGTAATCAACCTTGTGAAGCTACCAATAAGGACACAACTGCATCAGGTTGCTGAAACATTTTATAAGTGGTGTTCCATAAAAAGTGATATTAAAAGTTTGAGGAAAATATAATATTAGCATCTGTGCAGGATACGCTATTACAGTGAAAACTCAAGTGAGATGTGTTACAATGAACCACCTGGGAAATACATAACTACATTTAGCTCATTTCCAGTTTCTGATCCAATGATGTGCTTATATTTTGAGAAACCTCATACATAACTATCTTCTGAGAATATGCACAGGTATTTCTTTATTTATCTATGCATTTATACTTTGTTGACCAGTTTAGTCCTACTAGGCCAGCAACCACATCTCATAGGGGATTGTCGATGGTAATCATAATGCCAATGGGAGATGCGGCCAAGCACCAGGGGAAATTTCCCTATTCATTATAATAAGTGCAATGGGATCTCTTACATTTACCTGAACTACCACCAGTACAGACAGATGGGACCTCAGTTTAATGTATCATCCATAGGACAGCACACTCAGGAGTGCAGCCCCTCCCCCCACTACACTGCAGTGTCAACAGTGGAAAATGAATCCAAACCTACCTTTTTCTGGTTATTACTTGCAAAGAAAAGTCTGCGTACCACCCTACCCCTTGGCATAAGCACGGCCATCCGTCTATGCCCCTCCTTCAGTCACCCAGTCTACTAATCAAACCAGCATCACCTGTGTCATAGTCAGGGCTTCATCCCTCTTTGTCACCAATGTGGTTGTGGAAAATTAATTCAAACCTGATGTAGGAATAAAGTCCACAGGCTTTTGAGCACCCTGCACCTAAGTTGGGTGTGTTACACTGACAGTTGCAAAAGGTTGCATATCAAGTTTATTGTCAGGAGGTTGTAATGTAGTGACCAACAGCAGTGAGCAATTTCTTTTACAAGGGTATAACAGAAATTATTAATATAAGAGATAACTTTCTTCATCGCAGGTACGTATGGTATAGATCAGGCATAAGGGGAAGATGCACTGCATGAAGAAAGACGTAATCGGAGTAGTTTGTGGAGTAAAGGCACATACAGCACATGTAGAGATGGGGAGTCGGGATGGGATATTTATTCAACCACTTTAGTAATAGGAGAATAAAGGCAATGAAGACTCCTGATAGGATAAAGCACAAATGGAAAGGGATGTTTACAGAACCCCTCTTGATGGGGGGGGGCATAAGAAAATGATAGCAGGCATGTGTGAAATGAAAAAGAAAATTATGATATTACTAATGAGAAACTTCTTATTCAAGATGTTAACTGAAGCATTTTGGCTACAACCACAACTAAAAGCAAATCATTCTTGAGGCTTGATTACAGAATCTATGCAAAGAAGCAAAAATGCTTCAATGTCATGTTCTCAAAAAGGGAATGTCAGAGTATTTCATATCTGAAATAGAAGAAGCTGTTTGGAAAAAAATGTTTATCAGTCTTATTCTGTGGGAGGTGAACTATATGTGTCAGCAAGCAAAAAATCAGCTTATAGGACCTCAGAATGGCCAACCTCAATAAAAAGAACAGTACTATAAAATTAAATAAACATGCAAGCAAATAAATGTAGTAGACAAAAAAATAAAAGCAACTGGATATGCCAGAACTATTGTCACAGATAGCAACTAGTATTTTTTAAAACAATTATGTTAAGAAAAAGGAGAGCATAATTTGTTTCTCAGTGATTCTTAAAATAAATGGGGGAGGGTATGAAAACATGCAATATTTTTGGAGTTATAAGAAACACTGATAAATAAAGACAAATAAAATACCAATTAATACAGAAAGAAGCAGGAAAGGCAACCAGAGATGTAACAACTAAGGAAGGAATACCACAAAGGGGATAAAACATTGTCCATGTTGGGTTTCAGTTTGTTTTCTGTTTTTTTTCTCATATTCTAAAGACACTCAGGTATACACATTCACGATTCTACAAATTGTCAATAGGTATGTGTGTGAGAGTATATACGCTTCCTGTGATAGACGTGCATCCTGTCCAGCAATAGTTCTCTGCATCACATTTGATAAGTGCTGGGAAAGGCGTTGGCTCTCCCTCAGTCCTGAAAAAGATAAAGTGGGTGTGAAAAAAGTGAATGAATTGATGGCTGAATGGAATAATGGAAAAAACATGAAGAAATGGCTATGACTGGGCAGATGGTGTTCAACTGGTAGGATCGTGAAAATGAATATTTCATTTATTTAAGCCTTCAAAAAAGGAACAGAATGAGGATCCAGAAATTTGCCCATAAGAAGCACCCAGAACATTGACTGATATTATCCTTTCCTGTAAAAAAAGACAAAGATATCTCTAAAAAGTACAGATACAGAAAATAGTGGAATCTGCTGTAGTCATCTATAATCAGTACAGCTAGAGAAAACAGTGGAATCTGATGTAGTGATCTGAGAATTTTCACGGATGTGATTGTATAATTGTTAGTACTTCTAACGTTAATAAATCATAGGAGCAAGGTAATATTCTAGAACACCACAGTGTGGCAGAAGCATTTCATATTATTTTTTAAAGACTGACAGAGAGTAGATGCAACTCCCGTTCTCAAAGGTAGAACACAATGAATGCCAGAACCCACCAGTTTATCAGCTCAATCTCCTCTATGGAAAAATGATGAACTCACTGCACAAGGGAATATCTTTGAAATATAGAATACTCCAAATCTACTGAATGCCAAAAGGAATGCCAATGCTGATATCTCTAATGTATTTCTTAGCTTGGGTGATCTGAGCATATGATCAGAAAGGAGCTGTGGATGAGGCTTGGTTAAGTAATAGCAATATATTTAACAATGTAACAAAAGAATAGCAGTGGACATAGAGGCTTACAGTGAGTTGCAGTATGGTAGTATGGGTTAAAGAAAGGTTAGACAATAGTATATGAAAGAAACACAATAAAATAATTTAGCCAGATAAATGGTGAACCCAGAAAATGGTGTCAGATGAGTTCCCATACACATCTTTTTCTATATTAAGTAAAACTGCAAACCCTGAAAAGTTTTCCCCTTTTTGTTAGTAACTGTGGTGATATGAAATCCCTGTGATGAACAGTGTGATCAGTGACAGACTGGTTGTGCCAGGGAAAAACCTGAAAGAGCTTTTACCCATAATGCATGGGGCAGTAATGAAGCTAGTTGACTTTACTGAGAGGACTTTGAACATCACAAGATATGTATGTTGCTATGCTGTATGGACATCTTCACCTGCTGTTTAATATAAATGGAATGAATTTTTACACACCGAATATAGCACAGAGTTTGACACTGACATACACCTCAAAGCAGCACTGATGAGCAACAATGTGCTGAAATGAAATGAGAGCTGGCAAAATATGTAAATGTTACCTAAAAACAAAGTAGTGTAATTCAGCGCAAAACATACAACATAATGCATGTGGGAAGAAAAAATGATAAAAGAGGCACATAGTGAAAATGAAACTAACAAGAAAAAAGGGGATTTGTTGTAGCTATATAATATGATATCTAGTGAAACAACATGAGAAATACAGATTCAAATGTGTCAGTTAAATAACTGAATGCGTGGTTTAGATGATCTGTACAAATAATAAAAATAATGTTGAAAATGTCAAAGAAAAAATCATGAAACATGAAAGGAATAAATATCAAGAGAAAATAAGAAAGAGCAACCATCAAAGTGGAAGATGAAATGCAGAGAATCTTGTTAGATGACTATAAGAATAAACAAATAATGTAAAAGAGTAACAGAAGGATGGATATTAAAATATACATGAAGATGTAGCATCAGGAGAGAGTAAGAAGCTATTTTACATGCTGTGATGACCCATGACTGCCAACCAAGATGTGACATGGATATCCCACCTCTAGGCCAGTAATCGAGGAGCCTCAAGCCTCACCACTGGTACCTGTGTGGAGATGTTCACTGGGAGGATAACAGGTACACACACAGTATTTCCAGATGCAGCTCTCTGCATCAAGTTTAATTTCCTTTTAACAGCACACAAAGACCACAGTCAGTCTGGGGCTGGTTCCTTTCTCTTTCCCCAGATCACCAATAAAACTCTCCACTGGCACAAATATAAAACTGAGACCTTAGCCAAGGTTTCAAGCCAAGTTCTCAAACACTCTCTCTGTCCAACCAGTGTTTCGTATCCCTGCCCAAGTAGTTGACACACACACACACTCTTTGAGATTTGATTTACACACACATGCACACACACACACACACACACACACACACACACACACACACACACACACCTGGGAAAGGCTGGCACCAGGTTTACTAGCTATGCCACCTCTTACCCAGACTATAAGGTAGTTATGACTGCCACCAGACCCCTTCACCAGCTACTTTAAGGCTCTTCCAAAAATACCCAATATATTGAGTGAAATTAATATTAATACAAATGGTAGTTTGACCAACAGCAAGAATATTAGGAGTGGCACACACAGTGTCAACAAATAAATATGCAAGTACTCTCAAAACTTAAATATCTCTACAAAGATCAGCCAAAATGAAAGGTTTAAATATATTTAATGATAAACAATCTTCTTCTCTTTCGGCTGTCCATGTTAGGGGTTGCCACAGTGGATCATCTGTTTCCATTTCTTCCTGTCCTCTGCATATTGCTCTGTCACACCACCTGCATGTCCTCTCTCACTACATCCATAAACCTTATCTTAGGCCTTCCTCTTTTCCTCTTACCTGGCAGCCCCATCCTTAGCATCCTTTTCCAAATATACCCAGCATCCTTCCTCAGCACATATCCAAACCAATGCAATCTTGCCTCTCTGACTTTGTCTCCAAACCGTCCAACCTGAGCTGACCCTCTAATATACTGATTCTTAATCCCATCCATCCTTGTCACACCCAGTGCAAATCTTAACATCTTTAACTCTGCCACTTTCAGCTCTGACTCCTGCCTTTTTGTCAATGCCACCATCTCCAACCCATACAACATAGCTGGTCTCACTACCCTCTTGTAGACCTTCCCTTTCACTCTTACTGGTGCCCGTCTGTCACAAATCACTCCTGACACTCTTCTCCACCCATTCCACCCTGCCTGTACTCTCTTCTTCACCTCTCTTCCACACTCACCATTACCCTGAACTGTTGATCCCAAGTACTTAAACTCATCCACCTTCGACAACTCTACTCCCTGCATCCTCACCATTCCTCTATCCTCCCTCTCATTCACACACATATATTCTGTCTTAGCCCTGCTGACCTTCATTCCTCTCCTCTCTAGAGCATATCTCCACCTCTCCAGAGTCTTCTGAACCTGGTCCCTACTCTCACTACAGATCACAATGTCATCTGCAAACATCATAGTCCATGGGGCCTCCTGTCTGATCTCATCTGTCAACCTGTCCATCAGCATTGCAAATAAGAAAGGGCTCAGAGCTGATCCTTGATGTAATCCCACCTCCACCTGAAACACATCTGTCACTCCCACTGCAGACTTTACCACTGTCATACTACCCTTGTACATATCCTGTACCACTCTTACATACTTCTCTGCCACTCCTGACTTCCTCATACAATACCACAACTCCACTGTAGACACCCTATCATATGCTTTCTCCAGGTCCACATAGACACAATGAAACTCCTGATCTTCTCTATATTTCTCCATCAACACTCTCAGAGCAAACATTGCATCTGCAGTGCTCTTTCCCGGCATGAAACCATACTGTTGATCACTAATCATCACCTCCCTTCTTAACATAGCTTCCACTACTCTTTCCCATAACTTCAAGCTGTGACTGATCAGTTTTATCCCTCTGTAGTTAACAGAAGTTCATAGGTTCATAGATTAGTACTAAGCTAACTGCCCTTGTGAGCCATTTTAAGCCTAGCCAATTATTCCTTGTGAGACTCAAACCCTGCACCTTGTATTTGTAAGGCAAACGACTTAACCATTAGGCTCGTGCTATAGGACTGCAGGACTGCAGCCCCCCACCTGTAAAATTAATAAAATAAATTCTGAACATGCGTGCTTAGGGCCATTATGGAGGACAGAGACAGGTGATCAGGCTGCAGGATTGCTATGGAGGGCTTAGCTGGGCTGCTGCAAACCAGTATGGAGGACAGAGACAGGTTATGTGTGGTTGTAAAATGCCCCCATTGCTACATGGTGGTGGGTAGAGAATAAGGCTTGAACCCTGTACCTTGGGCCCAAGTGACAAGAGCCTGAATTCTCTACCCACCACCATTTGGAAAAACATTTGCAGATTTTTGCCTCATATTTGTTCTGTTCTGTTCCTCATAAAATCTGTGGTTTCTGTATTTTTGTTACTTAACACAGCCAGTAGTGCAGTGGTGCAGTGGTAGCATTGTTGCCTGACAGCTACAGGTTGTCTGGTCTGATTCTTGGCTGGGATGCCTTCTGTGTGGAGTCTGCATGTCCTCCCTGTGTTTGTGTGGGTTTGCTCTGGTGTCCTCAATGAATATTTGTCCCTATGTTTTGGACTATATTCCCCCCATTATTGTCTTCATCCAGGTTTTTTGTGCCAAGGTTGAGAGCTATGGTGATAACTGAACTCACTGAATATGTTTGGGGGCTGTATTCCCCCATTATTGGCTTTGGTCAGGTGTTTTGTGCTAAGATGTTGACAGCTATGGTGAGAACTGAATTCACTAAATGGTAGCCATTTAAGTTTCAGTCTTCCTTCCTTTCCTAAAATAGATGATTTGGCATAGTGGTATGTTGCTCTGACTGTTTTGCACAAGGTCCTGTGTTCAATACTTGGCAGTGAAATGTATGGTGGTAACACAGCATTTTATTCTAGCAACTTTCCAACATTATACAAGCAATGTTTAAAATGGGTCCCTAGTTTTTGGGCTTTTGTCCCACCCCAAATAAATTTTGGCTTTTTCCAGATTTCTTGTGCTGCAAAGTTCAGAGATACAGCTGAGTGTCAAGTAGATTTTACAAGGAGCTGAGAGCTGCAGGGGAACAAAAGTTTAGTGCTGCTTATGCTGAGCCTGTTTACATTGTTAATAGTACAACTGGTAGTATACTTGCTTTTGATGCAGAAGGCTGTGGTTTCTACTCCCGCAGTAGGTAGATGCATTGCTGATACTGTACTCTGTTGTAAAGGAGATGGATACTACAGTCCTCTTTGGCAAAGATACCTAGTAACTATAAACCTGTTATCAGTTTGCCATCCATTCCCTATTGCTATATTACTAGCTTATCATTTTTTAATGCAACATAGGCAATTTATTCCTCAAGGGAAACAGGCACTTTAATTGTAGATGAAACAATGATATATAAAGTTGTTTGCTAGCAGTAACCTCTTCATTAGTTAACAGATTTCTTTAATGTGGAATTATTTAGATGACTTTTACTTCTTCAGAGATCATGCATATTTACTGATACTGGTGGACTGTAGAAGTTTGAGTAGACTTTTATGATGGAAATGTTCTGAATTGGGCAGTTTTGTCATTATTGGTGCATGCATTTTGTTTCATTGTTTACTGGAAAAATGTTCAAAACAATACATTTAAAATGCCCTCTAACAACTGTACTGTATTGTACAAGGAATATAATTTAATACACTCAGGAAGGTGTATCAAAGAGCATGTGTATGTTTCGTGTTCAAAGGGCCTATGATTTGAAAACAGCCCAAAATTAATCTTTATCTGCCACTGGCAAAATGTATTTTCTTTGAATGTGGGTTTCAATGCTGTTTCAATGAATGTGAGTTTCAAGGGCAGAGAAGTTTTAATGCTAAGTCTATTTTCATTCTGAGAGTGCATTGCTTTGTTTAGCAGATATCTATTAGGGTTTATGTTGTAAAATATAAAATAAAACTTTCAAATTAAATCCATATAATTGCAGAACTAAAGTAGTATGCACATTACAGTGTTTATGGCAAATGGGGCAAAATAACTAAGGAATGGGACATTGGAATGGCTACATGGGGGACTCTCCATTTGACCATGATTTTCTGAGGGGGGAAGGGCAGCAAACTTAGACAAACCCGGCTGAACTATACCTCTCAACTGTCCAGAATTTTGCAGAATGAATAGATTTTTGCTTCTTATTTTTGGTTTGTTCCTCATAAAATTTGTGGTTTTCTGACAAATCATTTAGGAATGAAGTCACTAAATAATGACAGACATTGAGTTTCAGATGTCATAACCTTCAGAAAAATGCATGCTAAAGCAAGACCTGTTATTCTATCAACTGTCTTAAGTTTATACAAGAGCAATTTTTAGTACTGTTTGTATGTTCCCCCAATATATTTGGCCTTGTCCAGATTTCCTGCATTAAGAGGTTGAGAGGTATGTGCAAATAAATCGCTTTATAGAATTAGGAATATCCAAACCTCTCAACTGTCCCCAATTTTGGCTCAAAATGTTGCTCTCCCCCAAATAATAAAATGTGGAGGGGTTACAATTATAAATAACTGTAATGATCAGAGTTATAGATTACTTTTATTTCAGAAATGCATGTAGATGCTCTTATTTTGTCAGCTGCTCAAGTTAACAGTACTAATTTTAAAAAGGTGTCCCTTCTTTGACAGGTTCCCAGCTGTATTGTGTGGCAATTTTATATTTTTGCATAACATTTTTGGTCTGTTTTTCGTAAAATTCTGGTTTTTCTGGCAAATTAGTAACAAATCATTAAAGACTGAAGTTAGAAAATAATGGCAGACATTTGAGTTTCAGATTTTATACCCTTCAGAAAATTCATACTAATGCAAGACCTACTACTATTCTATTATCTTTCTAAGTTTATAAGAGCAATATTTAAAAATTGTCTTTATTTTAGGGCCTGTGTCCCACTTCTGTGTATGGCTTTCTCCAGATTTATTGCTCTAAGGTTGAAATGTATGAGTGTCAGAGCCATCACCATCAGCCAGAGACATTTCAAACTGTGACCTACTTGTTGCACCCCACTCAACATTGTAGTGGTTCTGGATGTGTCCAAGCAAGGCAAGGAGCAGTTATGCAGTGTAAGTGTGCAGAGTACTCCCTCATCCAAGGTAGACCACAAGTACGACTGTGGCTTTTCATCTGTCCTTGATTTTGCAGAATGCTCTGGTTTTCTGTCATATTTTTATACTGTTGATTTATGCTTCTTATTATTCAGAAAATGCATGCTGTTGCAGTGCCCTGTTGCTCTGTATTAAAGTAACAATGCTTTAATGACCATCAGGTAAGCTTGTCAGAGATTGTAAGATGCAAGTAAGCTTTAATAAGCATACTGTTAAAGAATTACCAACATTGAAAGCCTTTTCATTGTTGCCATATAGAGAATATTTACATAACTAGATAACGTGTAAGCCTTAGGTATTGAAATGCATATGACAGTATTTGTAATAAAGGACAGGATTACAGTATTTTCAGAAGCTCATTACATTTGTTGGAGACTTGCAGTTATCTTTGCAGGCTTTACTCATAAACTAAACAGAATTCCAATCTATCATGCGTGGTCCATAACTTGTGCAGTAATCCTTTAAGCAATTTATCTTGAGCTTGTTTCTTGTTCGCTGTTCATTTTTTACTTTGATCATGTGTTCCTCATGAAACAAGTAGATAGTTGTTGTCAGGCAGCAGGTCTTTTTTGGATAAGAAACATTTTTACAAATGGGGGTATCACAGAGATTGCTACTTTCAGCATGTTACTTGGTAATTTTATAAAGCTGAATATATAAATTATAATTAGAACTGCAGGGCAAGGAGAAGTGGTTTGAGCTGAGTGCTGCTTGTTTTTTCTATATACTTAATTTTGACTGGTATTCCAGTAATGTATTTAAAAAGCAATTTATTTTTTCATGCCTCACTACCTTTGTGTTTCCATCTAGAAGTAAGTTGGCATGTAGCCAATGCACTGAAATATTTTTTTCTTCTACACTTCATTTTGTCTTGATTGGACTCTCGTAATGACGGTTTGGCACCCAGGGCAGCGTATTTAATTAAAGTTCCAGTTGTTGTGGTTTTGAGCATAGCTCCACCCCTTTCTAGTTGGTCACACCCCTTCCCATTGGCCCCACCCATTAAGCTGTCTCCTGCAGCCCCCCTTTAATTTGAAGTCACCAGCTACCACTGAGTTACTACAGCTCTGCACTTCAACCTTATTCTTAAAAATAGGTACCAAAACACTTTTTCTCCATTCCTCAGGCATACTCTGACTTTCCAATGTTTCATTAAACAATCTTGTTAAAAACTCCACTGCCATTTCTCCTAAGCACCTCCATGCTTCCACTGGTATGTCATCTGGACCAACAGCCTTTCCATTCTGCATCCTCTTCATTGCTGTCCATACTTCCTCCTTACTAATCTGTTTCACTTCCTGATTCACTATCCCCACATCATCCAACCTTCTCTCTCTCTCTCTCTCTCTCTCATTCTCTTCATTCATCAGCCCCTCAAAGTACTCTTTCCATCTGCTCAACACATGCTCCTTACTTGTGAGTACATTTCCCTCACTAGCCATTATCACCCTTACCTGCTGCACATCTTTTCCAGCTCGGTCCCTCTCTCTAGCCAATTGGTACAGGTCCTTTTCTCCCTCTTTAGTGTCTAACCTTTCATAGAACTCTCCATAAGCCTTATCCTTAGCCTTTGCCACCTCTCTCTTTGCCATGCTCCTCATCTCCTTATACTCCTGTCTACTTTCTTCATCTCTCTGACAATCCTACTTCTTCTTTGCCAGCCATTTCCTCTGTATACTCTCCTGTACTTCCTCATTCCACCACCAGGTCTTCTTGTCCTCCTTTCTCTGTCCAGATGTCACACCAAGCACCTTTCAAGCTGTCTCCCATAACTTTTCACTGCCGCACAGTGCCTGTTTTAACTCTTCCCTGAACTCCACCTCACAATCATCCTTTTTCAATTTCCACCATTTGATCCTTGGCACTGTTCTCACACTTGTCCTCCTCTTCTTGATCACCAGTGTCATCCTACAGACCACCATTCTATGCTGCTTAACTACACTTTTCCCTGTCACCACTTTACAGTCTCCAATCTCCTTCAGACTTGCCCTCTTGCATAGGATATAATCAACCTGTGTGCATCTTCCTCCACTCTTGTATGTCACCCTATGCTCCTCCCTCTTCTTAAAATACGTATTCACCACAGCCATGACCATCCTTTTCACAAAATTCACTACCATCTGACCTTCTGCATTCCTCTCCTTAACACCATACCTGCCCATCACTTCCTCATCCCCTCTGTTCACTTCACCAACATGCCCATTGAGATCCGCTCCAATCACCAGTCTCTCACCCTTGGGTACACTCACCACCACTTCATCCAACTCACTCCAAAATTTTTCTTTCTCATCCATCGCACACCCAACTTGCGGAGCATATGCAGTAACAACATTCATCATTACACCATCAATTTCCAGCTTCATAAACATCACTCTGTCGAAACTCTTTTCACCTCCAAAAGACTCTTGGCATACTGTTCCTTCAGGATAACCCCTTCCCCATTTCTCCTCCCATTCACACCATGATAGAACAATTTGAACCCACCTCCTATACACCTGGCCTTACTCCCCTTCCATCTGGTCTTTTGAACACACACTATATCAACCTTCCTTCTCTCAATCATATCAGCTAGCTCTCTCCCTACGCCAGTCATACTGCCAACATTCAAAGTTCCTACCCTCACTACTACACTCCTAACCATCCTCCTCTCTTTCTGCTTTTGGGCATGCCTTCCCCCTCTTCTTCTCCTTCAGCCAACAGTAGCCCAATTTCTGCCAGCACCCCGTTGGCTAAAAGTATAAACAATAAAAGAACAAAAAAGACTCAGTGTATATTCAGTGACATAAGAGTTTAAAATCACAGGAAATATTTAAAAAAAACATTGAAGGACATTCTCATAGGGTCTATATCATATGAGCAAATTGCACAAATTGTGAATGCTCATAATATCGAATGTACTGGACCTCGAACTTCCTATTGATGGGGTATGCACTCACCCCCCCGATAATTATATATTCCACCTGTGTATATTCCATCCGAGATTGCACTACAGTGAGGAAAGGGCAAATATCCCATTCTTCACTGTACCGCAATCTCAAAAAAAGCACTTTGAGGTCTGGTACGTTCAATATTTGAGCGTTCACAATTTGAGCGATTTGCTCATATGATATAGACCCTTCTCATACAAATAAACCAAAACAATATCTAAATTAACTTCATTATTCCTGTCTGAATCTAAGAGAATCACTATTCCCTAATAACTTACTTAATAGACTAAGGCAGATGATGTGGTGAATGGTTCTTGTTGTTGTTGTCAGTTCCAAGACAGAATGCAGAATGCTCTGTCTCACTAAGAGACTTTTCAAAATATTATCTAAAATATTACTACTGGGATAGCTTGCAGAATGGCATCACTTCTTGTCATCTGATGTCTAGTTTCCAGGCAAAACCCCCATTGCTGGCAGCTGGTAGGGCTTAGCACCTACCTGTAAAAATACACACACAAGGGCTTTTGCTCAGATCTTTGGCAGGTGCTGGAAGTCATAAAACAATTGCATTTCTCTATACTTCTAGCATAGTAATTAGTTCACACCAAAGACAACACAGAAAGCTTCCTAGTACAGACTTAGTAGCTCTGGCTGCCTTGAAACCTGTGAGATAGCATCTTTATGGCCTAGCCTATAAAGTGATTTAATTTCAGATATTATTCTAAAGTTTGCTGGACTGAGGTTAACCCTCCAGTTTACTCTGTTAAAACATACACACTTAAACAGTTACAGTAGTGCATGTACATGTCTGTTCTCTCCAGTAAGGCATACTGTGGATACATTTCAAACACAAGCACTTTACACATACCTTTTCAACACGAACACCTGTACAAAGCAGTTTGATATACACATGACATACAGTTCTAATACATTTGTAACACCAGCATCTTGTATGAATCAGTTTGATATTCACAAATGACAGAATTATTTACAAAATTCCAGCTAGCTGTGCTGGCAGTACCTCCTTTTGTCACATGTGCCTTACCTAACGTCTCTTGTAAGAGCACAACTGAACTGGGTAAAGTTTGACAGAACTCGCCTTGTAATGACATAGACAGGATACAGGCAGTTCAAAGGAAGATATGACATGTGCTGTTCAATTTGCAATGTAACAAGAGAATGCAGAATTTTGGTATGTTTAGATATGAACAGAAAGAATGAAGATTTGGACAGAATTTGCAAGGGTGAGCAAAGATGGGATAGAGAGCACAGAAAATTGGGTAAAAGCAGAGGCACTGAATGAAAACTTTGCTTAAGTCTTTACAAAGAAAATTGAGTGCAGGAGTGTCTCCCTTGGGGGGAATATATGGAAGTGGGGAGGGCAGTGTACAGAAGCCAGAATACAGAGATAAGTAGTTTAGATGAAACTGACTGCTCCTAGGCAGGTTGTCTCCAGACTCCCGCCCAGCATGTTTTCAGACATTTTAATGGAGATTTTCAGCAGATCACTAGCTAGTGCAGATATGACATGGGAATGAGGGACATTTGTAATTCTGAACTAGTGGAGAACAGCACAAAGAATCCAGGGAATGACAGGCCTTGTAACTTAACAACAGCAGCAGGGACATTCCTGAAAGAATTCTAATGGGAAGGCTGGTAACAACTCTATATAACAACACATTCTAGGCACACAGACAACATGGATCCATGGCCAGATGGAGCTTTCAGTCAATCATGGTCCAATTTTATGACCAGGTTGCAGGTGAACATGAAAGGGATGTACCAGTGGGCATAGTTTACCAAGTTGTTTCCGAGGTCTTTGGCTCTGTCACACTCAGGAGGCTGATTGGAAAAGGTGAGGAGTTAGGAAAATGACCACAGCTGAGGAATTGGATAGCTACATAGCTAAATGGCAAAACCAGAGTGTTGAAATAAGAGGGTCAATGAGAGGAGTTAGTGTGGTTATTCATAGAGTGCTACTGTGGCCTGTCCTGGGTGCAGTTCTCATTAGTGTGCTTTTTCTAGTGTATCTGAGGGAACACAGGACAGAATCAACCTCTTTGCTGATAACACAAAGATAGGTGCAGCAGTGGACAATGGAGAGAAAAGCCTAGTAAAGGATTTTGGATGTTGCACAAATGGGTAGAAAGGTAGTAGATAAGGTTTAATTCAAACAAATGTACCTGAGCCAAAACAGCCCTGGTGTGAAAAATCAGCTGGGGGGGAGTGGAACTGATGACAAAACAAGGTTTTCATCATGTCTGAACTGGACCACTGGGAGCAGAGTGAGAGGCCAGTGGCAGCAGTAAATAGAATGTTGTGGTATACCTTTGAGTAGAGATTCCAGGAGCAAAGAGGTAATGTTTGCAATCTACTGGGCCTTGACCAGACAACACTGCATATAGTTCTGGAGGCCATATAAGGAAAAGGACATCAGACTGCTGCTGGTAAACTTCATTAGAAAGCTTCCAGAAGTTGATATGAATGCTACCAGAAATGGTGGTTGGATGGAAGGGAAGGAATACAACCTGACTTTCTACTTAGTGTAATTGCGGTGGTGGTGCTGCAGTAGCGTTGTCACTTCACAGTTAGACGTTGCCCGTTTGATTCTCAGTTAGTGCATCTTCTGTGTGGCGGCATGCATGAATGGGCATTCCTTCGTTGAAGGTTGTGCTTTAGGCCTGGCAAGCCAGCACGTAAAAATCTACTGCCAATCATTAGCGGACCGGAGTTCCGCTGTGGCGACCCCTAACCGAGAAAAGCCAAAAGACACAAACAATTTCCAAAGGAAACACATCCAGCTGTAAAGACTTCATTGCCAACTTATATTTAGCATAAATACAGAGCCCCTTTTTGATGCATCTCACTAGACACAGTAAACAACTAGAAAGACCCCAGAGTTTCCAACTAAGAAGATTGTGGGCTTAAAAATGCTTAAAATACTAGAAAAGACTGGAAGTGTAGCGTCTAATACATTTCTGCGGAGAGATCTATGCTTTGCCTTTCATGCCATTATGGACTGAGTCATCCTAGATTTCTTGTATCACTACAAATCAAATAGTGCCACAAATGCCATAAACTGGGATCTAAATTTTCAACACTACATAAATAAAATATGGTAGTGAGATAGGTTCACTATGCAATGCTTCACCACCTCTGGAGCAGACTCCTGTGGCAAATCAAGCAGTGTGATACATTATCTTCCTTCAACTGGGAACTGGATGATTGGGTGGTTATTTACAAATTCACCCCTGGATTGACTGGCCTAAACTTCCTTGTAAAAGGAGGTACAATGTAAGGATGGATATTGGCAAGGCATGGATGCTCATAAGACTCAGTTGCCTTGTATTTCCTATGATTCCTATGAGACGAGCCATAACTCTTCTCACATGAAACCAAAAGAGACAGGGATACATGATACTGGTTCACATCAGGGAGATGTGAAGAAGTATTCTCAGGCAGTAAGGAGGATGCACATTAAGCAAGTTGTAGGAACCGACTGTCCTCTGTAACTCTGAAAGTACTTTTCAGACAGGTTTGTAGACCCATAAAATGGGATACCAAAATGGATGATGGTGAGAGAATCCACAGATGCATTTTAAAAGGGAAGACTAAATAGTCTTAATTGATTTATTTTGCTGTCAGGTTAATGTAGTTTAGTATGAAATATCTAAATTCAAAGCAAATCATATCATAGGTTCATGGGTTCATAGGACAATACTAGGCTATTGGCCTGGAGGCCCTTATAAGCCCAGCCAAGAATTTCACCCATGTTCCCACAAAGTCAGCACCTGTTAATCCTGTTCAAGGATTTCACCCATGTTCATAAAGTCAGCACCTGTTAATCCTGTTCAAGGATTTCACCCATGTTCATAAAGTTAGCACCTGTTTTCCCTGTCCAGCAGGGACACAGATGGGATCCCAGGGGTGTATTTTCTGTTTCCCATCCAGTTGTCCAGGTTCCTCTTAAAGAGGGATAGAGAGGTACTCTGCTTGACATGGAGAGGGAGTCTATTCCACAGATGGGGGAGTCATTGGGACACACATCTATCCCACCAACAAGTTCTATTAATATCACAGACCAGGTTGAGACCTTGGGTGTGGGTTGTGTGAGTGAAATTTGACTTACGGATATGCAGCAACTCCATCAAAGCTGAATCTGATATGGCCTTGTATGCCATACACAGGTCACCTCTGAGCAGTCTATATGAGACTGAGTAGCAGGACAGGGCTTTTAGCCTATCTGTATAAGATAGGTGTTTGAGACCCTGATTAGAAATCAAATGTAAATAAAAAATTACATAGATTCCCTTTGAAATGTGAAAAATAAATACGGAGTTCATCAAGAGCTTTATTGGAAAACTGCATAATATATTATGGTGTGTTCTGTCTCTATATCTTCATGCTTATGTCATTTTTTGGATATGAATTATTCAGAGCAAGGCATTGCTTCACAGTTAGCTGTCGACACACATATTTGCCCTCCCCCCAAAAAGTCTTGCATAACCATGACTGGAGAACATTAACCATGCCATTCTGCCATGTCATAGGATATCTATAAGTTGGTTGACACACAATAATAACTGCACAAACAGAATAAACTACTGAGAAGCTTCAAGAAATGACCTTGTGAGAAATCTAGGACTTGATGTAAAGGAGGCATACGTTCTTTTTAATCTAACTTAATTTAGTATCACACCACATTAATGGATTGCTCATCTTTGATTCACTTTTCTATATATAAAATCCTTTTATTACACCATCAATCTGATTGTTTCTGGATCCTCACTTTGTATGTTGGTTGCTTAATTCCAGTAATGGCAGTTACCACAACCTTTTCTATCCTTTCACTCTGATAGATTTACAATATTTTTTAACCAAGAAAATATTTATTGGAAAATGTCATGCAAAATGTATAATACAGTTCATAAAAGATTAACAGTGTTTCAATTACATTTCTGTAAGAAAACAAACGTAAATAAATCAAATGACTTTAACAACTAATCACACTAACAGTTCCATTTTCACCTGTATATATCTATAGTAAACTTAAATTACATAATATATATGTGACGCATAACATAAGATAGTATAAATAACTTTCATGCATATATAACTGCAATAAGGTATTTCAAGGAAATTTCTTTTTGCTTTTATAAAATATTGAATAATGAAGACACTGATGAGTAGTTATGGTCAGACTTTTCACATCTTTAATAATAGTGCCAATTTAATATATGACAAAATGGTAAGCAGGTGTTATTATGTATTAATACTTCACCATGGGCCATAGTTTGAGAAAAATATGCACCTGTCACTGTTTGCAAAGGAATACTTTATGTGATTTGTGGGTTCAAGGAATTGTAATAAGTATAGCACTATCTAATTGCAATATCCTCTAATGCACAACAGCTTGGAAACACAGTATGTGCACCATACGGAAATAAAGAACAAGCAGAGGTTTTGGCAGAATATACCTTAAATTCTGATAACGATCATTGGAGGCCATATTAACTGGCAAAACTTTTCTAATTTCTTCAGTTTATAAATTCTACTGTATATCTGCAAATTATGGAACTTGAAAATATTGCATTATAGCCGGGCAGGGTAATACAGGCAATGTTAAAGGACAATGTGCAACGGTGTAACCTGAAAGAGCAAGCAGAGATGTGCAGAAGGTGTAGGAACCCAAAACAATCTCTGTGTAACTGTGCCTTATTATCAGAAGACATGCAGCATCTCAGCAAACCAGATTACAGTTAAGCCAGCTGTCTTATCAAGAAATCATCAATAGATATAGGCTGGACAGAGAGCTGGCACAGGCTGTTTGTGAGTTGTCCTTATGCAGCCTATGCAGTAACTCCATCCCAGCAAAAGGAACGGTTTGCCTGAGCCTTGCTACACTGGCCTGTGAAACATACCAGCGTTGCATTGCTGATAAAGTAGGGGTCTCCCAGCATACCTCTCAGCTGTCCACATTTTCTCAGACTGTTCAGATTTTTGGTCTGTTCCTCAAAGAATTTTTGGTTTTCTGGAAAATCATTGCGAGCTCTAGTCGCTAAATAACAGACATTTGAGTTTTAGATTCCATATCCTTCAGAAAATGCATGATAACACAAAGCATGTTATTCTAGCAACTCTCTAAGGTTATAAGAGCAACATTTAACATCCATCCCTATTTTTGGGCCCTTGTCTTCCAAATATTTTAGGCTTTGTCCACATTACTTGTGCTAAGAGGTTGAGAGACATATGTCCCAGACAGCTACTAATTGCATACTGGGACAGTTTCTGGCAGTTATGTGCAATACAGTAGATGACTCCATCCTCTTCCAAATACACCATGGGGGTGGCAGATTGCCATGAAATAGTTCCTATGCCATAGGAATCTGATCCCTATCCAATAAAACAACCAATCCGTAAAGGCACTCTGTCTGGTGAAGAAACAAACTAGACAATAGAAGGAGGAAAGCCACATGACAGAGCAAAATCCCAAAAAGGGAAGGCATCTCTGATCAGTATTAGCAAAAACCTCCTATGGGCACTCATGTTCCTGCCTAAGGCCAGCTTCGAGAGAAAAAATTGCACAGACACTCAAGGATAATCACAAGGCTTTCTTTTAGTTATGTTAGGAACCTGGGTGGGCCAGATATGCTCAGAATTAGTCCAAATGACAAAAAAAAATACACCAACCTGCATGACATTGCTGCCAACATCCTAGCTGACAGGTTCAGTGCAAACTTCTCCCTCCCCCACCAAAAGGGCTAATATTTGTCTCCCAGCAGAGTGCTGCTGCTCCCCCGGACAGGTCTCAGATGCTCAGGTAAGAGCTGCCCTCTCCAAAGCAAGAAAACACAGCATCAGGCCGTGGACCCTCACAGACGGTGTCCCGGCCGCGCCCTGCATGAACCTGCTGAAGAGCTAAACCCAAACCTAAAACTACTGTTCACCAGCCTTACTACAGGATATGTACCCAAAGAGTGGCGTACAGCAACAGTGGTCCTCTCCACAAAGGTGCCCTCAACGATTCCTGGAAACTATCGCCCCCATAAGTCTCTTTACCTCAGCTTGGTTCCTGCAAAGCTATGGAAAGGATCATCATGGACCTTATAAATAAAGATATTGGGGAGTACAGACACTGATCCTACCCAGTTCGGTTTTCTTGGGCGGCAGATCCTGCCCTCTAAACCTGGTCAATTTCTTTGAAACAGTCACCAAGGCCATTGACAAGGGAAGGTGGTCCACACAGCCTGCCCCTGACTCCCGCAAAAGCCTTCATATAATACCCCACTCGGCATTATATAGTAGATAAGCTCACCAGCTTAAATATAAACCCCTATGTTGTCACTAGATGCGCTGCAAACTGACCTCAAGGACAGAACCCACATGGTTGGGGGATTAGCTGGAGCCATGTCAGACTCCAAACCAGTTACAAGTGGCATCCCACAAGGCTCAGTCTTGGGACCCTCTTGTTCGTATATACTGGAGGTACAGGCCAAATACATGGAAGGACTGTGGCTGACTGCCTCAAGAGATGACTGCAAACTGGGCACCATAATAGACTTCCCAGCTGATACAAGCATCCTCCAAAAGGGCCCATAGAAACAGAGACAACTGGTGCCGTGAGCCATGGCCTCAAGCTAAACGCCAAAAAGTGTATAGTCATCCCCTTGGCAAAAACAGTGCCTGACAAATTACCACATAGGTGGTAATCCATTAAGTACAGAAGAAGTAATTAGGACCTGTGGACCCAAGTTGATAAAGCAATCTCTCATTTGACAACCACGCGGCCAAAGTGGTTAGAAAACATTTTACATAGCCCACCTAATCATGAAGGGATCTCACATCTAGATCAGGAGGCTCGGCTTGTGCCTCTTTTTACTCATCCCCTCATCAGGCCCATAATTGGAGTACAATGCCTTTTTGGGATGTGTACCTTAACAGACACCTCAAAAGTAACCGGAAAGACCCCAAAAGTACCCCACCAAGAGGGATCAAGGCTCAAACAGATGTCGATGCTGCCCCGGGTTAAATAGAAACTCCAGTTTCCTTACTCAGTGGCATACCGCCTGCTCAGAGGCTTATCTGTGCCTGACTTATAAAGCCATGTCCAACCCGAATTAATGGACATGCTGCACCTCAGAAAAATCCAAATCCCATCGAAGCACACGTAGGACTTAAACCTCAAAGCACTGAAATAAATAGGATATGCTGGAGGGACAGATTCATAACCCAGAGGTTCCCTTCACTCTGGAATAAAATCCCAGTCCAGGTTGTGGGTGAAACCTCATTGACTCTCTTCAAGAGGAATCTTGATGAGTGGATGGGAGATCGTGTGTTTCACCGGGTATCACTTCTGTGTCACTGTTGTGACAGAAGCGCAGTATACTAACCCTCTAAAAAGGGCATAGCAAAAATTAATTTAAAATGGGTGGCGAAAGCCATACACACTCTGGCTAGGCTTATAAATGCCCTAGGGCAGATAGCCTAGTATAAACCTATGAACCTATGAACCTATAAAATACTTAATAATGAAGACACTGATGAGTAGTGTTGGTCAGACTTTTCACATCTTTAATAATAGTGACAATTTAATACATGACAAAATGGTAAGCAGGTGTTATTATGTATTAATAATTCACCATGGGCCATAGTTTGAAAAAAAGATGCACCTGTCACTGTATGCAAAGGAATACTTTCTGTGATTTGTGGGGTTCAAGGAATTGTAATAAGTATAGCACTATCTAATCGCAATATCCTCTAATGCACAACAGCTTGGAAACACAATATGTGCACCATACAGAAATAAAGAACAAGCAGAGGTTTTGGCAGAATATACCTTAAATTCTGATAACGCATCATTGAGGCCATATTAACTGGCAAAACTTTTCTAATTTCTTCAGTTTATAAATTCCACTGTATATCTGCAAATTATGGAACTTGAAAATATTGCATTATAGCCGGGCAGGGTAATACAGGCAATGTTAAAGGACAATGTGCAACGGTGTAACCTGAAAGAGCAAGCAGAGATGTGCAGAAGGTGTAGGAACCCAAAACAATCTCTGTGTAACTGTGCCCTTTATTATCAGAAGACATGCAGCATCTCAGCAAACCAGATTACAGTTGGGGTTTTCAGCTGTCTTATCAAGAAATCATCAATAGATATAGGCTGGACAGAGAGCTGGCACAGGCTGCTTGTGAGTTGTCCTTATGCAGCCTATGCAGTAACTCCATCCCAGCAAAGGAACGCAAGTTTGCCTGAGCCTTGCTACACTGGCCTGTGAAAACATACCAGCGCTGTATTGCTGATAAAGTAGGTCTCCCAGCATACCTCTCAGCTGTCCACATTTTCTCAGACTGTTCAGATTTTTGGTCTGTTCCTCAAAGAATTTTTGGTTTTCTGGAAAATCATTATGCGAAGCTCTAGTCGCTAAATAACAGACATTTGAGTTTTAGATTCCATATCCTTCAGAAAATGCATGATAACACAAAGCATGTTATTCTAGCAACTCTCTAAGGTTATAAGAGCAACATTTAACATCCATCCCTATTTTTGGGCCCTTGTCTTCCAAATATTTTAGGCTTTGTCCACATTACTTGTGCTAAGAGGTTGAGAGACATATGTCCCAGACAGCTACTAATTGCATACTGGGACAGTTTCTGGCAGTTATGTGCAATACAGTAGATGACTCCATCCTCTTCCAAATACACCATGGGGGTGGCAGATTGCCATGAAATAGTTCTATGCCATAGTCAGTCTTACATGTGCCCTTAGTGACATTGACTGTATTCAGATACCAGTTAAAACCCCTATTGGTGATGGTGAAGAACTCTACTATAACCAGAAGGGTCAGTCATTACTTACTTGTCCAGTAGTGTGGTCAGCAGATGGCCTCATCATTAATCTGATGGCAGCTCAACCTGATAATGTACCTGATGCTACTATATGGAAGGAAAGTGGCCTAAGGTCAGTATTTCAGGAGAGTAATATCACTGAGGGGCTACTATTTGGTATGTATACCTGTGTATGAAAATGATGCTCTGTGTTGTAATACTGTGTGACGGTACATTGCTGTTGTCTTCTCCCTACATGCCAAAGGGTGACTACAGTTATCCACTGGAGCCTTGGCTGATGTCACCAGTCAGAGCCCCATTCTTGCCTGCTGAAAATGCATTTAACAGTGCACATACCATGACTCATAACATCATTGAGAAAGTATCTGAAATGCCAAAAGCAAGATTCAAATGTCTAAATATATCCTGAGATACAATCCAATACTCACTAGAAATAGTTGTGCAAATGGTCACTGTGTTTGCCATGCTGCACAATATGATTACATTTAAACATGGTGGCCTGCTAGCCGTAGGTGTGGTTAATGTACAGAAAGAATTCCAGACATCTGAAGAGGATCAATCACAGACTTCACAAAATGCTCAAAAGGCGACTCATGAATTACCAACACGGACATGGGTGATGAAGGTTGTGTCCATATATGCAGCCTTAAGCAACTCATCACTGCCTCGATGTGTGCCCGTTCCTGACTGTGCTACATGACACCTGTCAGATGTATTGATTCATATGTGACCTTTACATGGAAAACATTGCACATACATTAATATTACCTAATCTGCACCATGCCACATCAACTACATACTATGCAGGGACACATGCCATGAATGGAAGAGGTTGCCCATACTAAAGTACAGTATGTATGGTAAGATATGTAGGACATTAGCAGATGTACATCAACTACTGTACACATGCTTGACTGTGTATGGACCACATGTGGCCCATGCCACTGAAGTTGTAATGCCAATAGAGAGATACTAAATAGACATAGTGTAGTGTGTGTAGGGTTAGGTGGGCATTGTGGGCGGTATCACATCCAACTCATGTACTGCATCACTAGGACTGCATGTCTGAATTGTTGCCATGTTGCCACTTGCCCATTCATCCAGTTTAATGTCCGACACGTACAAACAGCATGCAAGACATATGCCATTTACTGCTGTTGCAGAGAGTCACACGGTACCACAGGCATCTCATAACCTCTGAAGGCCATGTACGTTACTGTTAGTGTTACACATGCAAGATATGTTCTCATATATGTACATAGACACATCATGTTCCACACTAATGTGTGTTATCTGTCTTTCAGGAACAAAGCCCAGGCAGGGATTAGGAGGCAACTTAGTGTATTGTGGAATGCATGACAGTACATAGGATCACAAAAGCATTATGCACCATGTTGCACCATATATGTATGTTGGAATGACAGAAATGTAAGCATGTGATGTTCAACTGTGATATGAATGTGCTAGGTTGATTTGATAATGATTACTTATTGGCAGTACATACAAAAAAACATGCTGCAGAATGAAAACACAAGTGTGCCTCACAATGTAAGCCTGTGCATTTAGTTGTGGGAAACGGTATGAACATAGCAGGAGTACATATGCAATCAATCCAATCACACCATGCATAGGTCTAATATGTGGAAGGAATGCAGTTGTTGTGCACCATGAACTCTGTCATAACGGTAATCAATGATATCATATTAAGGTCTGTTATGGAAAATGCCATGACAGTTTTTCATACAAGTCACACCTGTGAAACAATATAGCAGACATCTAGGATTAAATGGAGTAACAAGCTTTGAACAATACATTATGAAAATGATATTTTTGTGGCACAAGACCTCAAGCATGCACAGTGTGCTGCTGTCCACACAGTGGTCATTATTGCCACAGGAAAGGGAGACACAAAGACACACAAACACACACTGGGATAACTGCTGTAGTAACACTAGCATAGACAAGCTTGCCCATGCTGAGGGAGCACTAGCATAGATGAGGTTGTCCATGCTGACAGCCTACAAAGTGCTCTTGGATAGCATATTACTTGAGGAAACGTCAGACCTATGCCGTTTTACCTTTTCTATCTGCTGCTGTTGGTTTGTGTGTGGTGTGACACACTTTGGATCTATACACTATTACACACTGTGCTCTAGGAAGTATCAGTCTGGATGTGAGCATAGCGAAAAACAACAGCAATATGTGCACATTGTAGAAAAGGCAACAGAGCAGACTGAGTGCCATGGAGATGGTGTCAGAGGAGGTCTCACCCTACCAATTGGTGACAGACTGAGGATACAGGTCAGGGTCCATATGGCTCATGAAGTAGTGTGAAACTGCTCTTGCACAACTGAGATAAGCTGTTCTGCAGAGCATGCAAGAGATACCACACTGTCTTTGTCTCTATATTAGGCAAGTGCTGCCATGAGGTCATCATGCTTGTACTCCTGGCTCTTACTCAACACATGAATGTGGTGTGCAAAGTAATCAGTTGCCCAAATAATTGCATGCAGCCGTGCCATGTTGATGTTGTGACCACTCATGTTCTTATAAAAGCAGGTATATGCCTACTGAGGTACAGCCATGGATCTGAACCATATGGGCATGTGCCTTCAATGGACATCTGCCAGTCAATGTGGAGCCATGTCTTCCTCACTGTTAGACTCTTGGGGACAGTTACCCAAAGTCTTTATCAAGACTAGTAGTTACTATTCTATTGTAACTATTCTGGCCAGGTTCACTGCCCTGCATGTTGAAGGAAACACCTTGGGCAGAAGCACTGTCCATAGCAGGGCTTGAAAAAGTAACCACAAGTGCAGATTCTATCTGTCAATGGCGATGCTATCTATTTTAATCATATCACAGTGTGTATTAGGGTCATTGGAAGAAGCCTGTGAATATGAAGGAAGTAGATGAGTTGCAATTACAGCAATAGAAATGCAAGTGCACATTACACACAGCTCCATAATATGCCATTAAAACAACCATGGCAGTCATGTACTAGTTTATAGCTATACAGCACTGCACTGGTATACATATCTGGTGATATACAAGGTTATAGCTGTACAGCACTGCACTGGTATACATACTTGGTGATATGCAAGGTTATAGCTGTACAGCACTGCAGTGGCATGCTATACATACCTCGTGATATACAAAGTTATAGCTGTACAGCACTGCACTGGTATACATACCTGGTGATATACAAGGTTATAGCTGTACACACTGCAGTGGTATGATATACATACCTGGTGATATGCAAGGTTATAGCTGCACAGCACTGCACTGGCATAGATACCTGGGGATATACAAGGTTATACCTGAACATCACTGCACTGGTATGCATACCTGGTGATATACAAGGTTATAGCTGTACAGCACTGCACTGGTATACATACCTGGTGATATACAAGGTTATAGCTGTACAGCACTGCATTGGCATGCTATACATACCTGGTGATATACAAGGTTATAGCTGTGAAGCACTGCACTGGTATGCTATACATACCTGGTGAGATACAAGGTTATAGCTGTACAGCACTATACTGGTATACATAGCTGGTGAAATACAAGGTTATAGCTGTACAGCACTGCACTAGTATACATACCTGGTGATATACAAGGTTATAGTTGTACAGCACTGCCGTGGTATACATACCTGGTGATATACAACATTATAGCTGTACAGCACTGCAGTGGTATACTATACATACCTGGTGATATGAAAGGTTATAGCTGCACAGCACTGCACTGGTATACATACCTAGTGATATCTTCTTTCTACCTGATGAATCTGAGCATCTTGGGACAATGCAACAATTGCCTCATGTACACAGACAACCCTCTACTCCAACCACCCAACACTATGACCTGTGAGAGATGCACTTATATAGACAAACTGGAAGCAAAGCTCTCTTCACCAAAGACTGGCCTAGACAGTCAAGAGGAGAAGGTAAACACTTGCACCGCACCACACTCATCACATAGTCCCTCAAAACCTACACCACCAAAACACACACACAGAGGCACAAAACACACGCCTACATTCACGGAGGCTTTCAGTACAAATGTACCCAAACAACAGAGACCTCCAAAGCAGAATTGTAAGCAACTTCCACCCCCAACACAACCCAAATGACACATAGCCCACATACTCAGTGTGCCACTCAACTATAACCCATAAGGCATAATGTACCCAACAGTCTAGTCATAGGTGACTCTATAGTCAGGCACACTGATGTTCCACTCACCAGGCTAAACAAGGAAAAAGTTACTGTAAGCTGCCTGTCAGGTACCAGGATCCACCACATAACACATGCACTCAGGTCACTCCACAACAAGTACAACTATGACTCTGTCATTGTCCATGTTGGTGTGAATGACCTGAGATGTACCTCCCTGAACTACATGAAAAGAGACATGGAGGAGCTCTCTGATCTTGTAGCCCAGGCCGGTATGACCCTAGCCCTGAGTAGCATCCTGCCATCACCCAGAATGACACTACAGTACATAGGACAAAATGACTTGACTTTAACAATTGGCTAAGCTTCTGGTGTCATTCTAAGGGAATCCAGTATTTGTCTGCCTGGGATGACATGATCGACAGACCACACTGCTTTGCCAGAGATGGCCTGCACCTGTCGCCTCTTTGAATTCGGATACTGGCAAAGGCTCTTGCCACCCCTATAGTGCCTTTTTTTAGGCAAGGTTCAAATGACAAATTCACTACCGTAACAGGTACAAGCAAGCAAAATCTGAGGATAATGCTACTCAATGCTAGAAGTCTAAACCTCAAAATGCACTCACCTCGGAGGGCACTCCTTAAAATGGAGAACATTGACATCTGTGCAGTGACTGAGACCTGGTTCAAAGCTCCAGAGAGCACCCCTGCATTACCAAGCTATAATTCATACCACACCTTTTGGCCACCAAACCCAGACCGAAACACTAAAGGTGGAGGCGTGCCCATATTCATTAAGGATATCCACACATCCAAGCTAGTTGCTCAGCATAATGCAGCCGAGATTATCCAAGTTCAACTAACTCTAGGCAAAATCGCAATCCAGATTGTAGCTTGCTACAGACCCCCCACCATGCCCCAGGATTCCCACTCCTCTTTTCTTGATACACTGGAAAATATTAAGGTACAACCCAACACTCTAATAATGGGTGATTTCAACTACCCTACCATTAACTTGGTAAACTACTCATGTACCAACTCTTTTGCTCAACGTTTTCTGGAAATCATCAATTCCAATGCCTTGGATCAACTTATCCACACCTCCACCAGGGGCAGCAATATACTAGACCTGGTCATCACCAACATGGGTGACCGGTGTTCCACACCAGAGGTCAGCTCCTCCTTGGTCAGATCCGACCACAAGCTAATCACCCTAGACATCCACATCCTGATCCCACCCCCCATTAGGAAAACAACGATAAAAAATTTCTACAAAGCCAACTTCACGCTTCTTAAGACAGAAGTGGCAAACTTCACGACACCCATGCAGATGGACAATAGAGGTACAACTGCTTAATCCTACACAAATGCACTTTATAAGCACTTACACGAGTGCATGGATCGTGCTATCCCTAACAGAACCAAGATGCTATCCTCCAAAAAAAGGAAGCCAATCTGGTGGTCTTCTGTCATAAACAAACTCTACAACAGAAGAAAGAAACTGTTGCAAAAAAGAGTAAAAAATTACCGACGATTGGAGGAACTCCCTGGTCAACCTCAGTAAGAAGCTGAGATCCCTCATAAAGTCCTCCAAAGCTAGTTATGAAAACAAAATTGCCACTGATTCTAAAGACAGCCACAAAGCATTCTATAGCTATGTCAAGAATCTCAATGACAACACTCAGATCTGCTCTGAGTTACAGCACAATGACACTAAATATACAGAACCAACTGATATTGCCAACATCCTGGCAGATAGGTTCAGTGCTAACTTTACCCCCCTCTCACCCCCTAAAAGGCCCATCTTTACACCGGAAGAATGCAAAGTTCCTGTAATCATGGCTGCATAGGTAAAAACCTCACTCTCCAAAGCCAAGAACACAGCATCCATGGGACCTGACAACATCCCAGGCTGGCTTCTACATGAACTACAGAATGAACTGGCACCCCACCAAAGTACCATGTTCAATCATAGCCTCACCTCAGGCACATTGCACATTGAATGGCACACCATGACAGTTATCCCACTCCACAAAGAGGGGGCCAGAACAGACCCTGGGAACTACCACCCCATTAGCCTGACGAGCCTTGTCTGCAAGGCCATCGAATGTAACATCATGGAACTTATAAACAAAGATATTGGAGATTTCCAAACTCTGGACCCCACACAGTTTGGGTTTGTAAAAGGCAGATCATGTCTCTTAAGCCCGTGGGATAGATTTTCTTTGAAGTAGTCATCAAAAGCCATAGATGAGGGTAAGGGCAGGTTCACACAGCCTATCTAGTTCCTAAGCCAAGGTGTTCAACACCATCCCCACTCTGGAATTATAGATAAAACTCACATGGGAACTAGGTATAAATCCTCATGTCACAAGATGGGTTTGCACAACTGAAACTTACTGACAGAACCCACAACTGTGAAAAGTAGTAGACTCCAAATCAGACTTTAGACCAGTGACAAGTGGAGTACCACAGGGTTCAGTTCCTGGGTCCTCTCCTGTTTGTTATCTACTTCTCCCTGAAGTACAGGAAGGGCTAACACAGAAGGTCTTTTGGCTAACTAAATTCACAGATGACTGCAAACTAGGAGCTCATAATTGGAAACTCCCTAGCCCATGATGTGGACATCCTACAAAAAGAGCCTCACTGAGATAGCTGCCTGGGTGTCAAAGACATGGTCTCAAGCTCAATGCCAAAAGGGTGCATTGTCACCCCTTTTGTAAAAATTCTGTACTCATGAACTACCACAGTATGCGGTAGTCTACTTAACTTACCGAAAGTGTGATACAAGAGACCTTGGGACACAGGTGGACAGTGGTCTCTCATTTTGATAATCACACGCATCATACAGTGGTCAGAAAATCCTTTCTACATGGCACACCACATCACAAGAGATTTCTCATCCAGAAAAAAGAGGTCACTGTTCTCCCTGAACTACATGAAAAGAGACATGGAGGAGCTCTCTGATCTTGTAGCCCAGGCCGGTATGACCCTAGCCCTGAGTAGCATCCTGCCATCACCCAGAATGACACTACAGTACATAGGACAAAATGACTTGACTTTAACAATTGGCTAAGCTTCTGGTGTCATTCTAAGGGAATCCAGTATTTGTCTGCCTGGGATGACATAATCGACAGACCACGCTGCTTTGCCAGAGATGGCCTGCACCTGTCGCCCTTGGAATTCCGGATACTGGCAAAGGCTCTTGCCACCCCTATAGTGCCTTTTTTTAGGCAAGGTTCAAATGACAAATTCACTACCGTAACAGGTACAAGCAAGCAAAATCTGAGGATAATGCTACTCAATGCTAGAAGTCTAAACCTCAAAATGCACTCACTCGAGGCACTCCTTAAAATGGAGAACATTGACATCTGTGCAGTGACTGAGACCTGGTTCAAAGCTCCAGAGAGCACCCCTGCATTACCAAGCTATAATTCATACCACACCTTTTGGCCACCAAACCCAGACCGAAACACTAAAGGTGGAGGCGTGCCCATATTCATTAAGGATATCCACACATCCAAGCTAGTTGCTCAGCATAATGCAGCCGAGATTATCCAAGTTCAACTAATTCTGGGCAAAACCGCAATCCAGATTGTAGCTTGCTACAGACCCCCCACCATGCCCCAGGATTCCCACTCCTCTTTTCTTGATACACTGGAAAATATTAAGGTACAACCCAACACTCTAATAATGGGTGATTTCAACTACCCTACCATTAACTTGGTAAACTACTCATGTACCAACTCTTTTGCTCAACGTTTTCTGGAAATCATCAATTCCAATGCCTTGGATCAACTTATCCACACCCCCACCAGGGGCAGCAATATACTAGACCTGGTCATCACCAGCATGGGTGACCGGTGTTCCACATCAGAGGTCAGCTCCTCCTTGGTCAGATCTGACCACAAGCTAATCATCCTAGACATCCACATCCCGCTCCCACCCCCCATTAGGAAAACAACCATAAAAAATTTCTACAAAGCCAACTTCACGCTTCTTAAGACAGAAGTGGCAAACTTCACGACACCCATGCAGATGGACAATAGAGGTACAACTGCTGAATCCTACACAAATGCACTTTATAAGCACTTACACGCGTGCATGGATCGTGCTATCCCTAACAGAACCAAGATGCTATCCTCCAAAAAAGGAAGCCAATCTGGTGGTCTTCTGCCATAAACAAACTCTACAACAGAAGAAAGAAACTGTTGCAAAAAAGAGTAAAATCCCACAATTGGAGGAACTCCCTGGTCAACCTCAGTAAGAAGCTGAGATCCCTCATAAAGTCCTCCAAAGCTAGTTATGAAAACAAAATTGCCACTGATTCTAAATATAGCCACAAAGCATTCTATAGCTATGTCAAGAATCTCAATGACAACACTCAGATCTGCTCTGAGTTACAGCACAATGACACTAAATATACAGAACCAACTGATATTGCCAACATCCTGGCAGATAGGTTCAGTGCTAACTTTACCCCCTTCTCACCCCCTAAAGGGCCCATCTTTATACCGGAAGAATGCAAAGTTCCTGTAATCATGGCTGCACAGGTAAAAACCTCACTCTCCAAAGCCAAGAACACAGCATCCATGGGACCTGACAACATCCCAGGCTGGCTTCTACATGAACTACAGAATGAACTGGCACCCCACCAAAGTACCATGTTCAATCATAGCCTCACCTCAGGCTTTGTGCACATTGAATGACGCACCATGACAGTTATCCCACTCCACAAAGAGGGGGCCACAACAGACCCTGGGAACTACCACCCCATTAGCCTGATGAGCCTTGTCTGCAAGGCCATCGAATGTAACATCATGGAACTTATAAACAAAGATATTGGAGATTTCCAAACTCTGGACCCCACACAGTTTGGGTTTGTAAAAGGCAGATCATGTCTCTTAAACCTGATAGACTTCTTTGAAGTAGTCACCAAAGCCATAGATGAGGGTAAGGTGGTTCACACAGCCTATCTAGTTCTCGCCAAGGTGTTCAACACCATCCCCCACTCTGGAATTATAGATAAACTCACTAAACTAGGTATAAATCCCTATGTCACAAGATGGGTTGCCAACTGGCTTACTGACAGAACCCACACTGTGAAAGTAGTAGACTCCAAATCAGACTTTAGACCAGTGACAAGTGGAGTACCACAGGGTTCAGTTCTGGGTCCTCTCCTGTTTGGTATCTACTTCTCTGAAGTACAGGCTAACACAGAAGGTCTTTGGCTAACTAAATTCACAGATGACTGCAAACTAGGAGCCATAATTGAAACTCCTAATGATGTGGACATCCTACAAAAGAGCCTCACTGAGATAGCTGCCTGGTGTCAAAGACATGGTCTCAAGCTCAATGCCAAAAAGTGCATTGTCATCCCCTTTGGTAAAAATTCTGTACTCATGAACTACCACATAGGCGGTAGTCTACTTAACACCGAAAGTGTGATAAGAGACCTTGGGACACAGGTGGACAGTGGTCTCTCATTTGATAATCACATCGCCACAGTGGTCAGAAAATCCTTCTACATGGCACACCACATCACAAGAGATTTCTCATCCAGAAAAAAAGAGGTCACTGTTCCCCTCTACTTATCACTCATTAGACACATTATAGAGTACAATGCCCCTTCTGGTATGTACCTCATGAGACATCTACAACAACTGGAAAGGCCACAACAATACCTCACAAAGAGGATTACTGGCCTCAAACAGATGCCTTACGCAGACTGTCTCAAAAAACTCCAGATTTACTCCGTCGCATATCGCTCTGCCTAACATACAAAGCTATGTCAAACCCAGAGCTGTTGGACATGCTCCACTTAAAGAAATCCCAATCCCTCCGAGCTACATGCTCTATGGACCTAAACCTTGTCACCACAATAAACAGAACATGCTGGAGAGATAGATTCCTGCCCCAGAGACTTCACATACTCTGGAACAGACTACCTATCTATGTCAAACAGAGCTCCTCATTAGCAAACTTCAAGAAAAATCTTGATGATTGGATGGGTAATAGGAAATTCACCTCGGAGATCACTTCTGGTTCTGCTTGACAGGGGCACAGAAAATAATTTTCTAGGGTGGCGAAAGCCAGGGTAACTGTTTGGCTAGGCTTGTATAGGCCCTAGGGCCAATAGCCTAGTACCTACCTATGAACCTATGAGCCTATAGCTGCACAGCACTGCACTGGTATACATACCTGGTAATATACAAGGTTATAGCTGCACAGCGCTGCACTGGTATACATACCTGGTGATATACAAGGTTATAGCTGTACAGCACTGAAGTGGTATACATACCTGGTGATATACAAGGTTATAGCTGTACAGCACTGCACTGGTATACATACCTGGTGATATACAAGGTTATAGCTGTACAGCACTGCAGTGGTATACATACTTGGTGATATACAAGGTTATAGCTGTACAGCACTGCACTGGAATGCTATATATACCTGGTGATATACAAGATTATAGCTGTACAGCACTGCAGTGGTATACATACCTGGTGGTATACAAGGTTATATCTGCACAGCACTGCACTGGTATACATACTTGGTGATATACAAGGTTATAGCTGTACAGCACGGCACTGGTATACATACCTGGTGATATACAAGGTTATAGCTGTACAGCACTGCACTGGTATGCTATACATACCTGGTGATATACAAGGTTATAGCTGCACAGCACTGCAGTGATATTCATACCTGGTGATATACAAGGTTATAGCTGCACAGCACTGCAATGCTATACATACCTGGTGATATACAAGGTTATAGCTGTACAGCACTGCACTGGTATACATACCTGGTGATCCTGGTGATATACAAGGTTATAGCTGTACAGCACTGCAGTGGTATACATACCTGGTGATATACAAGGTTATAGCTGTACAGCACTGCAGTGGTTTACATACTTGGTAATATACAAGGTTATAGCTATACAGCACTGCACTGGTATACATACCTGGTGATATACAAGGTTATAGCTGTACAGCACTGCAGCGGTATACATTCCTGGTGATATACAATGTTATAGCTGCACAGCACTGCACTGGTATACATACCTGGTGATATACAAGGTTATAGCTGTACAGCACTGCAATGGTATACATACCTAGTGATATACAAGGTTATACCTGCACAGCACTGCACTGGTATACATACCTGGTGATATACAAGGTTATAGCTGCACAGAACTGCACTGGTATACATGCCTGGTGATATACAAGTTTATAGCTGTACTGCACTGCAGTGGTATACATTCCTGGTGGTATACAAGGTTATAGATGTACAGCACTTCACTGGTATACATACCGGGTGATATACAAGGTTATAGCTGTACAGCACTGCAGTGGTATACATACTTGGTGATATACAAGGTTATAGCTGTACAGCACTGCACTGGAATGCTATATATACCTGGTGATATACAAGATTATAGCTGTACAGCACTGCAGTGGTATACATACCTGGTGGTATACAAGGTTATATCTGCACAGCACTGCACTGATATACATACTTGGTGATATACAAGGTTATAGCTGTACAGCACTGCACTGGTATACATACCTGGTGATATACAAGGTTATAGCTGTACAGCACTGCACTGGTATGCTATACATACCTGGTGATATACAAGGTTATAGCTGCACAGCACTGCAGTGATATTCATACCTGGTGATATACAAGGTTATAGCTGCACAGCACTGCAATGCTATACATACATGGTGATATACAAGGTTATAGCTGTACAGCACTGCACTGGTATACATACCTGGTGATATACAAGGTTATAGCTGTACAGCACTGCAGTGGTATACATACCTGGTGATATACAAGGTTATAGCTGTACAGCACTGCAGTGGTTTACATACTTGGTAATATACAAGATTATAGCTATACAGCACTGCACTGGTATACATACCTGGTGATATACAAGGTTATAGCTGTACAGCACTGCAGCGGTATACATTTCTGGTGATATACAATGTTATAGCTGCACAGCACTGCACTGGTATACATACCTGGTGATATACAAGGTTATAGCTGTACAGCACTGCACTGGTATACATACCTGGTGATATACAAGGTTATAACTGTATAGCCCTGCACTGGTATACATACCTGGTGATATACAAGATTATAGTTGTACAGCACTGCAGTGGCATACTATACATACCTGGTGATAGTCTTGATGAGCTGACCGCATGCAGAGCTCTGTGATGCAGGACATCTGAGCAGCAATACAGCAAATCATATCTATGTAGGCTGATGTGAAATATAGCAACACTTAACTGGCCTGCTGAAAATGGGAGTTCAGCTTGCCCTTTTACATATCAGGGGTTAACAGAAAGAGCTTTTAGTAAAAGGAGAAAAAAATCACCTTATATAGGCCCTGAATTGATCCTCTTTATGCAGTTACTAAAAATTAAAAATCACTTACCAATATTACATCTAATATTTAACAAGCTATTACAAAGAGGCTCAGATCCCAGCTCAAATAATACACATACACATCTGCTGTAACACCAATATACCAAAATGTAATAAACACGATGTTAGCAACTTTAAACCTATTAACCTCACTTTCATTCTGGGCAAATGCTTCAAAACATGCATTACTGACATGCTGGGGAATGATAACACATACATCACCATTATGGACTTAGATCAATGTAGTTTTGTAAAAGGTAGATATACATTAACAAGTTTATTTAAGTTTTTTTGACCAAATTACTATGATCCTAGATGTACGTCTCTCTTGTACCGTCATTTTCTTAAACTTAGCTAAGGCCTTTGACTCCCTTCCTAACCATATAATTTACCAAAGCTGTATCAAGGTTAAGGGCAGTATATTTCTGGTAAAATGGATTATGTCATGGTTAACTGATAGAGCTCAGTGTGTAACCATACAGCGCATACGCTCCAACTCCTTTCCTATCCATCTTGAAGTTCAAAATTCTTGGATTGACATTAATATTATAATTGTCTTCATTCTCAGATCTAAGGCATGTTGGATAAATAAATAGGTCTACTTCAAATGATTGAAGTTTCAGAACTTCGAACATCATATGGCTGATGACCATATGATCCAAGTTTTTAAAATTTGAATGTTCTGAATAGAGATCGCTGTACAGCGCGGAACAGAAAATGTACCATTTACCTTGCTGTAGGGCGATCTCGGAGTTGGTATATTTAATTAGCAGGTGGTATTGGAGGTGCATGGGGCCTTGCTGTGAAAGAAAACTTTTTTGTTTTTATTTTTTATTTGATGTTCAAAGTTTCAAAACTTCGATTATATGGTCATATGTTCGAAATTCTGAAACTGTGGAAGGAGATCTAAATAAGCATGCAGATGACTTTAAGATTCATTGCACAAAATGAATCTAAAATTGATCATTTTAATTTTTTTATGAGACAGATTGGTGATTGGACTTACAAAATAAGTATACATTTTAGTTTTGGCAAGTGTAATATAATGTATTTTGGAAAGGCTGCAATTCATTCACCTGTGTACCTACTAGAACATCCATTAAAGGAGGAGGTCTAGTATAAAAATTCAAGAATAGCCATGACTGCTTATTTTTCCTTTGACAAAGATGCTCAACTAAGTAATAAAGTGATGCATCAAATGGGATACATGTTTAAAAATCTTAGCACAAAAAAATTATATGTGTCTTACATCACTACAGAAGACATATTTTAGGTCAGTCTTAGATTACAATAACATTTTAATGCAGGTCAGCTGTATTATCTTCAGGGAGTAAAAAGAAAATTTATCAAAAGGATTTTATTCCATTATGATTGCAGTTACAATAATAGATTCAAATACCTCACTTTATTTATTATTAATTATCGTTACATCCTTAAGTCTTCCACGGCTGCAGTTTACAAACTGTCTTGGACATGAAACTTTACAACCATAGTTTAACATGGAGACATCAGGCTAGGAAGTTTCATTTAGGTACCATGTGGACACAACTGTGTCACTCTTACCTAACTCAAAGATTGGTGATATCATGGAATAAATTACCACTTCGTAGAAGAGACAGCAAGAATTTACATTCCTTTAATAAACAACTGGATTCATAGGCCGGGGAAAAAGTGTTCTATCAAGAAACTTGGAGTCAGTGTTACTAGATGGCCATATGGCCTTAATGTTAGGACACAATTTATGAATTTATGTCCTAGTGAATTGTGCAGCTGTAATAACATGAAATATCAGTCATGATTATCCGTACTGCCATATGGTTACGGGTATTAAGTGATTCATTTTTAAAAATGCCATAACTCTGTATCCAAGGATGCCAACCTCAGTGCCACCATGGGGAAACTGATGATGCCTGCAGTGATGGTGGTGTGATGCAAGAATGTCCTGATTGTCAAACAATGCCAGTAAAGATGGTTCCTCTAAAGTAGCATCCATTGACATCTGTACTTCAAGACACATGCTGCAGCATATAGAATCATAAAAATACAGCACTCACAACAGGACCTCTGTATCCTTTCATGGCCACCAACAGCGTTTACCTGGCAAGCTGTCTCTATACAGTTATGGTTCATCTATGGTATGTCAATATGTCTGCCAAGTAGATGCATGGCTACATGCACGGTACATATATATTTAATGAGTTACTTGAATTGATGAGTAACAGCACAGATGGCATAGCTGCGCTGCATTATTATATTATATTGCATAGTAATAATGGAAATTCATTGTATGTCACCCCCTGTGGAAAGACAGTGCCGTACATGATAGGCCTGATCCCTACCAGATGAGATGCAATTTGAAGATGAAGCAGTATCAGAGGAACCAGAATGATCACAAACCTTTGTTCCAACTGCACAGCTCCCTCACACCTTACCACGAGTAAAGGACTTCAGGGAACAGACATCTTTTAACAGCAGATGCAGGCAATAATGGTGTACTTCTTCAGGGTCATAGCCCACACGATGAGTGACCCCTTCCTGAGAGATTGTATTTAAGTTATTTTGAGAGTTTTGGCCTCATCTGGAAGGTTCTCAAGGGCACGTAGGTATAGTCTTTCTGTACCTTCAATGCATCATGTGACCTACACATGATATCCACACAGTTTTGCATTATACATGTCATGGCACATATTTTTGCATCTTCTGCCATTACTGGTCATGTTCTCCTTGTAAAACCATTGCTGCAGTCCAACAGAATGTCTTGCCATGCGACGTTTTGGTCTACATGCATTGCACCACTCCCCGCTGTGGTACACAAACATTGTGAGTCATAAAGGAAATGCAACAGTGTTACTTGCATTGGTGAACTACATTCGTGTACAGGCCAATGCACTGATATTATGAAGCTTTTATGATATTATTTGTTAGCATTGCCAATTTGTCAATTACACTGCTGTGTGACCCATAAGAGATGTGTGCAGAGCGCATCAGTAGTTTCCATTGTTTTTGTTCTGCAGTACTGCTTTACTAGGTAAACATGCCACTCTGTTTGATACATGTTGATGGTTACAAGGAGCATAGCTGTCAACATTATAAGATGCCTGCCACATGCCTGAGTGATGATTATCTGTAGTATCAATAGTCTAATGTTGACTGTGGAATGCCAATGTTGTCCACATGTGGTGCACATCTGTATTACATCCAACTGTTTATGCTACTCTGTACAAACATATCCTCCTTCCTGTTTGCATTCTCATTCAACCCTGTTCACCAGTGATGGTGTGACTGGTTCACATGGGATCGTTTCCTTCCTGTTGTAGAGTGAATCTCTATGATGGATCAGACATACATCATGCCAACATAGTACTCATTTTTATTTATTTATTTATTTATTTTTATTTAATATTTGTTTAGTGGGAAAGTCTGACTAGATTTAGATACCATTTTCAGTAGAGACGCGGGGAGAAAACCTCTGTAACAATGGAAGAAAAATACATTTAAATACAAGAACATTTTAGTACATGAGAAACTATCTGTACAATACATTTTTGGATATACAAGAACTATAAGTTATGGAATGAAAAATTGTAAGGGGAATCTATGAAAAAATACAATAAATAATATGCTGTAATGTGTGCATGAAGATAAGTTGGTAGGGGAGAGACAATAGACAGGAACATTTTTGGAAGAGAGAAAGACAATTAGATAATAATTAGATAATAGAATGGAAGATTTCAGGAATAAAGCAAGAACATTAGGCATTATGTATAGGGAAGCTCATTGGGGTGGACTGGACTAATCCAGAAGAGATGCTTTACAGAGCCATGACTGGGAGATAAAGTTTTTTATGAAGTGTTTGAACCTAAGAATACTTTTTTTACTCAAATAATTTTTATTTCAAAACAAATTACATGTTAAATCACATACAATATATTCTAAATTCAAAGTAAATAATTATATACAGTATTTACATTCAGCCTGACGTAAGTAAAGAAGTTAATATATTCATGAAGCAAAAATAATTAGTATTATTATATGATTATTAGAAAGAGATGGAGTTCATTTGTAGAGTTGATTAATGGCCTCAGACAAATTCTGAGCTCTTTAGCTTTGATCTCCATCAATGCTACTTTCTTTAATACGGATACAAAATTCTCCATTGTAGATACAGTATTGGAATTCCACCTCCTGGTTATACATTTTCTGGCAATTACTAGTATTGTCCAAAGTAAATACAATATTTTTCTATTCAAGTAAATACTTTCATTTGCATTTAATGAAATCAAAGCTTTAGTTAAAGCAAAGACATCTGTAAATATAGCCTGTAGAAAGTTATTAATATCAGTCCAGTAAGTTTTAATAGCAGTACAGTCATAAAATATATGAGACCAATCAGTTTTTATCTTCTGTTGACATCTCCAACAAGATTCATTGTTTGAGGAGATAATTTTTGCAATTTTATCAGGAGTTATGAAAGATCTATGCAGAAACCTCCAACTGAATATTCTCCAGTATTGTGAATGAGACATTGGCTTGACAGAGAGTCATATGTTCGATTTGTTTTCTGGTGATAAATGTAAAGATTGAGCTTTAGTAATATATTGCCAATAAATTGATTTGGGTGTCATTTTATAAGTTATTAATTCACCATATAAAAGGGAAATAGCATTATTCATATTATAATTATTATAAACAGATCCAGATAGCAAATTTATTAGTTTTGGCATATTCTTATAAGAATTGCTGATTATTCTGCATAGATCTTTAGTATATGTTAAAACACTTTGTAGTAGAAGCCAGTCTTGAGGTACCATCTCATAATATGTTTTTATATATTGAATATTTAAAATATTTTGGTCTCTGATAAACTGGTTCCAGCAGATAAAGTTTGTATGTTCCCATGTAGTGAATATATTTCTATGTAACCTATCACAAAAAATTTGTAATAATGAATGGAATTAAAAGGTCAAACCAAATTTTTATGTCAACATTTACATTGACAAATTTTCTAAAGGTGTTAAAAAGATAGTTAATTAAGTTCAATTTAGTTGGCTTTGTAATATTGTATTGCATGTTTATGCATAATAAATACCATAGTTTATTAGATTTGTCTGTTATCAAGAGATTTTTTGATATAGTGTTTTAATTTATTAGTATAACAGTATGTAACATTTTCCAATTAGAGGAATGGTAGAGGCTTATCCAATCAATGACTGTTTTAAACATGGATGCCTTTATGTATGTTTCAATATCTGGAAAGTTAAGTACTCCCAGTTCCCACGGTCTAATATGATGTGATAAAGCAACTCTATTTCTTTTAGGGAACCATAGAAACTTTAGTAGAATTTTATTTATTTATTTAAGAAATTGTCTCTCAGAAATCATTGGAATAGCCTAGACTACGTACAAAACTTTCGGAAGTAGAACCATCTTTACCAGTTGTAGTCTATCTTCAAAGGTCATAAATATTTTGTTCCACTTATCCACAGATATCTGTATTACATTAATAATGTTATTATAATTTGCAATTAAAGTCTCTTCCTTATCATTGCATAAAATAATTCCTAAGTAATTTAGAGTGGATACTTGTTTCCCAATGGTACAATGTATGTTCCATTGTATTTCTTCCTTTTTATTCAATAATAAGAATTCTGATTTTGACTTATTTATATGAAGGCCCAGAATCAAGTAAATTTTTCAATTAGGAAATCTAGTTCTTTTAAGACTTTGTTGGAGTTTGGTAATATAAGAAAGAGGCACATTGTCAGCAAACAACATTATTTTAGAATTATATTGTTTATATATGTTTATACCTTTTATGTTTGGATTACTTCACATTAAAACAGCAAGTATTTCTATAGCGAATCCAAACAAAATAGGTGACATGGGACATCCCTGCTTAGTACGTTTGGCAAGATGAATAGATTCCAAGGTGGATGGTCCTAATTTGACATAAGCTAAATTGTTTTCATAAACGTTCCTCATAAGCGTAATAAAGGAAGAAGGGAAGCCAAATAGAGATAGAACTTTAAATAATCTAAATTTAAAGAATCAAAGGCCTTCATTATGTCTAATCAGATTATCAATGTTTCTTTATTTTCCCTGTTTACAAATTCAATAAGGGTTAGAATCCCTTTAATATTGTCATGCATATGGCTGTTATGTATAAATCCAGTTTGGTTATAATTAATTATTTTCGATAAGGGAATTTTTATTTTGTTAACTATAGACCTACAAAAAATAGGCTCTTTGTTTTCTTCCAGAATAGGAGTAATTAAAGAATATCTCTAAGAAGGTGGAATTATCCCTTGTGATTGGACTTCAAGTAATGCTTTATGGAACAGAGATATTACAGAAATAGGAAGGAGTTTGTATAGTTCTATAATTAAGTCATCTATTCCTGGTGCTTTATTAGATTTACTTTCTTTTATCCTGTCCATGGCCTGTTTATGTGTGACTGGTTTTTGAAGATCTAGTTTTAGCTCCTTGGCAATTTTGCTTAGTTTTGTTACAATTGTTTCCAGATGAATTTGGTCAATTGAAAGATTAGTCTTTTTTATAATGTTCTGTATAATGTTGTTTAAAATCATCAAGGATGTCACCTATATGTGAAACTTTTTTGTTTTTCTCCTTATGTAAGATATAGACAATATTATTAGCATTGGATATAATTTGAATCTTTATAGATAGTTTATTCAGATGTTTAGGTGAGGTAGAACAGGAGTTTATCTTTAATCTTTCTAGTGCAAGATTAGTTTTGTGGGTTAGAATTTCATTATTTTTTTTATTTAGATCTTCTGCTTTCTTTTTATTATCAGAAGGGTTTGGCATCTTCTTAGATTTAAATAATAAAAATTGAGATTGCAGTTTCTGTAGTTCTGAATCCCATTCTTTCATTTTGTTTTTAAACCATGCTCTCTCTCTCTCTCTCTCTCTCTATATATATATATATATATATATATATATATATAGGCTTTTAGTGAGTCCAAGATCATAACTATATTAACTTCTACCATAGAAATAGTCTGTAGAAAGAATTGCAGTTCTGAAAGTAACCATGGCTTAAAATTCTTTCATTTTTGTAATATAAGATGGGATTCTGGATGTGGTGATTAATGATTTATTCTCAGTTTGAAACTTCAAAACAAGAGAATTGTGATCAGATAATGGACATGGAATTATTGAGAAAGCAGACATTTTTGAGTTCAAATCTTGAGAGATATATTTTATCTATTCTGGTTTGGGTCCCAAATCTATAGTCTTGATGGGAACATATTAGTGAATTAGTACCTTTTATATTGAATGTATCTAGTAAATTAAATGCCTCTGTACATTTTTAGAAGTTTTGCAGTGGCAGATAAATGAAGAGGTCTATTAGTCTAGCACTAGACTAATATCAAATATATAATATGGGGCAAATATATAAATAATGTAGATGATAAAGTCAATTATAATATACCATTATATATATAATAAAATAAAAAAGTGGGGGTGAAGGGCTGGAGAGAGAGAAGAGGGAATTCTCAGGGTTAAATTTTAGACAAATCAATTGCAGCTATTAATTGTTACAGGTTCCTCAAACAATGGGTTTCTTTAAGTGTCAAACCTTCTTAATACATCTCTTTATCAAGGAGGATTAAAAGACGGCATGGAGTAGATGAAATGCTTCAGCATTCAAAGATAACTTGACTCAAAGTCTCTCCTTTACAACATTAGTCATGACTAATTTTCCATCAGTCTTCCCCTCCCAACTCTGTTATTTACTAAGGACCATCTATCACTTCTATACAAATCATGGACTCTAAAAAACATCACTTGTGTTCACATCAGTACAATAAAAAAATGAAACTTTCACATATACTATAAAAATGGCTTTAGAGTTACTAATCATTTTGCATATATCATGTCAATTATTATCAATTAGTAAACTGTTAAATATATGTTATTTAACTAAGACAACATGAAGGTATTCAATGAATGTATTCAATAAACTGTCAGAAAAATTATAAAATTATAAAAGGCAGAAATCAAGCAAGTGTTAAACCCTTCCCATATTTAATACTTATAACAAAGAGTTTCTATGATTTAAAAAATGCATTAGCATAATCAGCAACTAATACTTTAAATGCAAAGATTTCTCCCGGCCAAGCATTGAAAAGCATTCTTTTACCTCACTGCTTGTATATTAGCAATTGGTAAAAAACCATAAGCAGATCAATGTGGCAAAAAATAACAGAATTCCAAAGTAGATCAGAAAAACAGCGAGCAGATTACATTTTGATATCTTGTTCCATACAAAGCTTTTAAAGAATTTGATTCATTTGACATTACATCTTCAAGACTAACTTTGGAATGCCTCTTGCTACTGTACTTTATGCTTTAGTTTAGTCACAATAGAAGTAATGTTATTTTATATATATATATATATATATATATATATATATATATATATATATATATATATATATATATATATATATATATATATATATACACATACATATATATATATCATTACATTACATTACATGTTGCTATTTCTGTTCAGTACACCTGCTTTACAACAACACAATGACAGTAAGTCAAATAAAAGTAGAATGTAGGGAAAGTGTATGCTTCTTTATAATCTCACTAAAGATTATCACTACAAAAAGATCCGGGTATTTAATTGCATAACTGGTAGAAAAAACGGCATCATTCTCAAGCTATGACGAGGCTGTAACTTATGCTTAGAAATGGACTTGCTCACCTTCAAAGACCATTTCCACATCATTCATCCATCTGTAAATATTCACAAGAGGCTGTAATAATGCTTTGTCTATGCTACTTATTACTGGCTAGTAACTGTAAGACTGCTCGGTATGTATTTCAAGGCATTACAACTGGTGATCGCTATTATAAGTACCATTGTGTCTTTAGCTCTATTATAACTAAGCAAAATATGACAAATATTTTCTTTTTGTTTTTCTCCTTTCCCACTCTCCCTTCCTCAGAAACAAAAATATCGTTTATTAGATTTACACATTACTCATTATTCGTAAGACTGGGTCTAATCACATAGGAAGTGCTAGTTAATAACTGTCGTTTCACTTCCTGTAATTCAGTAACAAGGTCATGACCCAAGCAAGCTGCAAGTATGCATCACTGTGTTATAGGCTCGTGAGGCTTCTCGAACCTAAAAAGCTCAATAAGCTTCCGTTCCCTCCTTTTTCTGAAAAAAAAAAAAAGAAGAAGCAATCAAGGGAGCCAATGTGAATGATCCAAAATCAAGAAAACAAAAAACACAAAAGCCCCACCACATTCAAGCCACAAGTATCCATAGAAACTGACAACTGATAAACCTATTTTCCAACTGGCTAAGGAAAATCCCGAAATCAAACAGCAACCATTCCAAACTAGTGTCCAAATGATCTAAACATGACACCATAACTCAACACTCCACACTACACAGCCAATGACACATAGCTCTCCACAGACCCATGGACTTGCAGTCTATTCCCAACTTCCCAAAAAAAAAAAAAAATGATTGAGGGAGCTAACAAGACTGACCCAATGGATCCATGAAGTGGAATCACAAATGCCCCAATACGTTCGAGCTACAACAAATAGTTTCAAAAACAGTCAAGTGACAAATACACTCCAGCCAAAGCAAATCCAGTATCTGTCTGCCTGGGATGACATGATCGACAAACCACAATGCTTTGCCAGAGATGGTCTGCACCTGTCACCCCTGGGATTCAGGTTACTGGCTAAAGCTCTTGCCACCCCTATAGTGTCTTTTTTAGGCAAGTTTCAAAGGACAAAACCACCACTGTAACAGATACAAGCATGCAAAATCTGAAGGTAATGCTACTCAATGCTAGAAGTCTAAACCTCAAAATGCACTCTCTCGAGGCACTCCTAAAAATAGAGAACATCGATATCTGTGCAGTAACTGAGACCTGGTTCAAGGCTCCAGAGAGCACCCCTGTAATACCAAGCTACAACTCTTACACACTTTTCAGCCACCAAACCAAGACTAAAACACTAAAGGTGGAGGAGTGTCCATATTCACCAAGGATATTCACACCTCCAGGCTAGTTGCCCAACACAATGCATCTGGAATTCTACAGGTGCAACTAACACTAGGTAAGACTACAATCCAAATTGTAGCTTGCTACAGATCCCCCACCATGCCCCACGATTCTCACTACACCTTTCTAAACATACTGGAAAATATTAAGATACAACCAAACACCCTAATACTGGGTGATTTCAACTACTCTGCCATTAACTGGGAAAACTACTCGGGTACCAACACCTTTTCCCACGGTTCTTGGAATTCATAAATTCCAATGCCATGGATCAACTAATCCATTGTCCCACCAGGGGCTCCAGTATCCTAGACCTGGTCATTATCAACATGGGAAATAGATGCTCCACACCAGTAGTCACCCCCTCATTGGTCAGGTCTGACCATAAGCTAATCACCCTTGACATCCACATCCCAACCCCCTCTGCCCAGTAAGGAAACCTCTGTAAAAAACTTCCCCAAAGCCAACTTCATGCTACTCAAGTCAGAAGTGACAAACTTCATGACACCCATGCAGACTGGAGCTGAAAGTTCGACTTCTGAATCCTACACTAAGACACTGTACAAGCACATCCACTCGTGCATGAATCATGCCATCCCAAATAGAACCAAGATGCTCTCCTCCAAAAAAAGGAAGCCAATCTGGTGGTCCTCTACCATAAACAAGCTATACAACAGAAGGAAGAAACTGTTGCAGAAAAGAGGAAAATCCGAGGATACAAAAAAACTCCCTTACCAGCCTCAGTAAGAAGCTGAGATCCCTCATAAAATCCTCCAAAGCAAGTTATGAAAATAAAATTGCTAAAGATTCCAAAGACAACCACAAGGCATTCTATAGTTATGTCAAGAATCTAAATGGCACTGCTCAGATCTGCTCTGAGCTACAACAGAATGGCATTAAATATACTGATCCCAAAGATATTGCCAATATCCTGGCATATCAATTTAGTGCCAACTTCACCCCCCTCTCACCCCCTAAAGGACCCATCTCAATACCAAAAGATTGCCAAATTTCAGCCACACAGGTAGAAACCGCACTCTCCAAAGCTAAAAATACAGCATCCATGGGACCAGATGACATCCCAGGCTGTGTATTACATGAACTACAAAATGAATTGGTACTTCACCTAAATGTCATGTTTAATCATAGCCTCACCTCAGGCTTCATGCCCACTGAGTGGCGCACAGCTACAGTTATCCCACTCCACAAAGGGGATCCACCTTGGATCCCGGGAACTACCGTCCCATCAGTCTGACAAGCCTGATCTGCAAGGGCATGGAACGCATTATCATGAAACTTATAAACAAAGACATTGGCATCCTTCAAACACTGGACACCACCCAGTTTGGGTTCGGGAAGGGCCGATCTTGTCTCCTGAACCTGATTGACTTCTTTGAATCAGAATCCAGAGCTGTGGACTATCTGGACCACACCAAGGCCTTTGACACCATCCCCCACTCTGGAATCATAGATAAACTTACTAAGCTGGGCATAAATCCCTACGTCACTCGATGGGTTGCCAAGTTACTGACAGAACCCAGACTGTAAAAGTATCCAACTCCAAATATAGCTCCAGACAGGTGACAAGTGGAGTGCCTCAGGGTTCAGTCCTAGGACCGCTCTTGTTTAGCATCTACTTCTCTGAAGTACAGGCCAACACTAAGGGACTCTGGCTAACAAAGTTCGCAGATGACTGCGAACTGGGAGCCATTATTGAATCCTCAAATGATGTTGATATTCTACAAAAGGGCCATACAGAAACAGATGCTTGGTGCCAGAGCCATGGGCTCAAGCTTAATGCCAAGAAATGTATAGTTATCCCCTTTAGGAAAAAACATGTACCCATGCATTACCACATAGGTGGCAGTACACTAAACACCGAAAGTTTGATGAGAAACTTAGGGACATAGGTGGATAGTGGTCTCACCTTTGATAACCACATCACCACAACAGTCGGGAAATCCTTCTGTGTGGCACACCTCATCACTAAGGGCTTTTCATCCAGAAAAAAGGAGGTCATTGTCCCACTGTACTCATTAGACCCATTATAGAGTACAACGCCTTGTTTGGTATGTACCTCATAAGACATCTACAACAGCTGGAAAGGCCACAGAAATACCTCACTAAAAGAATCACAGGCCTAAAGCAGATGCCCTATGTTCTGAGCGTCAAAAAAAAAACTCCAGCTATACTCTGTGGCATATGTGATCTCTGCTTAACATACAAGGCCATGTCAAGCCCTAAGCTGTTGGACATGCTCCACTTAAAGAAATTCTAATCCCTCAGAGCAACACGCTCCAGGGATCTAAACTTTGTCATCACAATGAACAAAACATGCTGGAGGGATAGGTTCCTGACCCAGAGACTCACCATACTCTGGAATAGACTGCCCATACATTTCAAGCAGAGCACTTCCTTGGCTGTCTTCTAAAGGAACCTTGATAATTGGATGGGAGATAGGAAATTCACCTCGGGGATCACGTCAGTCACCCTGCTAGACAGGGGACCAGGGAAGTAAATATTGTGGGAAGAAATATCCTGGGAATTGTTATGTCTAGGCTTGTATAGGACCTAGGGCCGATAGCCTAGTACCAACCTATGAGCCTATGAACCTATCAAACAGCAATTACTTTGAATAAGTATCTAAATGATTTACGCATGACATTACTACTTAATGCTCCCCACTTCATTACTGCTTGACAAATATCTCTACGTCCTAGAGCTTTAGGCCAACCACAGCTGACAACACATAACTCTTCAGAAACATTACAGCACTACAGACCCATGGACATGCAAAGTATCCCCTCCCTCAAAAAAAGGAACCCCAAAGACATTCTCAAGTATTAGATACCTATTTTAGGGAAAGTAGATCAGACAATTGGCTAAGTTTCTGGGTCATTCAAAAGAGATCCAGTGTCTGTCTGCCTGGGATGACATGCTCGACAAGCCACGCTGCTTTGCTAGAGATGGCTTGCACCTGCCACCCTTAGGCTTTCAAATACTGGCCAAGGCTCTTGCCACCCCCATAGTGCCTTTTTTAGGCAAGGCTCAAAAGACAAACCCACCACCGTGATAGCACAAGTAACAAAAATCTGAGAGTAATACTACTCAATGCCAGAAGTCTAAACCTCAAAATGCATGCATTCGAGGCACTCCTCAGTATGGAGAAAATCGATATATGTGCAGTAACAGAAACCTGGTTTAAGGCTCCAGAGAGCACCCCAGCACTACCAGGCTACAACTCATGCCATACAATTTGGTCACAGAACCCGGACTGAAATACAAAAGTTGGGGGAGTATCCATATTCATCAAGGATACCCACACCTCCAGGTTAGTGCCACACACGATGCTTCAGAGATTATCCATGTGCAACTAACAACGGGCAAAACTGCAATTCAAATTGTAGCTTGCTAGAGATCACCCACCATGTCCTAGGACCCCCATTCTGCTTTTCTGGAACCACTGGGTAACATAAAGGTCCTACCAAACACCCTAATATTGGGTGATTTCAACTACCTAAACATTAACTGGGAGAACTACTCAAGTACTAACTCCCTTGCCCAACATTTCCTAAAATTTATAAACTCAAATGCCCTGCAACACTCCCACCAGAGGTGACAACATATTGGACCTGGTCATCACCAACATGGGCGACTGGCGTTCCACACTGGAGGTCAACCCCTTGCTGGTTAGATCTGACCATAAACAAATCACTTTGAATATCCACATTCCACTCCCACCCCCGGACAAGGAAACCGCTGTGAAAAACTTTTCAAAAGCAAACTTCGCGTTACTTAAGATGGAGGTGGAAAGTTTCAAAGCCCCCATGCTAAAGGATAATGCTGTCCAAGCTGCAAAATCCTTTACTAATGCATTCTACGGGCACCTACAAGAATGCATGGATCGTGCTATCCCAAGTAAAACCAAGACTCACTCCTCATAGAAAAGTAAACCAGTCTGGTGGACTCCTGCCATAAACAAGCTATACAATAGAAGGAGGAAACTAGTACAGAAAAGAGCAAAATCCCAAGAAGGGAAGACATCCCTGATCAGTATCAGCAAGAAACTACGATCCCTCATAAAATCGTTCAAGATGAGCTTTGAAAGAAAACTTGCCAAGGACACCAAAGATAACCAGAAGGCATTATTTAGCTATGTCAAGAATCTAAGTGGCAATGCTCAGATCTGCTCGGAGTTAGTGCAGAATGGCACAAAATACACTGAACCAACCGATATTGCCAACATCCTGGCGACAGGTTCAGTGCTAACTTCACCCCACCTCTCAACCCCAAAAAGGCTCATAACCATACCAGAAGAATGTACAGCCCCTGAAATCACAGACACTCAGGTTAAAACAGACCTCTCCAAAGCCAAAAACACAGCATCAATGGGACCGGACGGTGTCCCAAGATGCGTCCTACACAAGCTGAAAGATGAACTAACCCTTCACCTAAACACACTGTTCAAACTCAGCCTTTCCACAGGCTATGTACCCATAGAGTGGTGCACAGCAACGGTTATTCCACTCCACAAAGGTGGAGCCACAACAGACCCCAGGAACTATCACCCTATAAGCCAGACTAGCTTGGTCTGCAAGGCTATGGAGTGCATCATCATGGAACTCATTAACAGAAGACATTGGGAACCTCCAAACACTGGACCCTACCCAGTTCAGCTTTGTTAAGGACAGATCATGCCTCGTAAACCTGGTGGACTTCTTTGAGACTGTTACCCAGGCTATAGACGAGGTAAAGGTGGTACACACAGCCTACCTAGACCTTGCAAATAACTTCAACACCATTCCCCATTCTGGTATTATAGACAAGTTCACCAGCCTGAACATAAACCGCTATGTCACAAGATAGGTTGCCAATTGGCTCACAGACAGAAACCACATGGTGAGAGTTGCGGGAGCTAGGTCTGACTCTAAACCAGTTACAAGTGGCATTCCCCAGGGCTCAGTTCTAGGACCCCACGTGTTTGGCATATACTTCTCAGAAGTACAGACAAGCACAGGAGGACTATGGCTGACCAAGTTCACAGATGACTGCAAACTAGGGGCTATAATTGACTCACCGGCTGACACAGACATCCCCCAAAAGGGTCTCACTGAGACGGATACCTGGTGTCAAAATCATGGACTCAAGCTAAATGCCAAAAAGTGCATAGTTATTCCCTTTGGAAATAACAAAGTACCCACAAACTACCACATAGGTGATAGTCCACTAAATACGGAAAACGTAATAAGGGATCTGGGGACCCAAGTAGTTAGTAATCTCTCCTTTGATAATCACATTGCCAAAGTGGTTAGAAAATCATTCTATGTGGCCCACCTAATCACAAAAGGGTTTGCATCCAGATAAAAAGAGGTCACTGTGCCCCTCTACGCATCTCTCATCATTGAGTACAATGCCCCATTTGGGATGTACCTTACAAGACACCTGCAACAGCTGGAAAGACCACAGAAGTACCTCACCAAGAGGATCACTGGCATCAAACAGATGCCCTATGCAGCTCGACTGAAAAAACTCCAGCTGTACTCGGTTGCATAATGCCTGCTCAGAGGTGATCTCTGCCTGACATACAAGGCCATGTCCAACCCAGAATTGATGGGCATGCTCCACCTAAAGAAAACCTTATCCCCTCTAGCCGCACGCTCTAGGTATCTAAACCTCACCACAATAATA
>NC_056726.1:1548469777-1548532277 GCF_019279795.1 Protopterus annectens
CCTCAAGCTAAACGCCAAAAAGTGTATAGTCATCCCCTTTGGCAAAAACAAAGTGCCCACAAATTACCACATAGGTGGTAATCCATTAAGTACAGAAGAAGTAATTAGGGACCTGGGGACCCAAGTTGATAGCAATCTCTCATTTGACAACCACGTGGCCAAAGTGGTTAGAAAAACATTTTATATAGCCCACCTAATCATGAAGGGATTCACATCTAGATCAGGGGAGGTCATCGTGCCTCTTTACTCATCCCTCATCAGGCCCATAATTGAGTACAATGCCCCTTTTGGGATGTACCTTACCAGACACCTGCAGCAACTGGAACGACCCCAAAAGTACCTCACCAAGAGGATCAAAGGGTTCAAACAGATGCCATATGCTGCCCGGTTAAAGAAACTCCAGCTCTACTCAGTGGCATACCGCCTGCTCAGAGGCAATCTGTGCCTGACATATAAAGCCATGTCCAACCCGGAATTAATGGACATGCTGCACCTCAGAAAATCCAAATCCCATCGAGTTACGCTCGAGACTTGAACCTCAGCACTGAAATAAATAGGACATGCTGGAGGGACAGATTCATAACCCAGAGGCTCCCTTCACTCTGGAATAAAATCCCAGTCCAGGTTAGGCAGAGTCCCTCATTTACTCTCTTCAAGAGGAATCTTGATGAGTGGATGGGAGATCGTAGGTTTACCCAGGGTATCACTTCTGTGTCACTGTTAGACAGAGGCACATTATACTAACCTCGAAAAAGGGCATAGCAAAATTAATTTAAAATGGGTGGCTAAAGCCAAACACACTCTGGCTAGGCTTATAAATGCCCTAGGGCAGATAGCCTAGTATGAACCTATGAACCTATGAACCTATGAACAAGGTACTGGACATGTATGCATTTAGTAAAGTAAATATGACATACTAATCATTAATAATCTTTAGGATAGTGTTTATATTTTATATCTGTTTTTAAACTATTTAGAAGTGGTTGTGCTTTGGCTGTTTTTTTTTGCAGTATAATACATTTGCAACACATAAATACTATATGCAACATTTCACAAATGTTTTATTGTTCATTTTATGCATGTTAAACATAATTCCCGCCTTCTTGCCTATGTGGTTTTGAAATCAGAACTTTTGAAAGCAGCTCGAACTATATAATCCATCCACAAGTTCCTTTTCTTCACAGAAGCAACTACGACATTAAACAGGAACTGAATAATTGACCTTTGAACCTGCAGTTCCCTTCTGAGACCAACGAACCAATCAAACGCTGGAAAAACGGCAAATTAATTCACAATATAAAACGAGCTATTTTTCATCATACCTGTTAAATAAAAATGACTATTTATATGTTTTAAAGAGTTTTAATGCTGCAAAATTTAAAAAGTGCTTTTCTGTTAGCAGGGCAACAGTTCCAATGTTATATTCACACTGCTGTTAACGTGCAGAATGGTTCTCCTGATTGTGCCTTATGCTGTCATGCTGTCCCTCCTAATATGCTGCATTTCATGGTAAAGCACCACACTATACCCAGACAGTAATGCAAAAAGCACATAGATATCACTGTTCAGTAAATACATGTTAATTAAATACGTGTTGCATTAACATGAATTACATAGAGCAAAGTTTGAAAGCCTTTATTCCTGATTTCAGTTGCTGATTGTCCAATAAAGAATCTAAGAGCTCTGATATGACTGAGCAACCACTGTTATACATACAATTGCATAATAAAAGGTAGTACAGCCACCAATATAACACAATTATGTTTTTTTTTCTTCTTCCCCAAGTGTTTGTTACTACCTTACAAGATACATTATGAGAAAATATTGATATTAATAAAACATTAAATGTTAAAATATTACAGATGAAGGTTAAAGTATATGTACTTCTGTACATTTTTTTCTTTTTTCACACAGTTTATCCATTATGATACCCCTTGAAGTATAACATTTATACTAACATACTGAAATTTTCTTTTCTTAGAAACTCTATATGACCTAATAAATTTAAATAATTATATGTTATAATATTTTAGATTATTTATGCACACACACATTTAAAAGTTTGTTGTTACTGTTCTCTAAATATTGAACTGTAAGAATAGTAATGGTATTATAAATTGCTTACATTCAACCTTAATCTAAATACTAGTTCTTATAGACTCTACAATATATAACCCTATTCTCCTTTTGGTTATTAACAAAGCATGCAGTCGCAGTGACCCAATGTTATTAAATATATGCTGGCAGATCTGTGGCTTGTATGTATCGCATATTAAGTCAGGAACACTAGGTTCCATGAAGAAAGTTGTTATTGTAAATACTATGTTACCTTCTTTAGTTGTTACAGAAACTCGGTCCATAACAAATTATGTTATAATCTATAAGGTCACTCCCCCAGGAAATCATTGTGGCTACTTTGAACCACTATACATTTTAAATGGTCTTAACATATAAATGTATATCACTGAATGTTAATGGGCTAAATAACTATATTAAAAGAGCAAGCATTAACAAATACCTTTCTTTACATAAGGCTGATATAGTATTTCTTCAGGAGACAAATTTAATATCCCAGGACTTAAACAAGGTAATACTAAAAGACTATAAAATATTGACTAGTTCCCAATTTAATCACAAAAGAAGAGGTGTATTAATCCTTTGGAAAAAAGTCTAAGACTTCCTGAAATTGTAAGCTCATATATAGACAAAGAAGGTATGTTAGCATTAGTAATAATTAAACTTGAAAGGAAATATTATACACTCATAAGTTCTTACTGGATCCCTGGAATTGGTACAAAGTCAGTAAAGAAATACTTAGACATTATAACTTTACATTCTAGAGAAGAAATAATAGTCACAGGAGATTTTAATCGTATTCTTTCATCTGATGAAACAACAAGTTCTAAAACCTTTAAGATCTCCCCTGTAGCAAAACACCTACATAATTATATTAATACAAGAAATTTAAAAGACTTATACCATATACAACTTCCCTCTTCCCTAAAGTCCTCTCACTATTCATATAGGTTTGGGACACAAACTATTATAGATAAAGTCTTAGTATCAAATTCCTTACAATCAAAAATAGATAACGTATTATTAATATATTGTCCTCTTTCTGATCATAACGCCATTACTTTTAGTATAACTTTTCAAACTGAACCCATAATACATTGCCAAAGAATACCAGCTTATATTACAAAAATAAAAGGCTATCAAGAATGGATGCTATCAGAAATTAATCAATTCTTAGCAATAAATAATAATGGCGAAGTATCAGACACAATTCTACGGGACACTCTCAAAGTTGTACTATATGGTAAAATGAAAATGTGGTGTATGCAAAAAAGAAAGGAATGGGATAAAAGATTACAAGATATTCAAACTGAGTTAGATAACTTAAAATGTAAACTAACATCAAATTATAAGAAAGCCTTAGATAATGTAAATAAATTAAATAAAGAATATCAGAATATATTGCAACACAAAATATCTATAAATCTAGAGAAAATTAAATTATGTTCATACTCTATTAATCCTAAAAGTCTACATAAAATTGCAGTACACTCAAAATACTTGAAAGAAAGAAGTCACATAAAAGAAATAACATATGTTGAAAATATGAGAAAAATAAAAGCTACAAATCTAAATTCCATATTACAAGGTTTTAAAAAGCATTATGAGAGTATAAATACTCTCCAACCAGTAAATGAAAGTATAAATCTAGACAAATTCTTATCTGACAATATTTTAAAGACTTTATCTCCTGGGAACATTGCTAAAATTGATAGACCTTTCACATTTACAGAACTGAAAAATCAAATAAAAAACTTAAAAACTAACAAAGCACCAGGGTTAGATGGTTTAATTCCTGAAATATACAAAATCCTTCTTGATAATATCTTAAAAATACTACTAAATACATTTCGAGAAATCAAAACTACTTATAATATCCCACCATCATGGAGATATTCACTAATCTCTCCTGTACTTAAACCTGATAAAGCTCCTACTTCCTGTTCCTCTTATAGGCCCATCTCATTATTAAATATAGATTATAAGATTTTCATGAGTATATTATTAAATAGAATCAATTCTATTATACCTAGCCTAATAGAGAAAGATCAGACAGGTTTTATTAAACATCGAAAAGTCCACCACAATATAATAAGACTTCTGACTTTGATAGATTTAGCTAATAAAAATAAAAACAAATTAACAATAATGAGTCTGGACATAAACAAAGCCTTTGATTCACTGAGTTGGTCTTATCTATTTAAAACTTTACAATACTATAAATTTTCCATAAACTTTATAAAATTAATTAGAAACCTTTATGAAGATGCAGTTTCTTTTGTAAAGATAGGTTATTTTTTATCCTCCTCATTTAAACTTACAAAAGGAAGAAAACAAGGTTGTCCTCTTTTCCCCTTAATTTTCGCTCTAGCTGTAGAACCACTAGCCAACTATATTAGAAATAATGTTCATATTAAAGGTTATAATTTAAATAGTAATATATTTCCAAAGATTCAGCTATTTGCTGATGATTTGTTACTAACTAGTGGAGACATTGAAACATCTTTAGATCAGCTACTTAACACTTTAGATTTATTTGAAGGTTTATCAAGACTAAAATTTAAACATAACAAGACCCAGACATTGTTAATAAATAAAAAGACGACTATGAAAATGAAAACATATAAATGCTTTAACTGGGACAATGCACAAATCAAATACCTAGGTGTTCAAATTAATTCAACTCTTTAGAATACATTTACTACAAACTTTAACATTTTAATAAATTTAATTATCAATTTCATAGATAATTGGAACAAACTTTATTTTACTTTTGAGGACAGACTAATGCTAATTAAAATGATAGTCCTACCTAAAATTCTCTATATAAGTCAATCTTTAATTATTCCTCCAACTAAGAAAATAATAAAAAAAAAATTAGTAATAACTTACTAAAATTTTTGTGGTACCCCAAAAACCCAGAATATCTTTACAAAGACATGTGGCAAGTTGGGAAGAAGGTGGTATTAGCTTTCCTAATACTGAATATTATATAAATGCTTCTATTTTTAATATAATCCTTTTTAATATAATCCTTTTATGGTTAAACCTTTCAAAACATTATAAATAGCTTTAAACAATTAAAATTTATTTACCCAAAAAAACCTTTCAAAAAAAAACCTTAAAATTTTTTTTTAATAAAATGCTTTTTTAAAAAAAAATAAATATAGGATTTTATTTCCATTTTTTTCAGTTAAATTCGAAAATAAAACTTAATTTAAAAAAGATAGCCTTTCAAAAAAATTCTTATATCAAAACAATTTTCTTTTAAATAAAACAAATTACCCAAAAAACCAAAAGAAAAATTGAAGGGAATTTTAAAGGGATCATTTATATTTTTAAAGTAATTAAATCTGTAATTTTAAAACTTCCCTTTTGGGTCTTACTTTAAAGGGGTTTAACTAAAACGAAATTTTTTTAAATCAGACCAAAATTTTTAAAAATATCAATGGAAATTTTATAAATTTTAACCTCAAAAATTTAAATTAAAAAAAAATGAAAAATAAGGGTTTAAACAAAAATGAATGGTTTATTGATTTTATGAAAATTTACCAAAAATTTAAATTTTTTTAATTTTAATAAAGGGAAACAAGTTATCTTTTTAAATTAAATCCAAAAAATCCAATTCAAAACACCCCTTTCAAACCAGTCAAAAAGTTTAAAAAAATTAAAAAAATTTTTCCCCATTCTTTTAAAATTAATTTATTTTTTGAAATTTAAAAAAAAAATCTATTTAAAATAATACAAATAATTTAACCAAAAAATTAAATTCTTGGGGAAAATTACAACATTATTTAAAAAGTTTTTAAAACCTGATTGATTAAAACCTTTTTAGGATCTTAAATAAGCTTTTTTTAAATAGAACAACATAAAAAAAAAACTTTTTTAAAAAAAAAAGAAGATTTGAAGGCCCCAATTATTCCCTTTAAATATAAAGTCTTTTTGATCTAAAATTTCAAGCCTGAATTAAAAATAAATAATGATTTATTTTTTAAAACCCAAAAAATTTTTTTTTTCTAAAGTCATTTCAAAACCAATTTCTTTTTTGGAAAATTCCTGATTTCTTTTTCCTTTGGGGCTTTTTATAAATTTTTAAATTTCAATTTTTTATTTTTTTTTGATTTTTTGAAGTTTTAAACACCCGCTGGAGTTTCTTTTGATTTTGCCTTTTTAAAGTTCCATTTTAAAAAAGTTTGAAGTTTGGTAAGGCCTTTTTTGGAGATTAATGGAAATTTAGTTCATTTTAAAGGGGTTTTAAGTTCCCAAATAAACAGGAAAATTCCCTATAATCCAAATTTTTTTTTTTGAATAAATTTCATTTCAAGAGTTATTTTTTAAAAAAAAAATTTTTTCCCTTATTCTTTTTTAGGGGTTTAATTATTTGTTTTAGGGGCCCCAAACTCCAAAAGAATATTAGGTTTTTTGGATCCCTTATTTACCATATTAAATTTTTAAAATTACATAATTTAGGGGTTTTAGATGGGGGTTTTGTTTATTTTAAAAAGTAAATTTTTGTTGGGTAAAATTTGTGGGTTGATGAAATATGTTATTATTTTTTTATGGATAAAAATAAAAAAACATTTTTAACAAGGATTTGAAGCCCTTGTTTTAAAGGGTTTATTGCCTTTTACCATTTTAAAATTCTTTTAAATCTAAATTTTGGGAGGATGAAGTTAAAAAATGAATAAGTATTATTTGCCACAGAAATCAGGATGGGGTTTGTTTTTTTCTCTATTTTTAAGTCATTAAAAAAATTTGTTAAAACCCCAATATTTGTTAGGGATCTTTTGACTTTTTTTTTTTTAAATTTTCTTTGATAATTAAAAATTTAAGGAAGTTTTATTTTTGGGGGTTATTGGGTTTTAAAGGGTTGCAGGGTTTTGAATAATAAATTTTTCTGGCATCTTTTTGATTTTTAATTCTTTTAGCTTATTTAAAGACATTTATTTTTTTGTATTTTTTTTTCTTTTTTAAGGGGATTCGATGGGTCTGGCCCATTTTCACAAGGTGGGGAAAAAATCTTCAAAATTTACAAAAATCAAAAAATAAACTCAAAATAATAACTTTTAAAATTTAGTTATTTTAAAAAAAATAAAAATTAAAAAAATTTCGATTAAATAGTTTTATAGTTGAATTATGTGTTCAAATTTTGGGATTCAGTCCAAAACCAAAATCCTGAAAAATTAAAAACTGAAAAAAAAAAAAGGTAAAATTTTCATATTAGCAAAAAAATTGAAACAAATAAAAAAAAAATTTACTTTTTGTATAAAAAGGGGGAAAAGTAGTGGGGGTTTTTTAGCCCAAAATTAATTTGTTGTTGGTTAAGTGCAATTAGTGGTTTATTTTGGGACTGGGGGGATGCCCCCCAAAAATTAAAAAATTTTTTTTATGGGCTGGGAAAATAAGGGGTTTTTCCGGGCAGGGGTTAGGGGTTTTGGTCTTTAGGATTTGGGAGGGGTTCCCCATGATTTTTTGGGGAAAAAGGTAAAGGTTTGGAAAATTTATTTTTCATCTGTTTACTTCTTAAACATGCATAAATCTGAGGGGGTAAAAATTTGTAAATGTAGGAAGAGGAAAATGTAAAGCAGGGATGTATTAGATAAGTAGAAGAATTGGTTCCCTGGGAAAATAGGTTGGGGTTTGAATTTTGAAGGGGGAAAATATTTTGGTTTTAAGAAAAAGGAAACAAATTCAGCCCGGTCATCCAAATTTTTTTTTTCCTTAAATAGTTTAAATGGGGGGATAATTTGGCGAGGCATGGGGTTTATTTAAATTTGTTGGGGGTAAAGTTCCTAAAATTAAGATTTAGTTATTTTAGTTTTTGGGGGTTTAGTGGCCCGCGTTTAATGGGTAAAAGCTTTAGTGTGATTTTGAAAGTGAAGAGGAATGAATAAAGATTTTTAGGGGGAAATTGGTTGGTGGGGATTATTTAAAATTTTCGTTTTTGTTTTGTTTTAAGGGTCCCTTTTTAATTATTTTTTTTTTAATTTGGGGGGTTTAAATTTGGGGATGGGCTGATGGGTCAGTGCCCATTTCGGGAGGGGGAGAAGGTTTATAAAAAATAACTACATTTTCAAAATGGGGAAAATTTTTTTATAAATTGGGGAAAATTTTATTTTGTTTGTAAATGGTAAACCCCTAAACTTTTAAAGTAAAGGGAAAAAAAGATTAATAGCTTGTTTCCATAAAAGGGGGTAAATGAATAATCAAATAAATAACCTGTTTGGGTCTTTTCAAATTCTGAAAGGGCAAAAATCCCGGAAGTTCCTAAAAACAAAACCCGAACCATTTTTTCCCCGGGGAAAAGGGCTACAAAACATAAAAACACAACCTAACCTTTCAAGTATTAAAACAGGGGGCCCCCCAACCCCACTTTTTACCTTCCCCCCTGTGGGGTCTTTTTCACAAACTTTCCCTAAAAATTCAATTTCCATGATTTTAAAATTAAAATTCCCGTTCAAATTTCAGGTTGAATTTGTCCCTTTGAATGCCCCCTATATATTGAGGGCAATTGGCCCCGTAGAAAAATTGTCTGGGGGAAAATAAAAAGTGTAACCCGTGTTCCCCGGATTTTAAAGTTTTGGAAATTTTTCTCGAATGTCTAAAAGGTTGGGCTCAAAAATTTCTGTGCCAAATGGGGGTTTGAATTAAAAGAATAAAATTTAAAAAGGGTTTCACAAAAAATGATTGGTGCCAAAAACTGGTTAAAATTGCTGTAAACCCTTTCAGTAAGGCAAGTTCCCGAAGTAAAAGTACAAAAAGTACCCCTATGATGAAACGGGGAACATTTTAAAAAGGTTTTTTTGATAAGACAGGAAAAACATTTTTAGTTTTTAAATAAGTAAGAGCATTGTCCAGAAAAAAGGGGTAAGTGGATTTTTAGGAATTAGCAAGGGAACCCCAAATTGGTTGGAAAACAAAAGGAAAAGGGAAAATTCAAGGCCGATCCCTCCAGGAACAAACCGTTTTTTTGTTTCTAAGCATAGACAAGATGTTTTTGCTATAAAAATTTAATTTGCAAAGGGAATTCTACCCCCGTTTTTGGAAATGGATTTCATAACAAATTAATAGTTATTTTAAAATATTGAAAAAAACTTATCTCGTTTGATACCCCCACCAAAAACCCCCTTCAGTCCTGGCCCGGCCTAAAGCCAAAATGATTTTTTATAAATATTTTAAAAAATGGGATTTTCCCCTTTCAATTTTGATTTAAAAAGGAAAGGGTTAACCCAAAAAACTTTGTTTAAAAAACCATCCTTTTCTAACTTCCGATTTTTCGAGATTGGGAATATTGTTTGGCATAAAGAATTAAGTTAATTGGGGTTCCCCAAGGCCTTTGGATTCTTTCCCATTTTACGAAAAAGTTGAAAAAGGTTCTTACAGTAAAAGATATTAAACTGTAGAGTTTTGAATTAAAAAACCAAGGCCTTTTTTCAATTGAAATTTGGATTGAGCCAGTTAAACTTTCCCAAACAAAAAAAATTTAACCCCCTAAAAAAAACCCAAACCCCCCCTTTTAAAATTAAGAATGATAAACCTTTTTCCCCAACCAATCAAACTTAGGGTTAATTTTTAATAACCTCAAGTTTGACATTAATTTCCAACCTAAAAAATTAAAAAAACGGGGAAATCAGAAATGCAAATTTCCCCAGGGAAAAAATTTGTTCCTTACCCCAAAACCAATAAGAAACAAAAAAAAAACCTACAAAAAAACCCGTTTTCCATGGGGAGAGTTCACCCCACCCCCCAACTTTGGGGCTGTCCCCCCTCCCTTAAAAAATTTCCAACTCTATTTTTACAAATAGAAATACCCAAAAATACCCCCCCCAAAATCTTCCAGTTCAACCCCCCCTATGCTTCAAAAAATCAAACTCCAGGCCAAGTCGCGGGAACATTTTCCAATCAAACAAATTATAAACCCCCCTTATTCTTAATTGTCTATTCAAACTGATTTAAACCATTAAAAAATGGGGGAACAACCCCCCAAACCACCCCAAACCTTTAACCATTTCCACCCCCAAACATCTTTTGGAACAATCCTTTAACTTTTAAACCTATATCTCACCTGTAATCGTATTATTCATGTGTAATATCTGTTAGCTTAACTATTAGGATACTTGCCATCTTAAATGGCATAGATGTTATAAGTGTATAGTATAAACTCAATTGTCCTTCACCTAAATATGTTATTCATTTGAACTATGTCTGTATTACTGTTACTGTTAAACAGTCAACCTATACTTCTTGTAATCTTGTAATTACATTTTCTTTATTGTGGAGCTTTTCTCCATGGGCCTCCGCTGAAAAAGGACATGTGTCCAGTCAGATTTTCCTGGTCAACAAATGTAAATAAATAAATAAAGACCTTAACCTGGTATGTAAGATTAATAGAACTTGCTGGAGGGACAGATTTATCTCCCAGAGGTTACCACACCTTTGGAACAGGCTCCAACTTCATGACAAACTGTGCATCTAATTGGCCCTCTTCAAATGCAATCTAAACGATTGGATCGGTGATCGTAAATTCATCCCAGGTGTTCCACCTGTGTCCCTTTTGGACAGGGGGCAATAGGTGCTGATCATGGAAATAAGGGTAGAACTTGGCTAAGCTTGTAATGGCCCTAGGGCAATTAGCTTAGTAACTTCCTATGATCCTATATGACTTACAGTTCTAAACTGTTATTAAAAAACAATCACCAAAAGTTCTGCCTCTTGTATAGAACAAAATCCTATATAACCGACAGCTAAAGAAACCATAGCTAAAGCCCCCCCCACCTACCCTACAGTATGCTTCCCTTTACTAGCCTACAAACATCCACACTAATAAAGTTGGGACAATGCTACAAGAAAATTTACTTTATTTATTTAACATTTGTTTACCAGGAAAGTCTGACTTGGAACAAAGCCAATTTTGAGCAGATGCTAGGGGAGAAACACTCCAGATGCATGTCTTTGAAATGTGGGAGGAAACCGGAGCACCTGGAGGAAACCCACATAAATACAGGGAGGACATGCAGACTCATCACAGAAGGCACTCCCACCGGGAATTGAACCAGAGAATCTCTTGCTCTGAAGTGACAATGCTACCGCTGCATGACCATAGCTTATTTTTCTACAAATCACACCTTTAGAAGTCATCGCTGTTCTGCCCTCAAACAAATAAATTGAACCAAACTCCCACATCATGTCTACTACTAGCTCATACTCTAATATACTACCCTGATAATTATCTGGCATCAAAAGGCATGCTTCAGCACCACCACTTCTAAAGTCCAACTCCTCCTCTCTGTCACTAAAGCCAAAAATGCATCGGGAGCCTCTTTATAGTCAGACTCTCTAACTGCCCTCTGGAATGCCCTCACACATGCTATCGGGCTTCGTGAAAACCAATAGGCATTCAAAATACATCTAAGAAAATGCCTCTCAACATCCTGACTCTGTTGCTGTACATCTCCAGGATAACATCTCTGCTTCTTCCTCCTCTTCTATTATACCTCTCCTCTCCTCTGTTACCAACTATCACACTGTCATCACTCACCCTGCTCATTTCATTCACATCTTATAATTAAATTAACTCTTCCACCCTTTGTAAATAACTCTGTACTCTGCATTGTGACAACTGTCCTGCTGCATAGCTATTTAACTTTATCTGTACAGAATATAATTGGTATGAGAAGCCTTACTACTGTATGTTCATAGGTTTATAGTTTTATAGGAGATTCCTAGGCTAACAGTTTTAAAGTCCTTACTAACCTAGCCAATATTTTACCCAATATAAGGTCCCTGGGGGCAAGAGGATGGCATGGGTTTTTGCCTATGCCTTGAGTATCTTACAGATTTCTCCTGTTTATAAGGGACATAGGCACTACCCCAGGTGTGAATTCAAGATTCTCCATCCATTGATCCAAACTGTGTTTGAAGAAGGCCAGGGAAGGGCTCTGCTTAACATGAATAGAAAGCCTGTTCCAAGGAAGGGGCACTTTCTGAGACACATATCTGTCTCTCCAGCATGTTTGTTTGAGTCACTAAGTTTAGATCCCTAGATCAGCTGACACTTGTGCTGTTTGACTTGCAGATGTGTAGCAGCTCCATTAGGGCTGGATTTGTGAGTGCCTTGTAGGTCAAGCATAAGTCCCCCTTAATAGTTGGTAGGAGATAGAGTAAAGGGTTAGGGCTTTTAGTCTATTCACATAGGACATGTTTTTTACACCCTATATTTTCTTTGTGAGGAACCACTGAGGTCACTCCATATGCTGTAAGTGCCTAGTCAAGTACATGACAAATGGCGCATTGTACTCGATTATTGGTCTAATTTGGGCTGAGTACAATGGGGCTATAATTTCCTTGGATCTGGATGACGTACCTTTACGTACAGATTGTGCCACATAGAATGACGTCCGCACCACTGTGGACTCATGGCAGTCAAAATTCAGGCTGCTATCTATCTGTGTACCTATATCTCTCATCTCTGAGGGGTGTACTACTGATGTTGTAATTTGTGGAGGTATTTGATTTCTCAAAGGGTATGATGATGTCTTTTTCACATTTAGTTTTAGGCCATGGTTCTGGGACCAATTATTTGTCTGATCTAGACCCTCCTGAAGGATATCTACAGCACTGAGGGATTCAATGATCGCCCCCAGCTTGTAGTCTTTAGCAAACTTTGTCTTCCAGAGGCTTTCCACATTAGCCTTGACTTCAGGGAAGTATATTCTGAACAGGAGTGGTCCCACCACTAAGCCCCGTGGCACTCCACTAGTAACTAGCCTCTTACTGGATCTGAATTCACCCACTTTAACCTCAAGTATCCTGTCCATGAGACACTTTTCTATCCATCTGATTACATAGACAACTGTGTCAAATGCCTTGACCAGATTGAGCTAGGCAGTATGTACTGTTTTACCCTCATCCATGGCATCAGTGACTTTCTTGAAGGAATTCTTCAGATTCAGTAGGCATGACCTGCCCTTGACAGAGCTGAATTGCGTCGGTCCAGTGTATGGAGGCTTCCTATATCATTATTTATCAGGTCCATGATTATTCTTTCCATGGCCTTAAATATTCAAGTCATTCAAAGGGGATCCAATGCCTGTCAGCCTGGGATGACATGCTCGACAAGCTTGTTTATGTTTCGATGGCGGCTTGCACCTCGTCACCCCTGGGCTTTTGGGCTTTGGATATTGCCTATTCCATTCCATAAAGCCCTTTAGAAAAGGCTCAAAGACAAACCCACCTCCATAGGTGGGTAAGGGATAAGAAACTAAATGTAAATGCTACCAATGCCAGAAGTCTAAACCCTGTAAGCACTGCACTCTCCTGACCTTAGCATGGGATCATCGATGGTTCAGTTCAGCAGTAACAGAAACCTGGTTCAAGGCACTCCAGCACCCCCAGCACTACCTATACCCCTCATACCATGCCCAAAACTTGGAAACTTGGATCCTAACCACAAAGGAGGGAGTAGGGGGGAGTACAAAGATACCCACACCTCCACACCTGCACGACAGCACCTAAGCATCATGGAGCTCATGAGACTATCCATGTGCAAGGGTAGTGGGTAAAGCTGCTTATAAAGCGATAGCCCCCCAAACCCACACCTCCCCAAACCCAGGAACCCCACCGGCCTCCTTGAAAACACTGGAAAAGGTGAATCTCTCTTCAACACCATTATATGGGTGGCTTCAACCTCCCAACCCAAGACTGGGAGCATTACTTATAAACTCAAATGCTATAAAACACAGCATCAATGGGACCAGGCGGTGTCCCGGGCAAGTCCTACATGAACGCCAAACAGGGACCACAGGACTGACTGTGACTGACAGGATTATGAATGACTGCTCTCTAGATAATAGACTCTCCAGCCGACAAGCATCCTATGCTGCCCGGTAAAAGAAACTCCAGCTCTCACTCAGTGGCATACTGCCTGCTCAGGGAGGCTTCCTGATAGGAATTTTGATGAGTGGATGGGGAGATCGTAGGTTTACCCTGGATATCACTTCGTGTCACTGTTGACAGAATTTAAAATGGGTGGCGAAATACACACTCCTGGCTAGCTTATAAATGATGAATATAAGACTAGTCAAACTTATGGGTCTGTAATTTCCCGGGTCAGCAGATGGTCCCCTTTTACACAGAGGAATGACTGTTGCTGTCCCCCACTCTATTGGGAAAAAGCCAGTCCAGAGGTTGTGGTTAAATAGAGATTATAATGGGCCTTCTAAATCTTGATTTAAGCTGTTAAGAGGCCAGCTGGTATATTGTCAGGCCACAATGAAGCCATATTTTTAGCTTTAGAGAAAGCAGTGGCAACATGTCCTTTGGTGATAATTGGTGGTGGAATGGTGGAGGGTATTTCTGGGGGAGAAATGAGGGTGATGATGAGGTGAAATTTGAGATGAATTTGTTAGCCAGCAGATTTCCTGTATCTTATAGGTGAGTATAGGTGATGCTGTCTATGACTAAGTTCTGCACATTGTTGAGTGTTACCCTTAAGATTGTGGACCTAACTGAAAAATGCCTTATGGTTATCATCAGCTTTGGAGGTTATTTTTATCTCAAAGTCTGCTTTTAGAGACTTGACTAGTTCCCTGATTCACTTGTTTAAACTAATGAAGGACTCTTTGCTCTGTTGTTTACATTCCCTCTTACTTCTTGACGGGATTTTCTTTCTTTTGTTTTACAACCTATTAATATCAGGGGTCCACTAGGGTAGCTTATTTTTGCAGTTTGAACAGGGTTTTATTTTGTTCTGGTACTAATATTGCTATACAGTTGTTTATATGGTCATACAGGGTTTTGTGTACACATCTGTGGTTCTAGGGCTTTTGAACAAAAGTTGAAAAGCCCAAATCCATTAGCAATGAACAAACTTTAACGAAAGTGCTTTCATCGGAAAAGCGCTTTCCTTAAAGTAGGTTAAAAAAAAAACACAAAATCTACTTGAATGTAGGGGGGCAAGCCCCCCTGCACCCCTCGATGTGGGGGGCTGCGCCACCCACACCCTCTACTTTAATATTCTCACTCCGAGGTCGCACTACAGTGGGGAAAAGAGAATTTTCCCTTACTGCAACATAGTATGACCAGAACAACAAGCATACTTACACGAAAGTGCTGCTTCGGTGAATAGCACTTTTGCACAAGTATGCTCACCAAACTGGGATTCGGTGAAAGATGCAGTCGAGCATCTGTATGGATCCCGCCTCTGCATAGGTTTCTGTGTTTTCTGGATTTAGGGGAGCTTGGAAAATATCTATGGCATCCCTTAAAAGGGGATAATTTATCTTAGAGAAGTTCTTAAAATTTTTTGGGTTAGTTGGGGTGGACTAGTTTTACCTTTATTTCAAGGTGAAACTGTTTTGTGATCTGATGTTACCAGTGAGGACATCATATGGGGGTGCAGGACTCTCCCATATTTGTGAGTACCAGATCTAGGATATTTGTTCCCCTAGTGGGAGTGCATCCTATCTGCATTTGAATTTACAAAGTCAAGAAATCTTTGGGCCTGGATGTTAGTGGTTGTGTATATCTCCCAATTAATGGAAGGGTCGTTAAAATCACTCATGAGTATGGTATTGGGTTGGATAGTGAGAAATTCTAGTAACTTCCCATATGATGTATGGGTTTTCTGATTCATCGGTGGGACCTGAAGCTAGCAAGAATATGGTAATGGATTTTTCCCATGGTTAGTTGGACATGAAGTAGCTCCAGCTTGTCATATTGTTAGACCAGCCTGGAGGTGTGATTATCCTTTATATAGATAGATACGACTCTGCCTTTTTTTCTTTCATGTTCAGTGTGTGTTTAGAATATATGAAAATTGTTATAGCTATGCATTGCCAGAGTGCTTTCTGTGGCTTTGAACCATGTTTCAGTAACTGCACATATGTCAGCATTCTCCAGGGTGATGAGTGCTTACAGGGTTTGTAGTTTCTTGTTGAGACTCCTAGCATTGAGCAGTAATAGCTTTAGCTTATCCTGAGTAGATTTTGTTATGTTGCAAGGTTTATCTGTTTGCCAATGCTTTAAAAAAGCCATTTTATGAGTGGATAATGTTTTGGTCAAAATCCAAAAACCTACAAATAACAGTTGAAGGCCACCCTTGGCAAAGCAGTGTGACCTGTCAGCCATCTCCTCTCAGGTTAACAAGTATTGAACCCCTTTGGAATGACACCAGTAGCTAAGCCAATTGCAAAAGTCAACCATTTTCTGCAGGTATTGTGGCATCATCCTTGAAGACAGTAGAATGCTGCTCAGTGCTGGGCTCATACCTGCCTGTGACACATATTCTGGCAGCTTAATTATGTGTCTCTTCATATATCCAAGGAGGTATGTCTCATGTCTTTCACATTCACATGAACTATGACTGAGTCATACTGGTACTCGGGGGGGTAAGTGACCTGATTGCTTGCATTTTTTTGTCAGATCCGGGCCCTGACAGACAACTAACTGTAACCTTCTCCTTATTCAGCCTGGTAAGAGAGACATCACCGTGTCTCACAATGGAGCCTCCTATGATGAGAATAATGGATTGTGGAGTGTTTCACCTTATAGGCTTTATAGTTGAGACACAATGAGATGTGGCTTTATGTGTTGTGATGGGAAGTGTTTGCGTGCATGCAGAGTTTCCGAGTACTGTGCCTGAGAGGCCTTTGAGGTTTGGGTTAGTTACATGTGAACATCTCCACATATGTGGGCCTATGTGCATGGCCCTTTGTGGGTATGGTGAGTGATGTGTGAGTCAATGATAACCTGTTTATTGCTTTTTGTGTCTGTATGTGAGTCTAGCCTTAGTGTTAATGTATAACTCCATCCCAGTGGTAAAGCAAGCACTCTTTCCAGAAACCTAAGCCTTTACTACAACATCAACACCACCACATGGCATGACAAGTTCCTAACTAATTTATACTCTGTTTCTGGAATAGTCTGCAACCTTCACATGGCCCACCATACCAGCAATGGCAAAATAAAGTAGCAATGTAAACAACAATAATGATATGCTGCTGTCAAATGTATGCACACCTCACAGAACAATCTAGAATGATGGCGTGGACTATGTAGCAATACCTTTCATAAAGGATACTATAGCACAACCCCTCACATGTGGCATCTCAAGCCCTCACATGTGGCACTGCATCCATGCTGTATGCTGGTAGCTATAGACAAATGGCATATACTACACCTGTTAATGATTCAAACACATGATGTAACACAAGACCAGAAGTCAGGCTTGAACCTCCAGGACCCTAGAGATGGGAGGCAGTCATTTTATTTATTTATTTATTTATTTATTTATTTATTCATTCATTCTGTGTTTGTTGATGGGGAAGTCTGTCTGGGCACACAGGTCCCTTTTCAGAGGAGGCCCAGAGAGAAAAGCTCCAATACAAGTAGTACAAACAAACTCTTTTAAGTTATATAATAGCAACAATGTTCATAGGTTCATAGGTGTTTACTAGGCTTTTTTAAGCCTTGCCATGCATCTCAAATCTCTGATAAGTTCTGGTATCCTTAATAAATCTAAGCAGGGGGGTGGGAGATGAAACATTTACAGGCAGGGACCTGGGAGATGAACCATTTCAGGTTGCCTGTGTCCATCACAGACATAGATGCCAACCCAGGGATGAATTTCTTGTTCTCCATCCAATTGTACAATTGAATTGGGTTAGGGAGGGACTCTGCTTCACATGGATGGGGAGCATGTTCCAGAGACAGGGTAGTCTCTGCGGTGTGATATATAAATGTCTGTCCAGCAGGTCCTATTTATATACCGGGCAAGGTTTAAGTATTTAGAATGGGTAATTCTGGTGTTGTTTGTTGTGTAGATATGCAGTATGCAGGAGGTCCATCTGGGTGGGGTCTGACAATGCCCTGTATGGCAGGAATGATCTGCCCTCAACAGAATGTAGGAGACAGAATACACCCTGTATTCTTTTACTGAGGAACATCTGTGTACTTTCCATTTGTTGGATATGCCTGGCTAGGTACATACCAAAGGCATTATACTCAATGTTAGGTCTGATGAATGCCAAATACAGTGGCACAATGACTTCCTTGGGCCTAGATGCCATACCATTGTTTATACGTTGTGCAACATAAAATGATTTCCTCACTACTGTACACACGTGATGGTCAAAGGCTAGATTATTTGTCTCTAAAGTCCCTGACTATTGGGTCAACTTTTAGGGGTGTGTTGTCAATATGATTGTTAGCAGGAGTGGATGACTTCCCAAAGGATGCCATCATGCATCTATTGGCATTTAGTTTACTCCATGGCTCTTACACCAGTTTTTGTCTGTGTCAGCCCCTCCTGGAGAACATTTGTGTCAGTGTGGGATTCAATGACAGTTCCTAATTTGCAATCATCTGCAAATTTAGTCAGCCAAAGACCACTGACATTGGCCTTAACTTCAGTGAAGTAGTCCAAGGACTGATGCCTGAGGGACTATAGGCATGCCAAGCAAAATACAATAAAAATACATTTTACTATGTCAAATAGATAAGACAGAAACTTACACTTCTTTAAAGTTTAAAGTTGCATTTTCAAACTGCTGTAAGGGCTGCTGTTCTGCACTGAAATACATTGTATCTAGTGTTTCTTAGTTAGTATTAGGCATCTGTTTGCGGTGTGATAGCTGCTGTTCTGCACTGAAATACATTGTATCTATTGTTTCTTAGTTAGTATTAGGCATCTGTTTGCGGTGTGATAGCTGCTGTTCTGTACTGAAATACATTGTATCTGGTGTTTCTTAGTTAGTATTAGGCATCTGTTTATGCTTCCTTAACACTTGTCTTCACATCAGTCATTTTACGTTAAGAGAGTCAAAGTCTGTACTCTTGTGGCAGGACAAGGCTGACCACTTATATGAGCCGGGAATTGCTTTTGGAAAGCTCACTATGTGCTGACCTGATTGGCCTTAGGAAATAGTGTAAACTTGCTTTTTTTCTGAGTGTTTATAAGCCTCATGTTTGTGCAAAGCTGCTCTTCGTCTAGCTGCACTTACTGGTGCCTTGTGTATACACAATTACCAGAAGTTGAACTTTTCTTGTAAAAAAACACCTCAAAACTATACTTCAATCCTCCATTCCTCACAGGCAATAAGTTTGTGAGGTGAGCAGCATTTATGCATTTAGGTAGGACTATTTAGGTCTACCTTACCTTATTATAGCACCCAGGGCTATCGCTGCTCAGGGAACATCTGGTTTTGGCACTGGACAGCATCGTTGGTTAACTTACCTGCACATTACAGCAAGTAAGCACTCTTCCCTCATCTGGTTACAAACACCCTTCACTCCTCTCCATTGCAAGTACACCTTAGGACCTGCAACAATGGATCGGCACTTTCCTGCTGTCTCTGCATCCAGCTTTGTGGACATGGGCATCCTGAAGTAATGTAGCCATTGCCTTATGCACACTGACAACCACTTAAGTCTCAACCAGACAAATACAGTATGTGAGTCCATTTAAGTGAAGAAATTGTGGGTTTAGCACAACAGTTAAGGCAGTCATATCATAGACACATGGTACAGGGTTTGATTCTGATCTCCGGTTATTAGCTAAGCTTAAAATTGCCCTCCAGGGCAGTTAACCTAGTATTCATCTATGAACCTATGAAGAGTGCTATGTTATTCATAGTATGGAAGGCTAGGCAGAGATCACCCCTCGAGAGTCTGTATGACACTGAGTAGTGACACAGGACTTTTTGCCTATCAGAGTAGCTAAGAATACTGAGACCTGAGATATTTTGGTGAGGAAATGTTGAAGTCCAGCAAGCTGTTTTAGGTGTTTAGTGAGGTACACACTGTAAGGTGCATTATATTTAATGATGGGCCTAATAATGGATGAATAAAGTTAGACTATAATTTCTTTGGACCTTGATGTGATATCACAAAGTATAAGTTGTATAAAGTAGAAGGATTTTCTAAATTCCCCTGAGGCCGTAGTGGTCAAAGCAGAGTCTATTATCAACACATGTCTGTGATGACTGTGCCAAATTTAAGTGAGACCGTTACCCACATAGTAAACAGTAGTGATGCTAGATTTACCAAAAGGGGGTCTATGTTAAAACAACGAATGGAAGAAATTGCAATTGCTCCATTGAGCGAAAACTCATATACTCGAAATCACTATTGTGGGGGGCTGCACACCCCACCCCCCCTAAAAAATATATTCCAACTCCGAGATCACACTACAGTGAGGAAAGGGCATATTTTCCGATCTTCACTGTACCACAATCTCACAATAACGATTTCAAGTATATGAGTTTTCGCTCAATGGAGCATTCGCAATTTCTTCCGTTCATTGTTTTAACATAGACCCCCAAAAGGAACTATGGTGCATTTCTTGAAAATTTCTTGCATTTCTCTACCTTCCTGTCTATCACACTCTGCATATACTACATTTCCCTGCATCCCACTCTTTCTCTCTCACCCTTAATCCTCTGGGGCATTTTTAAACTGTCAGTGTTTCTGCGCCATTTTGTTTTCCTTTTCCTACTAGTCTGTGGCTTCATGTCAGTTGTGTGCAGGTCTCTGATATTACTGATTTAAATAGCTTTTCACTTGTACTCAGAATTTAAACTGCATTTACTTCACTTGGAAGAGCTTTGTATGCTGTTGCAACTTATTTGCGGGACTTTGGTAAGCAGTGCTCCTTTTCAAATATTTGCAAAGTCATGGCTTGACTGAGTTATTGCCTCATGCCACACAAGTGAAAGGCTGTAAATAAATTGATATATGTTATTTTTTATCTGGTTTTGGATATATTTCTACTTAAGTAGCAATTGCTCTATCGTACACTTTTACCATATATCTATAGATTGCAGTTTGAATTTCTTTAGCAGTGTTAACTGTTGACACTTGGTTAGTAGAATCTAGGTATTGCCTTATTGGGCATTTAACTTGTACAGTGACTGCTTTAAGGCACGACCTCTATGTCAAATACTTTTAGTAGCAGTCGTATGGATGTGAAGTATAGCTCAGTTTGTTTACTTCTAAGTTCTGTTGCCATGAGCCTGCCAATTGTTTTAACTCCTTAACCTGGCTTGTAGTATAGAACTTCTGTTTAGCTATATTCTCATATCTCAGTTAGTTTGATTATTTGAACTACAAAATGGCACATGTTTACTACATGAACTACAGCTGACATTGTTATGGTCAGTTGTTTTACACTTAGACATCATGGTTAATAGTTTTTACCATTGTTTATGTGAAAGTGTTATAGCAGAAGTAAGTTACTGAACTTTTGTCTCACATTGTTACTGCTCTAATCTGTAAAGTTAATATCATATGTACTTTATTTTATTTCTGTATTTTTCATATTTTATCTCAACTAACTCCTCTCTAGCTGTTATCAGTAGTTGCATGTATAGTACCTCTGTTGTTTTTTTCCCTAGTTTTTATATTCAACACACACTCTATCCACTCCTGTTTTCCCTAGGTTTTAAAAACAAAGTCTCTTCCCTCAAGACTGCGTCTACCTTTACTGATACTGCTCTAACTCCTGGGTTATGCCTGTGCTCTATTGTATAGCCAGGTTACACTAAAAGTATGTTCTAAGCTCATACCACAAATTAGTCTTACTTTGTCTACTGTACAGAATACCTGCATATCACTGAGAGCCGCCCCATACTCACCTGTTTAGAAACCTTGCCTCTGTCTCTCTTTGCCATCTATAAGTTAGTCACTACCTTAGTGTCAACTCTGTCTTAGTTAGCTATACTCTTTTTGTTTGTCTGCTTGTGGTTTCCTTTTAACTGTTTTTATCTTACTGGAAATACCTGTGTATACCTCGCTGTAACATCTCTTCCTTCTCTGTCTACACCTCCCCACCTTTTCTACTTACCTGCTGACTGTCACTGTGTGCTCCTTACTGTTTCCCTCCTGGCCTGCTGATTATTTCTTGTGGTGACTGCTGTTTCTTGGCCCATCCTGCTCCATTCACCCTCGCTACTCTCGGGCTCACTTCGCTCCTTTCCCACCCCTGTTCTCACCCACCCCCCATACCATTTCCTTTATACCTAACCACCTAATCCTTTCACTCCTAACGCCACCCTTTGATGTCTGTTAAAACATTCTAAACACCTTACCCTCCCCTACTTATCACTTCATAGTTTAGTCTGCTGCAGATCCTCCTTCTTCCTACATATCTCCTACTCTCCCTACAGGTTGTTTCACTTAAATTTTACTTCAACTCTCTAACAGGTCCAACAAATCACTTTTCCTAGTCCCTTACCCACTCCTCACTCCATCCCAATCCTATGTCCCCACCTTAGGCCATGGCTTTTGCAACCCTCTCTATTTTCATATTGCCTCCATTACTTCTTCTCATTCTTACATCTTGTACTACTCCATTACCACCTGTCCATAGAGATCCCACTAATCCCCATACTAACTGCTTCTCATCTCTGCAGTGCTCTATTACAATCTCCTCCTCTTATATCTTGTACTACTCCATTACCACCTGACCATAGAGATCCTACTAATCCCCATACTAACTGCTTCTCATCTCTGCAGTACTCTATTACAATCTCCTCCTCTATCTTACATCTTGTACTACTCCATTACCACCTGTCCATAGAGATCCCACTAATCCCCATACTAACTGCTTCTCATCTCTGCAGTACTCTATTACAATCTCCTCCTCTGTCTTACAACTTGTACTACTCCATTACCACCTGTCCATAGAGATCCCACTAATCCCCATACTGACTGCTTCTCATCTCTGCAGTACTCTATTACAATCTCCTCCACTATCTTACATCCTGTACTATTCCATTACCACCTGTCCATAGAGATCCCACTAATCCCCATACTAACTGTTTCTCATCTCTGCAGTACTCTATTACAATCTCCTCCTCTATCTTTTCCATGAACATCCCTCTGCCTAAAATCAAACTTCCTCCCCCTCACTCTCTAGCATCTAAAACCAAGACTAAGTACTTGACTTACAACCCATTTAATTTCAAACTTTAACAAATTCATGTATCCCTACTTCTATCAGGAGGCATACATCCAAATCCTGGGCCCATCAATCACCCCACCATGCATAGCTCTACCTCTCCCTACTTAATAAACTCATCCTCTCCAAACAAACATATTTCCCTTTACTCTATGAATGCCAGTAGTATTGTAAACAAAATTAGTGAAATCCATGCCTTGATAGCCTTTCACACCCCTGATGTTATCACCCTAACAAAGCCTTGGCTAAAACCCCAAACCTCTGATAAAAAGATTCTCCCCCCTGGTTATAGTATACTCTGTATAGATCACCAAAACAAAAAAGGAGGTGGTATAGACATCCGCTACTCCAACCACCTCACCATTACAAGTACTATGAAACCTATCCCATCCTTTTCTCCTGCTGAACTACTTACAGCTAACCTTAAAATCAGTGACCACACCACTATCACAGTAGTAGTCATCTATATTCCTCCAGGCGACAACATTCCTCTGCTCAAAAATATCCTTTCATACTTTTCTCAACACATCCTCAATGAAACTATCCTCCTTGTGGATGTCATCATTAACTGGTTAACTCTCAGTAATCCATATTCTAATACTCATATTAATTTATATGACTTTACACAACTAATCACCCAATCTAATCATACAAACAACTCTCACACATCTAGTACTCTTATTGACTGGATACTTGTATCTAATTCTTCGAAATATCATAACCCTGAAACCCTACCAAAGACCCTGAGTGATCACTTCCCTCTAAAAATGCTTAGGTTTCCACTTTTCAAAACCTCCTAGATTTATCACTTGTCGCAAACTCTCTAACTTCCATCCAGAAATGTTTAATGCTCTCCTCTCCAAAGTAAACTGGAAATTCCTTACCTAACTCCCACTAGAAGAAGCAGTCTTAGCTTTCAACTCCACCTTCCTTAGCATCTTAGACTCACTTACTCCCCCAAATTAAGTCCACCATATCTCCATGGCTTTCAAAATCACTCATACCCTTATGATAACTAGAGACAAATTATGGAAAAAAATGGTCAGAAAATAAGCTCCCTGGAGACTTGTAAAAATATAAAGAACTCAGAAATCTGACAAAAAACACAAACAAAGATAAAAAGGACTTCTATAACAGATCTCCCACAGCCCTAAAATCTAATCCTAAAAAGTTCTGGAACTCTATTAACCAAATATTACATCCCGGTAATCTTAGCTCCCCCAATCCATGCCCAGCCATACATCTGAAGAATAAAACATGAAGGAACATTCCAGACTTCTTCCAGGTTTACACTGCTGGATTTAACTACTGTGGTGTCCTAGATGAGTGTATGTCTCTAAATTTACTCTACCTACCAGCTACTTAGAGTTATACTGCAACAGTGTGCTGATTCCTGTTCTCCGGACCTGTCTGCAAGCTGCCTCTCATTTAAACAGGGTAATTTAAAAGTTTATCTTCTGGTGTCTTACAAGCTCCCTGTTTATCTACCTACCAGCTACCTAGAGTTATACTGCAACAGTGTGCTGATTCCTGTTGTCTGGACCTATCTGCAAGCTGCCTCTCAGTTAAACAGGATAATTTAAAAGTTTATCTTCTGGTGTCTTACAAGCTCCCTGTGTAGGTTTACATTTAAATATCTTTGTATTCCTGACACTTTGTACAATACCATTTTGAGACTTGCACTCTAGGACCTGCACCCCTCTCCTGCATTTCCTTGCAGGACTGTAAATTTTTATTTCTACTTGGGTAATCTTGGGTTTCTGCTGACTTACTTCCATTAACATTACCCTGCAAAGAACAGTGTATGTGTTCAACTTTCCTTACATGTAGGGTAGCACACACTCAATCAGACCAACCCTGTCCCCACCTGAAACACCAACCCCACCGTTATGCCCACTGCCTAATAATTTCCTTTACAGTCATTCCCAGTGGAAAAGTTTGAATTTGGCTACAGAAATCAAGTATAGCCCAAATAGACTATCTTTACCACTTACCCTGCAATCCTTGCCAAAGGTTTTAGCCCACTCTAGGACCTGTAAACCCCCTGCATTTTCCTTGCAGGACTTTAAATCTTTATTTGTACTTGGGTAATCTTGAGTTTCTGCTGACTCACTCCCATTAACAGTGTTGTGTGCTCTGAAGTGAGTTCCTTCCCTCCCTCATTTGGCTTTCCTTAGCATTTCATTGGCTCACACTTTGTCATTCTTTATTTGACTGCCCCACTGACAGCAGATCAGAATTTTTTTTACCCTACTTGCATAGCTTGGAGCCATCATTAAACCTAAAACCTTCCCTGCTGGATTTAACTACTATGGTGTCCTAGATGAGTGTATGTCTCTAAATGTAAGTACATTGTCTTCTATTGCACAGAGTATAAGTTAAAAATACTAGTGACTGATGCATACTGATTTTGGATGCTGCCATTGGGAAATTTAGGCTCTCTTGTTTGTAAACAAACAGACACCTTTCTAGTCCTCTCTTTTTTCCCCCTCCATATCTACACACCACAGACAGCTTTCTAGTCCCTGTTCTATTCCAACCTACCACCGGAATTAGCCTAGTTGATTGTTTTTCGCTAACTGCTTCTGTATCTGTTCCTACCCACTCCGTTCGCCCTGCGGGCTCACTCCGCTCCCCTCCCTACCCCCAATTCCCACACACCCCCAGGGTTCCTACCCCATTACTCTCTAACCACACCTTTTCCTCTTCCCATTACTCTCTAACCACACCTCTTGCTCTTACCATTACTCTTCAAACACATTCTTCCTCCTGCCTTTACTTTCTAAACACTCTCCAGTTACCCAACTGCACTAATATTAACCTCTCACCACTCTCCTTTTATCACACCACACCCTACTCCCTTTCTTTCATCTCCACCCAGTGAATTTATTTTTCTACCTACAAACAATCTATATTTATTCATACAATGTATAAACAACCCATCCCATCTTATGTCCCACTCTTATTCACACTCTCACTACTACCTCCTTTAATCCTCACCCATCTTTTTACCTCCTTTGAAAACCCACTAGGCCCATACCTAAACTACCCCAAGAAAGAAACCAACTCTCCAAACTCTCGTCTCCTTTTTATTCATGCTAATATAACATTCTCATCTAACTACATACTTCCTAAATACCATAGAACACTACACATAAAATACAACAATCAGAACCCCAACCCAAACTATCTAAGTGTACTACTATCTTTAAAGGATGGTGACATCCACCCTAACCCAGGCCCACCAACAACTCCTATCTCTCTCCTCAACCGCAAAGAATCATCTACTCATGCCCTGTCTAAACCACTGAACTCCATTTTAATTGCTCATCTTAATATACGTAGCATAAACAATAAAGTAACTCAACTCCAAGCTCTAACTGAAATCTACTCCTTTGATATTCTCTGCTTAACAGAAACTTGGTTAAAACCTGTAACCAAAGACAATGAAATCATCCCACCTGGATATAATATCCTGACACTAGACCGAGTAGCCAAGAAAGGAGGTGGGGTTGCTATCCTATATAAATCTAGCTTACAATTAACCACTCACAACTGTAAACCACCTATAGACTCCAATGCAGAAATTCTTATCTCCAAACTTCATCTTAACAATTCCAAATCCATCTATATTATCTGTATATATCTACCACCTGGTAACAACACTGCCACCATGGAAAACATACTTTGCTGGCTTTCCCAATACCTGCCCCAATAAACCATAATCCTAGGCGACACAAACATTGACTGGAGCTGCAACTGCAGCAGCCTCCCCACAAACCATATTAACCTATATGGGTATTCCCAAACCATTACCTCCCCCACCAGAATAAATAAATCTAACAAGAAATCAAGCTTATTAGACTGGATTCTCATAAACCATTATCCTCACATTTATGATTCAGGAACCCTCCCTGATTATTTAAGTGACCACTTTCTTACCTATATCATCAGACATAAAATCAACTCTCCCATTCCAATATCTATCAAAAACATCAGATCTAAAAAGTACTTTAACCCTGAACTATTCAAATGGAACTAAGAGCTTGCAGCTGGTCTCCCTTACAAAACCTCCCTTTAGATGAAGCCGTTAGTTACTTTAACTCCAACTTCCTTGCCATTCTCAACCACCATGCTCCAACCAGATTAATTAGAATTAAAACCAAATCTGCTCCATGGCTTTCAAAAGAAACCAAACATAAAATAAATCTCAGAAACAAACTTTGGGCAAAATGGAGGAAGACTAAAAACCCTATAGACCAACTAATATTTAGACAGCTAATAAATGAAACCAAGAAAGCTATAATATCTGATAAAAGAAACTACTACCTACAATCCCAACAAGCTAATCAAAACAACCCACAAAAATTTTGGGCTAGCATTAACCAACTACTCCATCCAGGTCAACCCACTACTCCAAATCCTCAAAATACTGACCACAAAAGTCTATTGAATGCAGCTAATGCTTTCAATACCTTTTTTCTACTAATGCTATACAAACACTAGCTAGTCAACTATCACCTAATAACTTCACTCTACGTTCCTATAAATCAACCTTACCCCCTACTTTTCATATTCAACCTGTCCCAACAAAAAATATTCTAACCCTTCTACAGAAACTAAAACCATGCTCACCCTCAGCAGACCAACTACCTGCTGAATTCCTACAACAATCAGCCAAAGCTATTGCTTATCCCATTTATATTCTGATCAATAGAACTATTACCGAAAGTCATATCCCCAGTTTATGGAAAATCTCCCATATTGTCCCCCTCCATAAAGGTGGACACTCCACTGAACTCTCCAACTACCACCCCATTGCCCTTCTCTCTCCTTTGGCAAAGATCATGGAGAAATGCATTCACAGACAATTACTTGACCATCTAACCCAAAATAATTTACTTTCCAACTGTCAACATGGATTCAGACCTTCACACAGCACTAGTACTGCCCTTCTTTCCTTCACAGATTGTATCAACAAAAAACGCAATCTTAACAAGCTTTCTTCAGCACTATTTATTGACCTGTCTAAAGCTTTTGACATGGTAAATCACCAAATTCTCATCAAAATATTGAAATCCCTGTCACTAGATACATCTTCTATAAAGTGGTTCCAGTCCTACCTTGATAAAAGACAACAGGCTGTACTATGGCACAAGTCTCTCTCCACTCACCTGCCTGTCAAACTTGGTGTCCCTCAAGGGTCCATCCTAGGACCTCTACTTTTTTCCATATTTATTAATGACCTTCACCTTGCCATCCCCCAAGCCACATGCATACAATATGCAGATGACTCCACAGTGATATGCTCAGCCACCTCCTCTTCTGAACTTCTCTCTCTTACCCAACAAGTATTTAACACAGTAGAGCAATGGTTCACACATAGATGCCTTCTCCTAAACCCCAAAAAGACTAAACTCATCCTCTTCTCTCCCACCAATAAGTCCTCTCCTCTTGATTTCTTAGTTATCTCTACCAATAAAACTATTATATCCCCTGATCCAATCACCAAACTATTGGGTATCACCATTGACAACAATCTGAACTTTGATATTCATATTAACAATACTATAAAAACTGTCAACAAAAAACTTGGCTCTCTCTATAGGGTAAAATCCTTACTTTTACCTTCAGCTAAAACCACTATAGCACACACTCATCTAATCTCTTTTTCTTTATGCCTCACCCATTTTTACTAATCTATCTAAAAATAATCTTAGCAAATTGGAAGTGTCTTACAATAACATTGCCAGATTTGCTACAGGCAACCCATGTAGAACCCACCATTGCATTAATATAAAGCAGCTGGGATGGCTTGAACTACAAAATCTGATTAAATTCCATGAACTATCTATAGCCCACAACACTTTTTACAAACCTTCCAAAACTCCTATTCTATCCACACTCATCACTCCCTATAAAAACCTGAAATCCTTAAGGTCTTCTCAGAGACTTCTAGTACATACCACTAAACCAAACAACAAGGCTGGTGACTCCCTCTTTTCTAATATTGTTGGAAAAGCCTGGAATCGCCTCCCCAGTGAACTCTCCACACGTCCCTCAGTATCCTGCTTCAAAAACAAATTGAAAGTGTTCCTCAGAACACAGTGGTTATGCCCCTGTACTAAGCCTGACTAGTTATGTATCTCTTAATACTTTGCTCTTCCTACCCCTTCTACTCATTAACTGTAATTCCTTCCTTATTAACCATAATACTGTCTCCCTCTAGAACATCTTGATTGTACTAGCATGCTATGTAATGCCTGTATTCTGTACTGCTGAATTTACTGTGATAACCTGTAATATGCATTGTAAATATGACTTTTTTTGTTTAATGTTTCCTTATTTGTTATCTTGTTAATTTCATTGTTCTATCTTGGAGCTTATCTCCCCGGGCCTCTACTGAAAATGGACATGTATCCAGTTAGACTAGCCCGGTCAATAAATATAAAATAAAATAAATAAAATAAAATAAAAACAATAAAAATAAATACTTTCGTCTTTTACCAGTGGAGACATCATCAGAATAATTTACCAACCACTCTGTTTTATTTTCTTCAGCAAGTTTTTCCAATCACCTCCCCGCGCTTCAAATTTTACTTGGTCCACAATACCAAACCTGAACTTTATAAAATGTGAACATTGTAAACAGTGTTTAAACAATGCATTGTTTTGTTTTTATTCTTAATGTCGATCCTATGCTCATATAATCCATTTTTAAGTGAGCGATTTTTTTTTTTAAAAGAAGCATATATAACACAAATTATTTTACAGACAACTTTCCTAACCAATCCAGTCAATCTTTATGTTGATGTCATTTCCTTCCACTCATGCTAATACCATGTTTATGCTAACTATATTAAAGGTATATCACAATATGCATAAGTATTAACCATACAGGGTCTCCTCAGTTTCTCATTCTAATTCCATTTTATTTTGTTATATATAGCGCATTGTACCATCACTCAGTAATACACATGTTAATAACCACCAATCCAATACATTTAAGACACATTTGCTCTTTCATTTAGCATGGACATAATGGAAACAGCATCATTTAGCCCTGGTGGAAATGCAGAAGCTAATTTAATGTGCCACTCTGTTTTATTTTCTTCAGCAAGTTTTACCAATCACCTCCCCGCGCTTCAAATTTTACTTGGTCCACAATACCAAACCTGAACTTTATAAAATTTGAACATTGTAAACTGCGTTTAAACAATGCATTGTTTTGTTTTTATTCTTAATGTCGATCCTATGCTCATATAATCCATTTTTAAGTGAGCGCTCCGTTTTACCTATGTAAAACAAGGTACATGTGGAGCAGATAGCTAAATTACCCCTTAAGAACTTTATCTCACTTCTAAACCTATTCTGTAATTTTATACTGGTTGCCTGGTTTATATATGAGCACTGTTGACAAGTACCACATGGTTTAGTTCCACCATACAGTTGTGATTTAGAATGTGTGTTATGTTCAAGCAACCTTTGAAAATTAGCCCCAGTTTTATACACAAATCTTGGACCTTCCCCTACTTTTTCTAACACTTCATTGTTCACCTTAAAAATGTTCCAGCTGTGTTGGATAGCTTTCCTGATATTAGTTGTTGAATTATTATACTCCACTATATAAGTCTTTTTGTACCTTCCATCACCACCGACCACATGATGTTTGCTTTTTTCTTTTAAGCCAATACCTAACAAAGGTTTAAATACATTTCCCCATTTTTCATATACTTCACTTCTAATTTCAAATAACCAATTTTCGGTATATCCTCTCTCTAAAAACATTTTCATCACCTTATCTAATTCTATCCATATATCATATTAATGGGATGTCATCCTTGCAACCCTGATAGCTTGCCCCCTCACTGTACTCTTTTTTGTGTGATGGGGGGGTTACTTTTACAATGTAAACAGGAGTTGCAAAATGTGTCTTTTCTATAAACTCTAGATTTGAAACCTTCATTATACTGGGATATATGTATATGTAAGTAGTTTATACCACTCTTATTGTATTGGTAAGTAAACTTCAAAAATCTGGTGGTGTTTCCTAAATATTGGACAAATTCTTTCTATTTCTTCACATGGACCCTTCAAAAGGACAAAGATATCGTCCAAGAATCTTCAATATAATTTTATTTTATTCCAATAGGGATTGTCCAAAACAAATTTAGACTCCCACCCCAGGAGGACTATATTAGCATAAATGGGGGTACAAGCTAAACCCATTGCAACACCCAGAGTCTGTCATCTGAAGAAACTGCCACTATCTTCAATGCTTATTTTATCGATTCAATATCTAAGCTACTGAATCCTAACCCAAACTCCTCTACTACTAACATCTCCAACTTTTCTGAACCTACTCCTAATACTATCTCCTCAAATACCTTCTCCCTCAAACCTGTACCTACTAGTTACATCAAAACTCTACTCTCTAAATTAAAATTATACTCAGCATCAGCTTACAATATTCCTTCCACTTTTCTTCTACTAGCAACTGACTCTCTTGCTCTCCCTGTATCTATCCTAATTAATCGCTTTATCTCTGAATCTAAAGTCCTTTCCATCTGGAAACAATCCTACACTCTATCTCCAACTTTAGACCTATCGGAAATGGGATTGTCAAAGAGATGAAGAAAGTAGACAGTATAAGGAGATGAGGCGCATGGCAAAAGGAGAGGTGGCAAAGGCTAAGAATAAGGCATATGAAGAGTTGTATGAGAGATTGGACACTAAAGAGGGAGAAAAGGACCTGTACCAATTGGCTAGATAGAGGGACAGAGCTGGGAAAGATGTGCAGCAGGTAAGGGTGATAAAGGACAGTGAGGGAAACGTACTCACAAGTGAGGAGAGTGTGTAGAGTAGATGGAAAGAGTACTTTGAAGGGCTGATGAATGAAGAGAATGAGAGAGAGAAGGTTGGATGATGTGGGGATAGTGAATCAGGAAGTGAAGCAGATTAGCAAGGAGGAAGTAAGGACAGCTATGAAGAGGATGAAGAATGGAAAGGCTTTTGGCCCAGATGACATACCAGTGGAAGCATGGAGGTGCTTAGGAGAAATGGCAGTGGAATTTTTAACCAGATTGTTTAATGAAATTTTGGAAAGTCAGAGGATGCCTGAGGAGTGGAGAAAAAGTGTTTTGGTATCTATCTTTAAGAATAAGGGTGATGTGCAGAGCTGCAGTAACTACAGAGGGATAAAATTGATCAGTCACAGCTTAAAGTTATGGGAAAGAGTAGTGGAAGATAGGTTAAGAAGGGAGGTGATGATTAGTGATCAGCAGTATGGTTTCATGCCAGGAAAGAGCACTACAGATGCAATATTTGCTCTGAGAGTGTTGTTGGAGAAATACAGAGAAGGTCAGAAGGAGTTGCATTGTGTCTTTGTGGACTTAGAGAAAGCATATGACAGGGTGCCTAGAGAGGAGTTGTGGTATTGTATGAGGATGTCGGGAGTGGCAGAGAAGTATGTAAGAGTTGTACAGGATATGTACAAGGGTAGTGTGACATTGGTGAGGACTGCGGTGGGAGTGACAGATACATTTAAGGTGGAGGTGGGATTACATCAAGGATCAGCACTGAGCCCTTTCTTATTTGCAGTGGTGATGGACAGGTTGACAGATGAGATTAGACAGGAGGCTCCATGGACTATGATGTTTGCAGCTGACATTGTGATATGTAGTGAGAGTAGGGACCAGGTTGAGGAGACCCTGGAGAGGTGGAGATATGCTTTAGAGGGGAGAGGAATGAAGGTCAGCAGGGCTAAAACAGAATATATGTATGTAAATGAGAGGGAGGGTAGAGGAATGGTGAGGATGCAGGGAGTAGAGTTGGTTAAGGTGGATGAGTTTAAGTACTTGAGATCAACAGTTCAGAGTAATGGTGAGTGTGGAAGAGAGGTGAAGAAGAGAGTACAGGCAGGGTGGAATGGGTGGAGAAGAGTGTCAGGATTGATTTGTGACAGACGGGTACCAGTAAGAGTGAAAGGGAAGGTCTCCAAGAGGGTAGTGAGACCAGCTATGTTATATGGGTTGGAGACGGTAGCATTGACAAAAAGGCAGGAGTCAGAGCTGGATGTGGCAGAGTTAAAGATGTTAAGATTTGCACTGGGTGTGACTAGGATGGACAGGATTAGGAATCAGTATATTAGAGGGTCAGCTCAGGTTGGACAGTTTGGAGACAAAGCAAGAGAGGCGAGATTGCATTGGTTTGGACATGTGCTGAGGAGGGATGCTGGGTATATTGGGAAAAGGATGCTAAGGATGGAGCTACCAGGTAAGAGGAAAAGAGGAAGGCCTAAGATAAGGTTTATGGATGTGGTGAGAGAGGACATGCAGGTGGTTGGTGTGACAGAGCAAGATACAGAGGACAGGAAGAAATGGAAACAGATGATCCGCTGTGGCGAACCCTAACGGGGACAGCCGAAAGAAGATGATGATGATGATAGTATCCTCTCCCCTCTCTCTAAAGTACTAGAAAAATGTATTCATAAAGAAGTTATGCAGTATCTAATACAGGAAAATCTGCTTACACCCACTCAACAGGGCTTCAGAGCCAAACATAGCACCACTACAGCTCTATTATCCTTATTCAACACTGTCTCTATAGCCATGGATGACCATGAACTTATTTCTTGCCTATTCTTGGACCTCGCAAAAGTTTTCAACACTGCCTCACACTCTCTTCTACTGCACAAACTGCATAACCTCAACTTCTCCTCTGGTACTGTTGCATGGTTCTCCAGCTACCTCACTGATGGATCTCAATCAGTAAGATGGCACTCTGAACTCTCCCCTCCTCTCCCTGTAAAAATGGATGTAGCTCAAGGGTCTATCCTAGGGCCTTTACTTTTTAATATCTTTACTAATCAGCTCCATACCTCCTGTCCTCAGTCATCTTTAGTGCAATACGCAGATGACTCTACAGTCATCACCACAGCCAACTCTCCCTCTAAGCTCTTCTCAGCTACTCAGGCATTTTTTAACTTAGTTGAAACATGGCTGTCTAACAACCAGCTCATCCTTAACCCTAAAAAGCAAAGCTGTTACTCTTCCTACCCACAAAGTTCAACAATATTAAACCCTCCTTCTCCATAGAGTCCCTTAATAACACTCCCATTCAGGTACAATCCACCACTAAGCTCTTAGGTGTAACCATCGACGATCAGCTTAAATTTGACTTGCATGTTAATAACTGTATCAAAAAGAATCATTCTAAACTAGGGCTCCTTTACCATAACAAGAAACTCCTTACCCCTAAAGCCAATATTACTCTCTCTCTCTTACCCACCTTCTACCCAGTCTAATGTACAAGTCTCAAATTCTCACAAATCTTAACTCAGCACTCCTGACCAAACTCAAATCTACCTACAACAAGGTAGCTAGATTTGCTGCCCAACAAACCTACAAATCCTATCACTGTCTCTCTCTAAAACACCTAAACTGGCTTGGATTACCCCACCAGCTTCTTCTCACTCAGCTCCAGATCATCCATTCTAACCTATACTAACCTTCGTACTGCCCAGCACTATCCCATCTCATCTCCCATTATTCTCCCTCCAGACCTCTCCGAAGCTCTAACCAAGACCTACTGCAAATCTACAAACCCAAGTCTAAATTTGGACACAACATGTACAGCTATCACCCCACTATCACCCCACTATTGCCTGGAATAGACTCCCTCTAGAAATCAGGACCTTTACACATCCTAAACAATTTAAGACAGCCACCAAAGAGCACTTTAAAAGTCACTGGTCCTGCCACTGCACTCTCCCTCCTTAAACATTCCTTACTTCTCATACCTTAATCTACTTTCTGCCTTTAACTCACTTTTCTCACTAGCTCTCTCTAATCTTCCTACTGTCTTCTAAAATCTATTAAGCAAATCGCCTCACAGAAATATTCTATTGTAATTGTCTTGCCTTCATGCAACTACATTATGATAAAACTGGGTTTTTGTAACCACTTACCCCAAAAACTATATTTATCTTAATGACATATGTCTTTTTATACATCTTGAAAATCTTGAAATAGTTTTGCTATACTCCTGATTACTGATACTGTGTAACATTGTAATGCTACTTAATGCCATGTAATAATCCTGTAACATTGCTGTTTAATGCTATTTTATAATGAAAACTGTATAATATGTTGGAGCTTTTCTCCCCGGGCCACCACTGAAAAAGGGCTCTTCAGCTCAGTCGGACAATCCCGATCAACAAATGTAAAAATAATAAATAAATAAATAAAATGTTGAGTGGAAGTCGATAAATAATACTCCAAGAACTTTTGGTCAATCATTTGCTGAATAATTTTAGTATCAGATTGGGATTTGATAACAAACCCCAGTTTTCAATCATCAGCAAACTTGGTAAATTATATTCTCTTGATATTGGCTTTTATGTCACAGAGATATATATCAAAAATCAGTGGACCCAAGACATTTTTCTGTCTAGAACAAGTACTTGCAATCTTAACAGTAAGGATTATCTGAGGCAGCCAAATACCATTCCAACTAACTATATATGTGTTATTGTTTAGTTGAGAGAGTTTATCAATAATATCATTACAGGGGATAGTGTCAAATACATCGGACAGGTCCAAATATGCAATGTGGCCTATATGCCCCTTATCTATGGCCTCAGAAACTTTTTAAAAATACTCAAAAAGGTTGATCAACCAAGATCTAAATTTTACAAGGCTGAACTTGTGTATATACATGGAAATAAAGTCACCTAAACCATTGTTTTTTAGTTAAAAGCTATAATAGATTCCATAGTCTTACAAATAATACTAGTGAAACTAATAGGTCTGTAATTACCACTGTCAGCAGAGGGACCACCTTTATGGAAGGGCACCATAGCTACCATTCTCCATACCATGGGTACATAATTAGTGGAAAGAATCAGGCTGAAGAGTTGACGGAGGGAATTTGTTAGGTAGGAGTATACTCTTCTTGGCAAACATTCAGAGATATTTGTCATGACCCATGCAAGTAGTGCTTTTTAATTTTTGAAGACTGTAAAGGGTGAATATTTGGGACTGATAGCTTTCACATAGAAAAAGTGTGGTCTTTGTAGGCTTCAGTATGGCAAGGGATGGCATTATACAGCCTGAATGAAATGTATTAAATTTTGCATAGAGCTGGTATTTTCAGTGTATACATTCCAGGAGTAGGAGTATGTGTTTATGATTTTAAAGGATAGCATGGTAATTTGCATCCAACAACCCCTTTTTCCATATTTGCACATGGGGTTGGGTGTCACTTCAATAGTGACAATCATCTAGAGCCACAGTTTTTCACCACCGTACCACAATAGTTCTTCCACATCACATACTCTCACGCACACTCACACTCACAACTATGGCCAATTTAGTGAGTCCAATCCACCTACAACACTCAGAAGAATCCCATAAAACATGGGGAGGACATGCAGACTCTTCACAGAAGGAACCCTGGTCAAGAATTGAACTAGTGATCCCCTTGCTATGAGGAGACTTTAATCACACAAATGACGATGAGCTACAGTGCACAAGTATGCACGTCTGCAGTGAGGCACTACAAATTCCTGGCATCCTGAGTGCCTAGGCATGCCAGTATAGATCTATATTGCTTTGCATGCCATTGCACTTCATTTGGCTGTGCTGCTCTGCGCTACAAAACAGCACTACAGCAACCCACATTACCAGATTTGACCAGGCACCAGTCTCTACATGATCAGTGAAGTGAGTCCTTGATTTTCTTGGCCATCTAGTGCTACTTTATTGCTGAATTTACTGATTTGTGATACTGCTTAACATGGTAGTGTTTTCTGTTTATATGGAACACTCTGACCTTGTTTATCATGCGAGACTATGTTAATTTTGGTATAAGGGTATTTCATCATATAAGTTATTGCAGTAACTGTGTCTCTCTGATTGTTTATTAGCTTTTCTTATATAGTTTTACATTGCTCTGCTCTGTTTTGTACACCACTGCACTCCATTTGGCTGGGCTGCACTGATTTGCAACAGCAGGGCAAAGTGTACTCCACAGTATCAAGGACTTCTTTTTAAAATTCAGTTATAACATCTGTGGTCCCAAAACGAACTCCTCTTGTATTCAGACTTTGTCCCTACTTAGATTAGCATGGTTGCTCTATTGATTCAATATCATAGCCTGGGGATATCTTATGGTATCAAGTTTTAACCTCTATCTTCCAGCTGCACAGAAAAATACCGTGTGGCACCTAATGGTGCACAATTCCTTTCCATTGTGTACCAATAACCTTCCCTCATCAACGCCTAACAAATAAATCTTTATAAATTGCAAATCATTAGTAATGCTACTGTTAAGTGCATGGTTAAATTCAAAAGAAACTACCTCATTAGTGTATCAAGCAGGCTTAGTTTAGGTGCACAGTTAAATTCATAAAACAATCCTACATTATTAGCTCTTAGCACTTGCAATAGACAAAACACATAACTTGTTTACTATATATCACCTCTCCTCTACAATATATACCATGTTCTTGAAAGAATAATACTGTAGTCAGCCCCTACACCATTTGATACCAACCTTTTATCACTAAGCACCCTGACATAGTGTACAGACTACCACATGCTTGCTGACGACTTATATCACACATTGAATCAGCATGCAGGAGATGCACTCATCTTTTAATTTCTCAGTATTCAGTTCTTTGTGGCTTATATGTCTATAGCTGAATGCTTGCATCTATATATTTCCATGTGTGACGCTCAAAAACATAGCCTGTTTCTGTAATTATACCTTATAAAAGTTTTTTGAGAACTTGGACGCAGCATATTTATAGTTCAGGAGTATAGAAGGCCCCCCATAATTATGAGGTGCATGAATAAGAGCTGGGGGTGCAGGATGGGTTGATTCCCTATAAAATACATATATTTTTTAAAATATATTTTTAAAAACTCACTAGTCAAACAATCAGCACTGACAGGTAAGGCTTGAACAGATGGTGTTTAGGTTAATAAAGAAGATCCAAGAAGTGCAAATGCTTACTAAATCTGCAAACCAGCTTCTCATAAAGTATATTGTCAGCTCCTAACAGGTTATCAGTGATCACATGCACCTCATACTTGCATGATACACATCAAACAGTAAGGCGGCACAGTGGTGCAGCAGTTAACGTTGTCACCTCCCAGCAAGAGGTTCTCCGGTTCGATTCTCGGCTGGGGTGCCTTCTGTGTGGAGTTTGCATATTCTCCCTGTGTTCGCGTGGGTTTCCTCCGGGTATTCCGGTTTCTTCCCACATTCCAAAGACATGCATCTGGAGCATTTCTCCCCGGGCCTCCGCTGAAAACAGGCTCTGTGGAACCTAGTCGGACATTCCCAGTCAATAAATAAATAAAATAAATAAAAAGGCTTTTTACACTCAGGTACTTAATCACTCTCTCCCTAAGCCTGAGGTGCACGTCTGACACATGTACATATTCCCCAGTTACAGACAGGCACTTGACCAACAGCACAAACAGCACTATCCAACACAAATTATGTTAGGTAAGTCATCTTCTGGCAGTAAGGTAAGTCATCTGCTGGCAGATCTAAAATCTTAAGGTTACTTGGATGAGCCACTTGGATGTGAATGTCATAGTCATTGGTGAATTCATGGTGGGACACACAGATGCACCTTTGACCAGGCTGAACAAATAAAGGGTGATGGTGAGCCAGTGTGCCTGTTGTCCGGTAAAAGGATGTGCCAGGTTAATAGAGGACTCAAGTCTATTAGCCCCAGATACACATATGACATGCCAGTGATTAACGTAGGCATGAATAATTTGAGTCACAGTCTCTGTATTATATAAAGACAGAGACACAGAGCTTCCTGAATATGTCCCCAAGGCTAGTATGCAACTACTCCTGAGTAGTATCTTGCTGAAAATGTTGCTTATTTATTGGTGTTATTCTAATGGGGTCCAATGTGTGACAGTCTGAAAAAAGCAAACCTCACATCTTTAGCTTTGTCTGTATTGACTGCAAGCCTCCAAATGAATTTGCTGAAACAGCTACTGCACTACCAATCTCTCACCTTCACCATAGGTAGACAGTGTTTTCTGTTCATTCATATAATGATCTGCCTTGTTTTTCCTTTGCTCAAGTTACTAACTGAACTTGTATCACCAGTCATAATCAGGGCCTCCATGCCACAGAGTTTGGATAGTAAAACTGTGTCAAAAAATTCACGTTTTAAGTTGCTATCACTACTATTTATGCAGTCCATTTTAGGGCAATCATCTAGAGAGACAGTTTTTCACCACCGTATCACGGTAGTTCTTCCATAGCACATACTCTCATGCATACTCATATTCACAACTATGGTCAGTTTACAGTGTCCAGTCCACCTACAGCACCTGTAAATGCCATGCTTTGGGACCTGCTGTTTTTTTTTGTTTCCTCTTGTGTTATTTTTATATGCTTTAACTTCACTGTGTATCTATGTAAATTTACATCTGTAGACTTTCAAACTGAGCCTGCCATCATAACCAAAGGCATGTTACTGTATTACTATGCTGTTTTTTAATTGTTTAGTGCATTTATTAACAGCTGGAATATAGTTTTGCAGAAATCCTACATTATATCTGCACTATAAATATAAAGAATTATGATCAGATCTCCGATCATAACCAGGGTGTTAGTATATGTTATGTGTTCAAGACATGATTTCACTCACAAGGTGAATCTTCACAGCCATGTCAAGACCGTAGTTTCCTTGGTTATGATCTGAAAGATCTAATCATAATTCTTTGTAGTGCATGAGGCATGACGATTCAGCTCCCATATTCAGAAAAAGACAAAAGTGGTGCGAGACCTGATCTTAACAAATGTTAAGCAACTCCTACGTAAGCTGTTAAAGTCAGGTATAGTGCTATACTGTGATATCTGCCACTATGGACAAGAAAATGGCAGAATTACATTGTTGGTTATGCGTGCTGTCTATCCTGATAAGGTGTCCGTTCCTCTTAAAACCTTGGAAATTAGCTAGAATTAAAGGATATTATGTTCTCCTCATTTTCTTTGAAGGATACAAAGTCTGAAACTCAAATGTATATCACTATTCAGTGACTTCAATCCAACATGATTTGTTTGAAAACCACAGTCTTTGAGGAACAGACCAAACAAATGAGGCAAAAATTGGACCTTCTGTGAAAAAATCTGGTCATTTTGGAGGCATGGCAAGGTGAGTGTAAACATGTGGGACCACGTTACTCTGGCTTTCTGAAAGCAGTCACTAAGTGTCCTAAGTGTTTTACAGCTTTGAAAGCCAGCAAAACACTTAGCATTTTTTTTTACTCTAACTAGAAATACACAGAGCAGATAAGACCTTCAATTATATGTTCTTGACATGGTCGTCAAAGATTCGCTCTCTAGGTGAATTTCTTGGCATCCATGTCTCGAATACGTAATAAATGGGTTATCATTGGTGACATCATCATAGTCCTGTATGCATTGCATAGAGGTTTACCTGCTAGCAAGCACTTAAAAAAGTGTAGTAGTGACAAGTATTTTACAGCTTAGAAAGCTGTAACACACTAATTGTTACCACACAGAGAGTAGCCACACAATAAGAGCTAGTAAAAACCTCATTCAGACTTTATTTTTTAAGTCTGAAAGAAGAGCTTTATCGGTCTAATGAATTTCTACCAGTTTTCTCATGATGAGCACAATTAAGCACAAGACTAGTGCTTAACAGCACTAAAGGGGCTTATAACTATCATTAAGCACCTTGCTGACATCAGAAAGTTGCTTAACTACCTTGTCTTTTCACCAGTTTCAGAGAATAATTGGGCTGGTCCATGCACTTCAGTTAACATTACGCCTTTTACTGTTATTGTTACTTTATTTATTCGTAAATGAACTGGTCATCAAACACAGTTTATAACAGCAGAGTAAGTCCAAAATATATGAACACTTCAAAGCAGCTGATCAACCAACATATTTTAGGGAGGGGGAGTAAAAAACATGCCTGTAAAAAATACCACACATGCACAGGGAGAAAATGTAAACTCCAGACGGATAGTATTCACATACTTTTCACAACCCTATAGCTCTGTCCTAGGTCATAACTGTTACATGTTACATGATGAAGGAACTTCTGACCATTTAGGAATTGTTAAACTAATTCTGGTGCCCATTATAAGGCAATGCATCAATAAAATAAGTTGAAATATCAACTCTGAACATTTGGATGATGAAAACAGAATCTTCTAACCACTCATCATTGCAATTAAATGACTGCAGTGCAATGATGTATTATAATGTGCATAAATATACAATGCAGTTGAACCTGAATTAATAATATGCTTCAGAATGTTCATTTCCAGGCACGCTTCTTTATTTTTTTGAATCTATTTTGCAAACAAAGAAAGTCAAAGATAGACATTAATGTAGCATTATTCAGATGTAGATTATGTTTGTGCAAGAAAATGTTGACACCAAAATTGTACTTAAGGTTTTCTAGTATTGCTTAGTCAGTCGTGGGAGGACATCTGCAATGGTTAAAGGTACCTTCATAGCAGGCTCAAATCTATCAGCACAGCCATGACTGTGGCAGGCAATCAACACGCATTATTTACTAATTGTATTACGGTCTCTGTGTCATGTCTTAAGGTTAAACTACCTACCTCCTCACTTCTACTCTTCGTTATATTGACTTTAGCTCCAGTTTATTTTAAAAGTTCATACTTGATGTCTGTCTGAAGCCTTCAGAAATGTGTTTTGAAAATATTAACAGAGCAACACCATTTAAGAAAAATATTAAACTAATGTATGATGCAATTAAAATGGACATTTAGAACTGATGTACAGAAAGCTGGTATTTATAGAACTATGTTTTACTGTATTATAATCTTAATAAATTAAATTAATTTAGCTTGTATATACTGTTAAATATGTCCACCTGATCAATTATGCAGCTCTTAGCTGTAGGTTATTCAAAATTTGTCAGCAATTAAACTTTTTTTTTCCTGTTGATTCTATAACTGAATAATAAATGATGTATGAATGAACAATATGGATTTACTCAAAAGTGACATTTGTTAGGAAAAAATAGAAAACATGCCAACATTAAGACCTGATTTTGTTATTATGCTACAATGTTTTTAAATTTTGTTTTGAATTTGAATGTTATCCATTTCCTTTGTTCAGTTTATTTTAAAATGTATTTTTTTTTGGGGGGGGTGATGAAAAGAAGAAAATCTGTACAGCAATTTAACATTTGATTATGTTTTCCTTTTTTTCAGCTGTAGAATTCATCTCCAGTGAGATGTTGCTCTCAGTTTAAAATAAGGATTGAACTTTATTGGCTTTAACTTAAAATATCCACAAGAAAACTGTTAACAGTCAAACAGCATTAACTATATACATGGTTCAGCATAGCACAGATAAGAAAAGATTCTATAAAGTAGAAACAACTTCATACTTTAACATTTAATCATCCTATCATATAAGAGAATGTCTCACACTTTCTACCTCATCACAGAGGGTCCCTTACAGTAAAATGAATTCCTGAAAGAAAGGGCCAAACTTTGTGAGAATGAAGTACTATTTCCTACAGTTCTGAGGGAGAGAAATACTTTACAAATAGGCCTAGACAGATACTTTCATAGATTAATATCCTGTATACTAACAGGAGATTTATACTCCTTTGCAATTAAAAACGTTTTACCATGCTTGCCAGGACCTATTCTACATTTCCTTCTTGGTCACATTTGCCCAATCCAAGTTCAGAGTTTTGCCCAATACCCACCTTTCAGTATACTCACCTCAATGTGGAAAAAATCCCTATGTTTCTGATCAATATCCATTATTCTTCCCAATAATATTGCACCTTTGTACAATGCCAGAACATATGCCCAATCCTTGTTTTTGGTGTTTTACACCATTGTATTAAGAATTTGTTTTGTTTGTTCATAACTGATTTCTTTCAAGGTTAATTATGTAGGTACATGGGGTCTATATCATATGAGTGAATTGCACAAATTGTGAACGCTCATAATATGGAACGTACCGGACCTTTAACTTCCTATAATGGGGAGGCTGCACCCCACCACACCCCCGCTAAATATATATTCCAACTCCGAGATCGCACTACAGTGAGGAAAGGACAAATATCCCATTCTTCACTGTATCACGATCTCAGAAAAAAGCACTTCAAGGTCCGGTACATTCAAAATTATGAGCACTCACAATTTGTGCGATTCGCTCATATGATATGTCCCGGCATATGCACGCTGGCTTGCCTTTGTGGGAATACCTAAATATATATTAGGCACCAAAGAGTCAAAATGTAATTGTTATCCCAGGGATTCATTAGTATCCCTAGTGAAGGTCATAAGACCTTCTGTTAAAAGGCCCATTTACCACTATGCAGTATTTTGGGATTCAGACACATATTAGCCACAGTGAGAAAAGCCCCCATTATGGACTAATGCATGTCTCTGAATTGTATTACCAACCACAAATTGTTGATTAACATTTTCTGTGGTAGGTAACAGCGTTGGTGGCCACAATGTGAAAGCAGAGGCACCCCCCAGTCACTTTCACACACACACACACACACACACACACACACACACACACACACACACACACACACACACACACACACACACACACACACATACACACACACACACACACACACACACACACACACAAAACTTTCCCCATACATGCCCATTTTGTCAGATAAACCAAAATGCCTCCTTTTCCCCCTATCCACTAATTCAGGGGTGATTGTAGTCAGTCTACAATGTCAAACATTCAAGTTTTACAATTCATATTCTTCACTAAATTCATGCTTAGGCAAAAGCTTATGATTTGGGAAGTATGCTTATACATTTCCCATTCCTCTCCCTCATATGTAAATGATGTGCTGCAGGCATTGCACAATGGCCTTGCTCCTAAATACATATGTAGCAATCACATACTGCACTAATGTATAACTTATTGTAGTGGACTAACATAGGGGTTTCCTGTATCAATGATGCATTGTTCAAATCCCTTTTCCTCCAGTGTGTAAGATCATAGGATCATAGGTGGTTATAAGGCTATTTTTAGCCCATGTTTAGACAAGTCAGTTACCGATTACCCTGTCCAGCAGGGACACAGGTGGAATCCCAGTGGAGTATTTTCTGTTTCATATCCAGTTATCCAGGTTGCGCTTAAAAAGGGATAATGAGGTACTCTGCCTGACATGGAGAGGGAGTCTATTCCACAAATAGGGGAAGTCTCTGGGACACAAATCTGTCCTGCCAACAAGCCCTATTGATGTCACAGACTAGGTTGAGGTTGCACATGTAGGGTTACATGATTGGAGCTTGACTTGCAGATATGGAGCAATCCCATCAAGTCGGGGTCTGAGTAGATGTTCGATGCCCTGGATTTTCCAGGTGAGGAACCTCTGTGGTCTCTCCAGCTGCTGCATGTGCTTTGTGGGGTACATGTCAAAAGGGGTGTTGTAGTCAGTAATGAGCCTTGTAAACAAAGAAAACAGGGATGTTATGACCTCCTTGTCCCTGGATGAGATATCCTTACTTATGAGGTGGGCCATGTGGAAGCAACATAGAGGTCAAAAGTCAGGTTGCTATCAACCTGGGTGCCCAAATCCCACACAACTGATTGCGTGCTTAGGACATAGTTTTTAATGTGATAATTTGTGCAGCTGTCACTCTCCCCAAAGGGGATGATGATGCATTTTTTGGTATTCAGCTTAAGGCCAAATTTCTTGCACCAGTCATTTGTTTGGGTGAGACCCTGCTGGAGGATGTCCACATCACTAGGGGAATTGATGACAGCACCCAGCTTGTAGTCATTTGCAAACTTAGTCAGCCATAGCCCACTGGGTTTGGCCTGCACCTCAGAAAAGTATATTCCAAATAAGAGAGTCCCCAAGACCGATTGCTGGGGTATGCTGCTCATTATGGGTCTCCTGCTTGAGGTGGTTTACCCTATTTTGACTAGGTGGGTTCTATCAGTGAGCCAATTTGCTATCCATCTGGTAACATAAGGATTGATGTCTAGTTGAGAGAGTTTCTCTATTATGCCTGATTGGGGAATAGTTTCAGTCTTTGGCCAGGTCAAGGTAGGTGGTGTGCACCGTCTTCCCCTCATCCATGACTTTGGTGACTGTCTCAAAGAAGTCGACAAAATTTAACAGGCATAATCTCCCCTTGACAAATCCAAACTGTGTGGGATCGAGTATTTGGAGGTTGCCAATGTCCTTGTTAATGACGTCCATGATAATCCGTTGCATGGCCTTGCAAACCAGGCTAGTTAGGCTGATGGGTCTATAACTTCCTGGATTGGTGGATACTCCATCTTTGTGCAAAGGGATGTCAGTGGCTGTCCTACACTCAACTGGGATAAAGCTGATACTCAGGCTTTGGTTGAATAGGGCACCTAATGGTGCTGTAAGTTCCTGCCTGAGTTCATGTAGGATGCAGCCTGGGATCTTATCGGGTACCATACAGGCTGTATTTCTTTGCCTTTGAGAGGGCAGTGATGACCTGTTCCATAGATATAAGGGGAAAATGGCAGGCACTGGGGATGTCCAGATTTGCTAATTGGGTGGAGTAGAGGGGTGAAGTTTTCACTGAATCTGTCAGTCAGCAGGTTGGCTATATCTACAGCATTTGTGTATATGGTGTCCTTGACCACCAGTTCTGAGCAGATCTGGGTGTTTCCTTTGAGATTCCGGACATGTGTGAAGGCCTTATGATTACTCTAGTAGATGTGGCCAAGTTGGACTCAAAGTTTGCTTTGGAGGATTTCACTTGTGCTCTTATTTGCTTGTTCAGGCTAAGGAGAGATTGCTCCCAGTTGGGCACTTGCTCCTTCTTGTTCCTGGACAGCAATTTTTCTCCTTTTATTATATAGTTTATTTATTGCAGATGTCCACAAGATAGGTTTACTCTTCCTTACGGAGGATGATTTTGTCCTTTTAGGTATTCCTGATTCCATGCATCTATATAAATGCTTGTATAGTACTTTGTTGTAGATATGGATATTGGTCCCAGTTCCTACAGAGGGGAAGGGGGCTGTGAAGCTGTTTATACCATCCCTCAGGAGGTTGTAATCAGCTTTGGAGAAGTTTTTTTTGTTTGACCCTAGCTAGAGTGGGGTCAAGGGAGATGGTGACTTTGAAAGTGACCGCTTTATGATCGGATCTTACCAGGGAGGATGATACCATGGGGATGCTGCAGTGGTTACTCATGTTGGTTAATACAAAGTCTAAGCTATTATCACCTCTTGTGGGGGTATCATCTAGCTGTTCCAAGGCGATTGCATTGACAGATTCGAGGACTCTTTCGACATTTGTTTTCTGGCATTAGATTTTACTTACATGTAGTTTGTTAGACATAAATAAAGAATTGTCTTTGCATAGGCCTAGAAATGCAGCCATATTAAAGCAGACATATACGTGTAACATGCAGTTTCATACAAGGGAATGTTTCAGTAACCTTCAGTGTTCTAACAGAATGTGCATTTTATTAAGTACAAACAGGCTTGGGAATCAAGGTTAAAGAGGTATATAAAATTTGTAGGAAATGTTTGGTGTTTTGGTATTATTTAGGAGAGATACTTTAGAAGGGCAGCCATGGTGGTGCAGTGGTTAGCATTGCTGCCTCACAGCAAGAGGTTCTCCGGTTCAATCCTCAGTGGGGGTGCCTTCTGTGTGGAGTCTGCATGTCCTGCCTGTGGTCATGTGGGTTTCCTCTGGGTGCTCTGGTTTCCTCCCACATCCCAAAGACATGCTGTAGGTGGATTGGACACTCTAAATTGGCCCTAGGTGTGAGTGCATGCATGTGCCTTCTGTGGAAGGTTGGGCACTGGGTTGGTAACTCTACACTGTAAAACTCCACTGCCAAGCATGAGCGGACAGGTGATCCACTATGGTGACCCCATAACCGGGAAAAGCCGAAAGAAGGAGAGATAGTTTAGACATAGGAGCTAGTTAGTTAGTTAGTTCAGAAGTTTTGACTGATATGCAGAGAGTCATTGCAGTGCAGTTCACAGAAGTTTGGTACAGGCACTCCAGATTGAGAGCAGAGGTCAAGTGAAACAGTCAGCATTTCAGGATATTAATTTTATTATTCAACAGGAAAGGAATAATTCTGAGTACATACTATGTTTTGAGTGCAGAATTTACAGATAGTATGAGCGCAGAAGCTATGGACATTGTAATTAGTTCTATTGCAGTTTATTAACACTGTTATTGAAAACAGGAAGATTTGGTTTAAATATTGTTGACCTTTATCTCCACTTAAAATTTTCCTTAATCAAACCTCAGGTCTCCACTGAAAAGAAGCCACTACTACCCTATTAGGAGTAGTCTAGTAAACAAAGGATAAATAAATAAATAAAAATTATTATTAATAAAAAAAAAGAGAAGCCAGTAGCCTAGTGTGACTAAGCTGATTAAAACAAAGTAAACAAAACTAATAATAATAACACCATGGTTTCTCCTTTACATAAAACCTTATTCCTGCCCCTCTTGTCTTCTATGGCAGCAGACAAATACCTTTCTCCCCAATTGCTTCCTTACGTCAACTCCACTTCTTAATCAAATCCCAAAACAAAAGATGCTTCCTTCATTCCATGAGCTATGTCTACCTCTTTCTGCAGTTCTGCATTGCCTATTTTCTTTAAAACCTTTTGTGCATAGCAGTTTGAACAGTGTCTCCCTACAGTAACCTGCTCTACATTCTTCTGGTTTTAAATCACGCAGTCTTTTAGTATTAACAATGTTCTGTGCATGATGTCAGTTATTGTAAAATAATGGCAAAGGTGTTTTTGAGATATAGAAATTCATACCTGCATGTCACCACCTTAGACATCCCTGAACTCACTGCAAACCAAATATTCTTTATTTGGATATTCTTCTGATGGTATGCATAGAGTGTTGCTGGGTCTTAATCATGAAGGCTGGACTAAAGGCCATAGACTCCTGTCTTTCAAGTGAGAGCTGATTAAAATTAAGCTAAATATTAGTGTCCAGTGTGGTTCTGGAATAACAACATCAGAGAAGGTGGATACCACATATTATAGCGGGTCTGTATCAGTTTGTCAAAGGTTCACTTTCATTAACCCTTCTTCATTGACTTGAAACCACCAAATGTTCAGTTTCGCAAACATTCACAACAAAAAATGATTTCAGCTGGGAAAGGAAGCACTTGGCTAACATGGTTTAACTTCATTTGTGCATTTTGCACACAGGCAAACAGTAGATGTTCGAAAGGACGTTTGCAAAGTTTGCAAACATTCACTCATTGCAGATTCGGCATTTTGGGGTGGATTGCACTATAATGGGGATTGGAATATGGTCCCTTTCCTCACTGTAGTGCGATCTCGGAGTTAGTATATTAAAGTAGAGGGGTGTGGGGGTGCAGGGGGACTTGCCACCCTGCATTATACTTCATTACATTTCTTATTCGACTTTTATGTTCGAAAATCAGCGAATCTGCTTTTTGATTTGCTGATTTTCAGACATTGGAAACTGTCACGGTTTTGTTTTTCATGGTTATGATTCACTCATATGAGCAAGTGCGTTTCGCCTATGTAAAGGTAAACTGGCTAACACTATGCCAGAACTCACCCAAGTGGAAGGCTGAGCCCCCCACACTTCTCAGTGCAGAGGGCTGCACCACTCAACCCCCCAACTATATATACCAACTCTGAGATCACACTACAGTGGGGAAAAGGACAAATTTGTGCTGTTGGTCAACTGCTTCCTTTCCCTACTTAAATCTTTCACTGATGTGAACATTCTCAGAACTTAATGTTTGGTAATTTCTGGTCGATGAAGAAAGGTTTGCAGAAGTGAATCTTCGACAAATCGATATAGACCCATTATAAAACAGTACAATTCAATTGATTAAAAGCCATTCTGGCAACAAAGGCAGAATATGCCCATATAACAGTAATTAAGAGGTTTTCTCATGGTGAAATCAGCCTTTTTGGGGAAGACCCAACTTGTTTCAAGAATGACTCAAACAAGTCTGCATTGTTTTGCATTTAAAATGTTTTCTTATAAGTATTGATCTTTGACATGACTAGCCTATATAACACTCAGCGATAATAAATATCTGATTGAAACTCTTTATTTTTAGTTATTTATTTTATTGTTTTTTGCTCTTGTCCCATTCTGACCAGTGCCTCTGTAGTTTCCTAAGTAATGTGAGCCCAGTGGTCCATTTGTTCTCCTAGGAGTGAGGTTCATGTGAGTTGTGCTATCATCTACATGAAGGACTGAGGTTTCTATTTACTTATTTTTACATTATCATTTTTATACACATGTCCTGCAATGCAACTGGAGTTGGGAATTTAATGGCCATTTTGTGGGGCTGTCACTTGTTTCAGTGAGTGATGTAAGTCCATAGATGCCTTATACCTTCTTGAGGCAAATGCCTTTATTGGCTGTCCAGTTTACATCAATGTGCTTGAATAGGTCATTCATAAAAGGACATATGATACAGCTCTCCCCTACTGAGAGAAGTGATTAGACTGAGTTACTTCATTCTCTTCCCCTCCACTTCTCTTTTCCTAATGGCAGGACTACTAATCAATTCCAGGTAAAGCCCTTTCATTCTTCTTCCATCAAACTCTTTTCCTAATGGCAGGACTACTAATCAATTCCAGGTAAAGCCCTTTCATTCTTCTTCCATCAAACTCTTCTTCCATCAAACTCTTTTCCTAATGGCAGGACTACTAATCAATTCCAGGTAAAGCCCTTTCACTCTTCTTCCATCAAACTCTTTTCCTAATGGCAGGACTACTAATCGATTTGAGGTAATGCCCTTTCACTCTTCTTCCATCAAACTCTTTTCCTAATGGCAGGACTACTAATCAATTCCAGGTAATGCCCTTTCATTCTTCTTTCATCAAACTCTTTTCCTAATGGCAGGACTACTAATCAATTCCAGGTAAAGCCCTTTCATTCTTCTTCCATCAAACTCTTTTCCTAATGGCAGGACTACTAATCAATTCCAGGTAAAGCCCTTTCATTCTTCTTCCATCAAATCAGTCTTTGAGTGCCTGGAACTTTAAACAATCACAGGTCATCTGCGTTGTGGTCAGAGTTATATGTATCTCTGTCTATGCCACAGTCTGAATCTGATTGAATATAATTGGTAAGAGAGTAATTTGCTGACATAAATATCTGATATTTATTTATTTTTATTTATCTGTTTAATATTTGATGACCAGGAAAGTTTGACTAGGACAGAGCCTATTTTCAGTGGAGGCCCGGTGAGAAATGCTCCAGAATCATGTCTTTGGAATGTGGGAGGAAACTGGAGCACCTGGAGGAAACCCATGCAAATCCAGGGAGGATATACAGACTCCACACAGAAGGCACCCCAGCCAAGAACTGCATCAGGCAACCTGTTGCTGTGAGATGACAACGTTAACCGCTGCACCACTGTGCCACCCTAATTTAAAGTGTATATATATATTTTTTATTTATTTCTTAACTTGGAAGGTACACTGGTCTGAAGAACTTTTTCATGCACAACCCATGTCAAAATGCACATATAGACTGATACAGGAAGATACAGTATATGTAGATAAACAGTACAAACAGTAGGACTGACTTTGGAAATTATCCGTAACTTAATCCAGAATATATAAGTATTTACAAAGTAAAGCATATTTACATTAAAATAAGCTATCAAGTAAGTTTCAAAAGGAAATATTCAAATGAAAACACATGTATCAAAAGTAAACCATGTAAGTTTATGTATGAATAAATCAAAATGGCGAGGAAGCTAATGGGAGGAGTAATTATTGCAGGCATAACTCTCAGTCTTCCTTCTCCAAAATATGGAACACTGTCTCCCATAATACCGAGCAAACAGGCAAACCGTGAATTACTGACTAATGACTTACTAACAACTGCAACACTGCTCCCATCCTGACTAAATCCACCTTTCATTCTGTTTCTCTTCCATCAGCAATCTCTCTCTCTATCAATCCCTCTGACTCTTTCACCTTTCTTATCCATGTCGACTACTCCTAAAACTAACCCACATCCATAATCCTTTCCTACTGATACTCCTTCCTCACCCACCTCATCTTCTTACCTTTCTACTATCTCAACCTCTCTGCCATAAGAACTTTTTCTACCTATATTTTTCTTGACTATTTCTGTGTGTACCTTTCCTTCTTTATTTTCTGTTCCTGTTCTAGTGACGTCCTGCCTCATTAACAGTGATATACATACACTGCGCCGATGTGCATTATCATTGTTCTTGTATCTCCAGCCATCACACATTAACATCTTTGACTTATGTAAAATTATATAACTTCTAACATATATGATACATGTCTCTACTATTTGTATCAATGTTGTTCATTGTAAATATGCATTTTATGTGGAGTTTTCTCCCTTGACAACCACTAAAAATGGGATTTGTGCCCAGCTGGCCTTAAATAAATTCATAAACAAGGATGCTCACAGAATGGTTAAATGTGTTGCTTTATTCTTATTACAAATTATTTTGATGAAGTAATATGATTCAGTATCATTTACCATGGATATTAGTTAAAAAACTTTTAGCAGTGAATGGCTGACAACTGCTTTCATTGAGGACCACAGACTAAGACTCAAAATGAAAAATGTCCCTCTAAATAAAGTATACTTGAGAGGTGTGATTGCAGGTAACTAAACTTTGGGAGGATTCTTTATCTTGGGAATAAGGTAAAGCAGGGAAGTATGCAGGAGGATACAGTGAGAAGTATCTGTTTGAAGTCTGTTAGGTCTGTGATGGACCTACTAATATCGTACGGAATGTTGCTCCATTCTTCTGGCTGAATTTTGTAGTAGGATCTCTTGGTCATTACTACGGTTAAAGGAGGCCTAGCGTGCAAGATCTAAATTACAGAGAGCATTTAAATGATGAAAAGAATTATTCATTCAACGGTTTAAAGGTCAACATATCAAGAGGAAAGAGGTTCTACAAATTATATTTATTGAGGGGGACACAGTGATGTACTCAGTTGGGTTTAAGTGAATGAAGTACAAAAGTTTGTTTTCAGATTTTTGGAGAAACTGGGTGTTTTGACAGGTGTGCAAAGTTATCGATGGAGGAGACTATTCCATTTTCGGTAGTAAAACAATGATAGCGATAGATCACATAGAGTCCTTTGTGAGCGAGTGAGAAATCTTTTCGTCTACTCAGAGTTGATTACTTTTTCTTAGACTATGACTCAACATGCAATATAATCGAAGGGTTTGATTCAAGAGGAGGCCATGGTATTGGTGCTGTGTGCTGTATAATGAAGGGTAGGTAAAGGCTGAGAGGGTCAAGGATCAGTAGGGGTAGATAGAATTGAACCTTTGGCTCCAAACAGCAAGCAAATAGATTTCTTAGTATTTAGGGTTACTGTATTAGCGCACATACAATTTCAAGAAAGGCTAAAGTATTAAAAACCACAGAACAAAATCAAGCCAAGTGAATCTGGTCAATCACAGCTACGAACAAGTTTTTTATTAAAATAAAAGAATTCCATTCAATACAAAGAACACAAATACTATTCTCTGGCACCTCGACTTTTTTAGAAATGTAGTTGATTATAATATGACACAAAATGAATGGTTAAAGAGCTTAAGTGAAAGAAAAGAGCTGGTGTTTAAACCAGCGGATAAGCGGGGTCAATTAGTCATATTACAATACACACAATGCATGAATATGTGCTACTGACATCTTAATAATGAGTTTTCCTGGAAGTATTTGATCTGATATGCCTTTAAAAATAGTAATAATTAATTGTTTTAGAAAAGTTTTAATAAATTGATCGCTTAATTATGTGTAAGTGTATGTAAATGTCTGTAAATTGAGAATAAGATGTACTTTGAAAATACTTTTTGGAGCCGAGGCGCCAGAGAATAGTAATTGTGTTCTTTGTATAGAATTAATTTTTTTTTTATTTTCATAAAAAACTTGTTCGTATCTGTGATTGACCGGATTCACCTGGCTTGATTTCGTTGTTTGGTTAATAATTTGGACACGTGTGGTGCTGTATTTTTTTTAAAAGCTACAGATTTTTTGATGAGATGCTAGTATTCTAGTGCTGACTATGTCGTCTGCTTATCCAATGATATTTATGCATGGAATATGCTGGAAGTCATTAATGAAAAATGAAAACAGTTGCAAGTTCAGTACTGAAACTTTGAATACTCCCATGGTAGTAGGTAGTGGACAGGTGGTGACAGAATTAGTGTCAAGTGAAAAGGTTTTGCCCTGTAAGAAGCTCTGGAACCAGTATTATCTTCTTTAAGGAAGGAGCACTTTTGGGGCTTTTGTAGCAGAATGCAATGTTCATGATATTGAAATGAATATTTGATATCTATGAATGTGCCTCCTGTGAGCTCCCCTTCATCAAATACCCTAAAATAGCAATGATTACTAGAAGTATTGCCATAAAAGTGATGACTTATAGCAGGTCATAGCCTGCTATAGGACCTCAACTATGTCTCTAGACTCTCACTCCACGTTCCTAAGCACCCTGGAATCTATCAAGGTCCAACCCAACACTCTCATACTAGGAGACTTTAACTACCCTACATCAACAGGGAAAACTACTCAAGCACCAATGCACTGGCCCAACGATTCCTGGAATTCATCAATTCCAATGCCCTGGACCAGCTCATTCTTACCCCTACTAGAGGAAGCAACATCCTTGACCCGGTTATTACTAACATGGGCAACCATTGGTCTACACCAGTAGTCAATTCCTCCCTGGTTATATCCGACCACAAACTAATCACCATGGAAATCCACATCTCACCCCCACCCCCACCCCCCGCAAAGTTAAGCAGCATGAAAAACTTTTCCAAAGCTGACTTTGGGCTCCTAAAAACAGAGGTGGCTAACTTCATGGCATCCATGCCAGTAGAAAATACATGCATGACTGCCGAATCATACATCAGTGCACTGTACAAATACATACATAAATGCATGGATCAAGCCATACCCAACAGAACCAAAATGCTCTCCTCCACAAAAAGGAAGCCAGTCTGGTGGTCCCCTGTCATTAATAAACTCTACAACAGAAGAAAGAAACTGTTGCAGAAAAAGGTGAAGTCCCAAGAATCCCTGATTAGCTTCAACAAAAAGTTGAGATCCCTCATCAAAACCTCCAAAGCCAGCTATGAAGACAGAATTGCAGCAGACACTAAAAACAACCACAAAACCTTCTTTAGTTATATCAAGAATCTCCACGGCAATACCCAGATTTTCTCTGAGTTACTGCACAATGGTACCTCCTATACTGAGCCAACAGATATTGCCAACATACTGACTGACAGATTCAGTGCCAACTTTACCCCTTTCTCCCTCCCTAAAGGACCAATCTCAATACCAGAAGAATGCCAGCCTCCCTGCATTACTGCAGCACAGGTTAAAGCTGCATTGTCTAAGGCCAAGAATACAGCTTCCATGGGAGCCAACAATATCCCTGGCTGTGTTCTACATCAATTACAAAATGAACTGGCACCCCATCTGTATGCTCTGTTCACTCACAGCCTCACCTCATGCTTTGTCCCTACCAAATGGCGCACTGCTACAGTCATCCCTCTCCATAAAGGAGGAGTGATTACAGACCCTGTAAATTATCACCCCATTAACCTGACGAGTTTGATATATAAGGCTATGGAGTGCATCATTATGGACCTAATTAACAAGGATATAGAGAATCTCCAAACTCTAGATTCCCATGTAATTTGATTTTGTGAAAGGTTGCTTATGCCTGCTCAAACTGGTTGACTTCTTTGAGTCAGTAACCAGAGTGGTGGATGAAGGTAAGGCAGTTCATACAGCCTACCTAGTTCTGGCCAAGGCCTTTGATACCATTCCTCACTCAGGAATTATTGATAAACTCACCAAAGTAGGCATCCACCCCTATATCGTTAGGTGGGTTGCAAATTGGCTCACAGATAGAACACACAGTGTGAAAGCAATGGACTCCAAGTCAGACTGCTGACTAGTCATGAGTGGAGTCCCACAGGTATCGGTCATGGGTCCTCTCCTTTTGGCTTCTATTTCTCATATGTCCAGGCCAACACGGAGGGACTCTAGCTGACCAAATTCACAGACAATTGCAAGCTGGGAGTCATTATTAATTCCCCATGTGATGCAGACATCCTACAGAAAGGCCTCACTGAGACCAACGCCTGGTTTTGAAACCATGGCCTTAAGTTTAATACCATAAAATGCATTGTCATCCCCTTTAGGAAAAACTCAGTTCACACTAATTACCACATCAAGGAGAGTCCACTGAACGCTGAAGGCATGACAAGAGATCTGGGGACAAAGGTTGACAGCAACCTCTCCTTTGACCACCACATTGCCACTGTGGTCAGAAAGTCCTTCTATGTGGCACATCTCATTACCAAGGGTTTTGCATCCAGGAAGAAAGAGGTCATCATTTCTCTCTACTCTTCCCTCATTAGACCAATCATAGAGTATAATGCCCCATTTGGCATGTACCTCACTAGACACCTGCAACAGCTGAGAGGCCAGAAAAGTACCTCATGCAGAGGATCCTAGGCCTTAAACACATGTCCTACATGGACAGACTCAAAAAAACTCCAGCTATTCTCTGTCTCATATCATCTACTAAGAGGCGATCTCTGCTTGACTTACAAAGCCATGTATGACCCAGCTCTGTTAAAAATGCTACATCTACAAAAATCCTAATCCCTCCACACCACATGCTCCAGAGACCTCATTCTCATTACCACAATCAACAGAACATGCGGATGGACAGGTTCATAACCCACAGACTGCCCATGCTATGGAATAGACTTCCCATACATGTCAAGCAGAGCACTACACTAGCCCTCTTCAAGAGAAATCTGGATGGGAAATAGAAAGTTCACTCCAGGGATCACTCCGGTGGCTCTACTTGACAGAGGCACTGGGAACTAAGGTCAGGTGGCACGATGCCAAGGTAATCCTATGGGCTAGGCTTGTAAATGCCCCAGGGCCATTAGCCTAGTACACACCTATGAACCTATGAATTTAGATCCAAAGCCACTTATCCAAGAGGATGCCATACTGTCAATTGTTTTCAAGAATTTGCTTGTATATCAATTTTTTAAACAGCTTAGCAGGTGGGCAGGGGTCTAAGTTGGTTATTGGTCTATAGTCATTAGCCATTTTAATTAATAGTGCTTTAGGCAGAGATATTATGAAGGCCTTTTGAAGTTTGGATACTACTACTAAGAGATTAAGATGTGTGTAAGAGGTCATGTGACCAGATTACTTCCTACTTAAATTGTGTTAGAGTGTACGGTGTATAGGTGAGGTGAAGCATTGGAAGGAATGTTAGTCAACTCATTCTTCATCACATTTTTATTAACATTAATTTATAGCTAAGGCAGAGTTCAGCCTATACTTTTTATATATTTTATGGAAAAGCCTCAAGTAATGTTTGCTGTCTATTTGTGGTTTATTCTTGTACTGATGACCTGAGAGAGCCTCACTATAATAATGAATGAGAAGTAGTGGAACCAGAAGAGGTAGGCCTGATATGATATAAGTCTAATATAATATAAGGAAAAAATGACATAAGGCTAATATAAATATAATATGATATAAGACTAATATGACATGAAGCTAATATAATATAAGGCTAATATGATCTAAGGCTAGTATACTATAAGGATACTATGATCTAAGGATGACATGATATAAGGCGAATATAATGTGAGGATAATGTATAAGGTTAATATGGTATAAGGCCAATATAATACAAGAATAATATGAAATAAGGATAATATGATATGAGGATAATATAATATAAGGCTAATGTAATACAAGGATAATATGATATAAGGCTGATATGGAAAGGTTAATATGATATAAGGCTAATATGATGCAGGGTTAACATTCCTGTGTGGAATGATCAGCACCCTGATTCAATACAAACAGCAACGTAACCTAGCAAAACAGCTAATAACCAAGGACAAAAAGTCCTACTACATCAAACTCCAGTCCAGCAACAACAAAACCCCCAAGCAATTATGGAAATCAATAAACTCACTGCTTAATCCAGGATCCAAAAATAATCCTTGTCCTGACCCAAGCAAATCGGATCTTGATCTAGCCTCTGATTTTAACTCATTCTTCTTAGAAACTATTTCTGACCTGACCAGGACCTTCCCCAACATTAACCCTCCAGCCCCTCTCTCTTCCTCATCCAACCCCACTAATAACTCTCCCCCCTTGATCGACTTCAAACCTGCCTCTACTAACTCCATAAAAAGACTTCTATCCAAACTTAAACCATGCTCTAATGCTCCTGACAACATTCCCTCAGCCTTCCTAAAATGTGCTGCTGATGCCTTAGCTCTCCCAATCAGTATTATAATCAACAGATCTATTAAGGAATCTTAGTCCACAAACTCTGGCGCTCAGCCTGTATTCTTCCCCTTCATAAAGGAGGCAAAAACATCAGCATCTCTAACTTCCGCTCTATTGCTCTGCTCTCACTAATCTCTAAAATCCTTGGAAAGTGCATTCACCTTCAACTTATGCCTTACCTGGCCCAAAACAATCTTCTTACCCCTACACAACATGGTTTCCACCCAGGTCATAGTACTATAACTGCTCTACTCTCTTTCTTAGAAACAGTCAGTCTAGCCCGAGACTCTGGACATCTAGTCTCTACTGTTCTGCTCAATCTGTCCAAAGCATTCGACACTGTTTCACACAAACACCTTCTTTATCACCTCTCAAAGCTCCATCTCTTCCCCAAACACTATATTCTGGTTCTCCAGTTACCTATCAGATAGAACTCAGGCAGTCAAATGGAAGTGCTCTACCTCTTCCTTCTTACCTACCCCAACTGGCGCACCACGGGGATCTATCCTAGGGCCCATGCCACAGAGATCTATCCTAGGACCCATACCACAGGGAACTATCCTAGGGCCCATGCCACAGGGATCTATCCTAGGACCCATACCACAGGGATCTATCCTAGGGCCCATGCCACAGGGATCTATCCTAGGACCCATACCACAGGGATCTATCCTAGGGCCCATGCCACAGGGATCTATCGTAGGGCCCATGGTTTTCAGTATCTTCATAAACAACTTTCATGCTGCCATTCCTGATTCCAAAATTATTCAGTATGCAGATAATTCTACCTTAGTCTGCTCTGCCTCTAACCTCTCAGAATTGCTGTCTAAACACAAACTGCCTTCTCAACCACCGAAAATTGGATGCGCCAAAACCACCTCTCCCTCAGTACAAACAAATCAAAAAGTCTGCTTTTCCCTCCCACAAAGTCATTCTCCTACAAGAAAAATGCCTTCAAAGTGCTAAGTCAAACTAATTCAGCTATAGAAGTGGTCCTTCTGCTAAACTACTTGGTATTATTATTGACAAACATCTCAAGTTTGATATCCATATTCAACAAAATATTAAGAAAACCCACTAAAAGCTAGGTATGCTGTATAGGAACAATCACTTCCTCTCTTATACTACTAGGAATGCTCTATCCACCACTTATCTACTGCCTTCCTTATTACATGGAGCCTCCCTGCTAACTAACCTGTCCGCCTCTATTTCCTCCAAACTAGAAAACTGCTATAATAAAATCTCACAATTTGCTACCAAATCTAAACCTTCTACCCATCACTACCTTACCCTAAGATCCCTAAAGTGGCTTGAACTCCCAAACTACTTAGACTTCCCTCAACTCACCACTGCACACAGACTTGCATACCTCTCAACCTGGAAACATCAAAAATCTAGACAAGGCCCATGAAAAATAGGTACAAATCTGTACACTGATTAACATAAAATTAGCATACACAATTATGTAACCCCTCCCATTCCAATGGAATTATGGGATACCAACTTTCAAACGCAAACTGAAGAACAGACAACCAAAATATGACACTACAGTCCCCCTGCAGCCATTCCAGTGTCCCATTACCTGGCTATTTCATCCCATATACCATAAACACTAATGTGCATACTGCTTTAGTCCTACATTGATTATTTGAATTTTATTTTTACATTTTATAGCACAATGCACAAACACTAATAGATATCTGCTAAACAAAGCGATACTGTCTCACAATGAAAATAAACATAGCATAGCATTAAAACTTCTCTGTTCTTGAAACTCACATTCATTGAAACAGCATTGAAAACCATAACACATCCAAAGAAAATGCATTTGGCCAGTGGTGGATAAAGATTACCTTTGGGCTGTTTTCAAATCATAGGCCCCTTGCACACAAAACAAGAAACATACATGGATGGGTTCTTTGATACAACTTCCAGACTTTATTAAATTATATTCCTTGTATAATACAGCACACTTGTTTGACTTAGAGCGCATTTTGAATTTATTGTTTGAACATTTTTCCAGTAGGCAATGAAACAAAATGAACCAATGAAAAATCTGCCCAATTCAGAACATTTCCATCATAAAAGTCTACTTCCACACACATTTTTTCTTATAATACAGCACAAAATATAATCATTCTGATTTTCTGTTCCTGAATTTGGGTTGATATTTTTTGCTCTTTCCACTGAGACACAAATGCCCTTGTGCTTGACATTTGCTCATTTCTATTTTATCTGTAGTTACATCCTTGACTTGTTACACCCACCCCCTTTAAAGTACAACATAGTACAGTATCAGCAATGCATCTACAGACTGTGGGAGTAGAACCCATGGTCGTCTGCATCAAAAGCAAGCATTTAACCTGTTATGCTATTAACAATGAAAGCAGACATCGCATAAGCCACACTAAACTTCTCTTTCCCTGAAGCTCTCAGCTCATTGTAAAATCCACTCAACGCACAACTGTATCTCTCAACTTTGCAGCCAAAGAAATCCAAATTTTATTTTTTTTGGGGGGGGAGAAAGCCCAAAAAACCAGGGACACATTTTAAACCTTGCGTATATCATTTTGGAAAGTTGCTTGAATAAAATGGTGTGTTACCACCATGTATTTCACTGCCAAGTCTTAAACCCAGGACCCTATGCACTACAGTCAGAGCAACAAACCACTATGCCAAATTTGCAGTTTCCTGAACTTAAATGGCTATCATTTAGTGAATTCAGTTCTCACATCTTACCATAGCTCTCAACCTGTTAGCACAAAAAAAACCTGGACAAAGCCAATAATAGGGGAATACATTACAGCCCTGAAAATATAATGGCTGTCATGGTGCAGCAGTTAACATTGTTGCCTCACAGTAAGAGGCTCTTGGGTTTGATTCTCTGCTGGAGCACCTTCTGTGTGGAGTTTGCATGTTCTCCCCATGGTTGTGGGAACTTGAAAAACATGCAGTTAGGTGCGTGCATGCGTGAATGGGTGTGCCTTCTCTGGAGGTTGGGTGTTGAGCTGGCACTGTAAAAATCTACAGCCAATCATAAGTGGACAGGTGATCTGATGTGGCAACCCCTAACTGGGAAACAACAACATTACAGCCCTAAAAATAGGGACAAATTTCGAATACTGACCTTATAAACTTAGAAAATTGCTAGAATAAAGGTTTTGTGTTACCATTTATTTTCTGAAGAATATGAAGTCTGAAATTCAAGTGCCTGTCATAAATTCAATCCTTCACTGACTTGCCACAAAAAGCCATAAAACCACAGATTTTATGAGGAACAGAACAAATATGAGGCAGAAATCCAGAGTTTCACAAGGGGTGGTGGGTAGGGACTTTAGGCTCTTGCACTTGAACCAAAAGATAAAGGTTTGAGCCAGGGTTCTTCCTCTAGCCACCAGGTATACTCACCTGGGGCATTTTACATTCACACAACAAAAAGCAGAGACAGATGTTAAATATTGCTTTTATATACTTAGAAATTTGCTTGAATAACTATTTTGCATTTTATGAAGGATGTGAAGTCTGTCATTATTTCGTGACTGCAATCCATTCTTCAACAATTTGGCAGGAAAAACACAATTATATTAGGAGCAGACAAAATATTTCAGGCAAAATCAACGGCATTCTGGTAAAATCAAAGACATTTGGGAGGTATACTGTCAAGCATGAGACCAGGAAAGAGAAAATTGGCATGCTGCACACACTTCAATATTCAGTACGTTTGCACTACCAATCCGTACCCATCCATGACAACCACCACGCTTTGTGCCTTTTCTCATCCACTGTTTCTAACCTTGTTAAATACTTTAGTCTTGCAAAGAAATTGGAAGGTGGCAGACTGCCTGCCCAGTGGATTTCTCATTAGTTACATTTTCTGTGCACTTTAATATGCACCTAAAGTACACCACAACTAAACACATACATGCGTACACACACCATACTGATGAGAATTAAATCCATCCATTCCGTTCTCACACACAACATTAATTACAGCAGGAAGCAGCTGACCAGGATTAAATCCATTCTGTACACACACTCCTTACTTGTCAGTAAAATCCGTTCTCACAATGCTGACTCCTAAGTTACTTGTCAGTAATTAAATCCATTCCATTCTCACACACACAACGTGCAGGAAGCATTTCTGGTTCTCGCTCACATTTGATTAAATCCATTCTGTCTCGCAATGTTAAATCCAGCAGGAAGCATTTCTGGTTCCCGCTCGCATTTGAGTTCTAGGAGCTCAAGTCCGACAGGCTGGTAGCCCTGATGGAGCTGATGGAGCTGATGTCATTGCACACATGATGACATCAGCTCCATCAGCGCGAAAATTAAAAAAACAAATAAATACATCGGAAATGAAGGAGTGCCACTCGGGAATCGTGGCACCCCTTCATTTGAACCCCAAAACTCTGTAAAAAACGAGTAATTCGGTGCTGTTGGGAGATATGCAGACTTGTATATCACCCATCTAAGTGTCCAGTGCTAACTAATATCCTCCCCCATTATACTCCCAATAGAACTCTCAGATCTGAGCATCAAAACCTAATTGCTATCCCCAAACCCAAAAGTACAGCAGGCCAACTTCTCCTCGCTGTCTCTCTAGGCAAAAAATGGAATTCTCTTCCTTCCTCTCTAAGAACCATCCCAAAGTTAGAAAACTTCAAAACTCAGCTTACCAAACACCTGGCCACAAAATGGAAATGCAATTGCCACCATACAACCTAATCTTTCTTTATCCATTCCACTGGGGGGTTTTCTCACTCTGGTTCCTAAGCCCTCAACAACTCTCCTTCAGCTATTTTCCTGGGGGTTTTCCACCTCAAGTTCCTAAGACCTCAATAACTCTCCTTCAGCTATGCTCCCATGAACATTTTCTAAGCTCTCCCTTCTCCATTAGTTATCAATAACTATCAATACAATAACAATAGCTATCGATAACCTCAATAACTCTCCTTCAGCTATGCTCCCACGAGCGTTTTCTTAGCTCTCCTTTCTCTATTAGCTGCTTATTTCTTATGGTTCAACACTGTAAATATTGCATATAGCGTTCCGGTACTAATTTATTTTATGAAATTGTGCATGTATAGTG
>NC_056726.1:1548537277-1548562277 GCF_019279795.1 Protopterus annectens
AAATGATTAAATTGTTTACTGTTGCACTCTTTCTTTATGTGGGCAGTCCATACTGTCTTGCTTCATTGTTCAGTTTTGGGTCACCCTTTTCCTATCTACACATATTCTGTCTTGGAATAATATTTCTTTCGACTATTACTCAGTCATTTCAGAATCAAGGAATTAATTGGTCATAAATGTCAATTTAATATATCAAATGTACCTTTCTGTGATATATAACTGTAACTGTGCCTACTGCAAGGCAAGTTGTGGTAAACCTGTACCTTTTTTAAGGTGAAGGCAATTCTAGTAAGGCAGAAATTATTTGGGTGAATCCAGAAATGTCTAGAACACTTTTATGCTGTATTATTCATGGCAAAAGAAACACAGAGCAAGGCCAGCTCTGACATATGAGTCCAGGGGTTGTAATTACCATTTAGAGTCCTGGTTATGGAAATTGGAGCCTTTTTATTTCTTTTAACAGAGGGAGCCCTGACTTATAAAAACATTCAGTTACAAAGATTGTGGGTTTGTTGTCCTTGTGCTTTGGCTTATGCGATATATGTTCTGAGAGAGGCTTTGTCTTTAAAATGTGTTCACTAAAAGGTGAAATCCCTAAAACTACTACACCAAGTAGGATGTGTTGCTACTAGCACTGCTGAAAACTGAACTGTGTATTTTACTGCTAGTGGTTTGTTTTATTTACCTTTTCCCTTTTGGTTTAATTTTTGCAAACACAGTCCTTTTGACTTATGCTAATAAAAATATACTGATCTATAAGAAATGGTGTGTTCACTGCCTGAAAATTTCACAATACATTTGTATGTATGTATATATCTATATACAATGCCGTAGCATATGTTGAACAGATATTAGCCCGTGCACACACACACACACACACACACACACACACACACACACACACACACACACACACACACAATAGATGTTTTCTGGCAAGGGTTTGTAATCACAATTAGGAAATGCTCTGTGTAGCTGTGTGAGTGTCTGTGTGTGTTTGTGTGTGTATGTCTGTCTGTGGGTGGTAACATTAGTTCATTATACAATGCAGTGTGTGTTACTGCAATTATCAAATTGATTTTTTTGCTATGCTTCAATTTCTGAAGAGATTTTTTTTGTGCCTACAATTAGCAGTTTTTGCACAGTCTTGTTAGCCACAAAGAGTTTGCCTGAGACTCTGCTGAAAATGAGATATACATACAACATGGTTGGTTTATTTATTTATTTACCTATGTGTTTGCTAAGATACATGATTTCTTTTTTCTTTCATTCATCCGTTCTTTCTTTCTTTGCTTATTTGTTAACTAACATACACTATTTCTTTCTTTCATTGTTTATTTAACCAAGATACATAATTTCTTTCTTTCATACTTTCTGTTAGAAAAATATGTATTAATACGTGTATTAGCAATATGCTTAGTGCATTTAGAAGCTTGAAAAGGGTTAACACATTTATTCTATTTCATGCTGCATAAATCTGTACAAACTGCAGTTGCTTTCTGACCTTGTACTGTTAGCTAAAATCTTGCTTGTGCCTTGGAAATTTACTGAGAAGCAGGTGATTTCTGCTTGCATCAGGAAAATAATGAATAGAACAATACTACTTGTATGAAACTTAGACAAGAAGTTCCGCTGTGCCATGAGAAAATACACAGCTGTAGAAGTTACAGATAATTAGTACAAAGCCTGCTTGAAAATATGAACTGCAATCAGCATTTGCTTGTATCTGTATTAGAAAAGTACCTTGAAAAGTAACACTGTACAATAGACGCTTGTAAACGGATTAATAGTCACCAAGGCCAGGTTGTTTTTCTGAAAAGTTTCTCACAAATCTAGTCATGTCAGCAGAAAATCTGAAGTAACATCTGCTATAGAATAATGCTAAAAGTTGTGTTTGATTATGTCAGCTTAGAAGGTCATGTCTTGTAAAATAGTATAAGAATGAACATACTTCCTGTTAGTAGTTAGACAAATCCTTGTATTTGCATGTTTTTGTCTCCTTGCTGCAAGTAAATTAAAGTGCCTTAACTGAACCTTACGTGTATTGGTCTTTGAAGTTTTTTCCTTTGACAGATCGGTCCTTCGGACAGGAAACCTTCACTTCGCCTCAGATCAGACAGGCCAGGTGGCTTGAAACCGTACTGGGAAGAAACCACATCGGTTCTTCTTATTTGAAAAGTCCTCCGACTGAATTGTCGTACAAAGAGGCCAGCCACTTTCTGATCTGCGACTGAAGGACAGGTTTACTCGAACCAGGTGATCAATCACGAAGGCTCAGGTAAGGTGAATCTACCTTTTTTTCTGTTTTAGATCAGTGACTAGATTTGTATTTGTTCTGTTAAGACTTTATTTATAAGTCAGGGACAGAAAGATTACTGTCTTGTCATAGATCAGGGAAACAGAGCAGGTAGGCAGTCATTCTGAAGAGACTATAAAACATCCGTGGTACCACGTAAAAATAAGGTGTTACGTAACGATTAAAAGGGTAGAACAAAATGGGTAATAATTGTACAAAAGGTCCCAAAATCCGCCGTTAACGAAGACGAAATACATGCAGTCACAGCATGCTGATAATATTAAATACTACTCAAAATGGGTTAATAAGTATGAATTTGACGGTAAACTAGAAAAATCCTCACTTGTCAAACTTGTCAAACAGCTTAAAACTGATTCTAGAGGTCGGGTAAAAAAGCAACGTCAATTAGAAATTCCTCAGGCACACAGGTGGATTGAGGAAGTAAACTGAAGGGAACAAAAGAGTAATAATTCAAAAGCAATGTTTTTAGATAAGGAGGACAATAACTTATTAACAGAATCAGCCCCTCCGCCTCTCTTACCAGAATATGAGGCAAGTGAACAAATTAGTCCACCCCTGCGATATCCTGCTGTCACTGAGTAGAGACACTACAAAAGCGAAACCGTTTGTTAGAGATCCCGTCGAGACCAGGTCTCGAACATGGGCAGGAAACTCAAAAGGAGACATTGAGTTATATCAAATGGGTAGAAATTCATGATTTATGAGTGAAGAAGAAATATGCCCACTTATAGAAGTGCCTAATCCTCAGGCAGGGCAAGAAGGTCAGGACCCAACTATTCTAGTGTATAGACCCTGGACTCCGGAAGACATCTGGAAAGCCACTGAGGGAATTCCCCATCCAAAAGTTAATTTTAGAAAGTTCTTAGAAGATTTTCAAGGAATGAGGCTGAGTTATAATTTAAATGGAGAAGAGGTAGAAAAAGTAGTCAGACAAACTGTAGGACCAGATTGGCACATGATTAGTGGCAACTGGAATCCCCGTGATATTGCGCTCAGGCCCCTCCCACATAGCAGCGCAGAGTTAGACAACAGAGTGAAAGGTCTTACAGACCAAATCTCTGAGAAATGGAAGCCTAGGGCACACTGGACTTGCATTAATCAATGCATCCAACAGGAAGGTGAAGCTGTTGACCGATATTATGCCAGACTATTAGAATGTTTTAATAACCATTGTGGAATGCAGGTTCCTGAAGATCAGACACACGATTCCCCATATGAGCAGCAGTTAAAGAATGCATTTTTGAAAGGCAGTATTGCATGTATAAGTAGCTTTATTACAAAACATGGGGACTTCATTTGTAGTTAGAGTACTCCAACTACCCAAGAATGTTTCAACTACTTAAACTATCTGTTTTACCTGTTTTTGTGTTATTGTTCATGATTTTGAAAGTATTACCTTCTTATCTGTCTGTGTTGTTGTGTGTTTTATTTTCTTTTCTTCCACTCTTGCTCCAATGGACATGTGAAAATGGTTACTCTGGCCAACAACAATAAAAAAAAAAAAAAAAAAAAAAATAAAGATCATCGTACAAGCAGGTTACAGTCATTGCTTCAATATGCTAGACATGCCGAAAGGCATTTTAATAGCAAAAAGAAAAAGAAAGCCCACATATTTTCTGTAGAAGATGGAGCAGAAGTATATGTAGTACAGTCCGGGAAAAAAGGCAAGAAAAATGCCCAGGGAATCAAACAAACTGATCAACGATCAGAGGACTTTGAAGGGCGAAAAAAAAGGGGTGAATGTTTTAAATGTGGTAAGAAAGGACACTTGGCAAGGGATTGCAAGAAAAACAAGAAGGCAACCACGGAGGATAAGGAGGGTGAGGACTGACTATATGATAGTTAGAAATCATTAGAAGGGGATAGCAGAGAAAGGACAAATGAGTATGTGATAGAGGGAGTAGAGGATGTGACAGAAGAAATAGAGGAAGTGCAAGAAGTCATGGATAGTGAAGAAAATGAAATATTAGATTTGGCTTTATTGAGCTTAGAGCTCTATTTAGCAGACACGAAACCAGAAGTTACACTCCTGGTAGAAGGGAGGGAAGTCAGATTCTTGTGTGACTCAGGGACATCACGGACCCTGGTACATCCCTCCAAACTGCCAGAGAATTCAGAGTCACCTGATTACATATTAGTGAAAGCAGCTAATGGACAGCTGTATTGGGAGCCCCTCTCCCCTAATATTGTGATAACTGATCCTGTTTCAGGACTGACCCAGAAAAGCAAAATTGTTGTATCTGCAAAATGCCCAGTAAACCTCTTGGGCAGAGACCTTATGCAGTTATTTGGTATGGCAGTAGTTCCGACTATGCAGGGTATGGAAGCACAGCGACAAATTGATACCTTTGCAGTGCAATTGGAGGGTGAAATGTTTTATTGGTACAGCCAGGACTTGGTTACGACTGGTCCAGGGGCAGTGACCGAAGAGTTGATGAACATAGCTGTCAGCAAGTTCCCCTCCCTTGACATTGATAAACAGCATTTGTTGCACTGTACCCTGTATTATTGTAATACACCAGGACCTGATAAGGAATATGAGCAAGAATTGTTTAGAAATCATGCAAACAGATTGGTATTATGTAATCTGTACTGGGACACAGAAGGGAACAGTGTAGCCAGCTGTTCATTGCCCCAGGAGTTCTTTGCACTTTATAAATCTAATCGATTACCACATGTTAGCTTAACTAAGGACAAGAATGTAAAATGGGTAGACTTAGGAGAAAAAGTCACGAGATGGGAAAAACAGACAGAGTTAGAACTGTCAGAACAGGGAATACAAGTGCAGAAGCTGAATTGGATAACTCAGATGCACCCAGCTGTACACTTGCAGTCTAGCAAGAACAGCTGATTGGCACTCCTATTGAAGGAGGAAGAGAATGCCTTACAGAATATACCAGAAAATCTCTGGTTAACAGGAAAATCAGATGTAGGACTTATTCGTACAGCAGGACCAGTTACTATTATGCCAAAGTCAGCATTTAGACCACAAAAGAGACAGTATCCCTTAAGAAATGATGCAGAGGTAGGAATCAAACATATTATAGCAGCTTTACTTAAGGAAGGGATGCGGGTGGAATCTCCCGATTCATCATGTAACACACCCTTATTTCCTCTTAAGAAAGCGAATGGAGAGTGACGTATGATCCAAGATTTACAAGCTGTAAATGATGTAGTAATACCAAGGGCACCTACGGTGCCAGATCCACACACCCTGTTGAATGATTTAAAACCTCAACAGAAATATTTTTCTGTGGTAGATATCAGCAATGCGCTCTTTTCAATACTGATACACCCTGACAGCCAGTATTGGTTTGCATTCACATTTCAGGGGAAAAGATATACATATACGTGACTACCACATGGGTATTGTGAAAGTCAGACAATATTCTCACAAGAAATGGCAAGCAACTTGGCGGGATTTACCCCACCAAGAGGTAGTCAGATTTTGCTTTATGTTGACGATATCCTGCTGGCGTCCCCCACCCAGCAAGATTGTAAAGAGGACACCATAGCGCTATTACAATTTTTAGCCACTGAAGGACATAAAGTAAACAAAAATAAACTGCAGCTTTGGAAAAAACAAGTTAAATACCTAGGATATGTAATATCCAAGGAAGTTAGGACATTAGATGAGGACAGAAAAATAGCAATTTTACAAGCACCAAAGCCAACTACCAAGAAGGAAATTATGTCCTTCCTGGGTGCGACTAATTTTTGTCAGAGTTGGATTCCAAACTATGCCTTGGAATATGCAATGTTGACTAACCTGATTTATAAAAAGCCTATGGCAGCACAGGATTTATTACAATGGACACCAGAAGCAGAATCTGCTTTCTGCAAATTGAAACAGTTAATAGCGTCCTCATTAGTTTTGGGATTACCAAACTATCATAAACGTTTTTTCCAAACTGTAGATTGTAAGCAAGGTTATATGACATCAGTGTTAACACAGCAACATGGGGACAAGCAATGCCCTATTGCTTATTATTCATCACAACTGGACCCAGTGGCATGGTCTTTACCTCACTGTGTACAAGCAGTAGTTGCAGCTGCAATGGCAGTACAGGCTTCGGCCTCAGTAGTGTTGTTCCACCCTCTCACATTGAGAGTGCCTCATGCAGTCACGATTATTTTACTACAAGAAAAGGTAGCATATCTTTCCCCTGCTAGGCATCTTTCCTGTATGACTATATTGTTGAGCCAACCTCATATGACAATTGAACGATGTATGACTTTGAACCCTTCTACCTTGATCCAAATCCCTGCAGATGACACACCACACAACTGCCTGCAGGTGATTGAGCAAAAGACACTGCCTAGAAAAGATCTTATGGATGTTCCCTTAGATGATGCTGAGGTGACATACTATGTGGACGGCTCATGCAAAAGGGGTCCTGCAGGACAGAACCTAGTAGGATATGCAGTAGTTTCTGATACTGACATTATAGAAGCAAAATCTTTACCACATAGTTTATCTGCACAGGCAGCAGAATTGATTGCCTTGACACAGGCATGTACCTTAGCAAAGGGTAAATGTATGAACATTTTTACTGACAGCCAGTATGCTTTTTCTACTGTACATGTTTTTGCGCAACAGTGGAAAAATTGAGGAATGATAACATCTACTGGCAAACCAATCAATCATGCACAGTTTATTTTAGATCTTTTAGAATCTATTCAGTTACCTCAGAAAGTAGCTATTTGTAAATGCACAGCTCATACCAAGCAACAGGACAGGATTTCAAAAGGTAATGCAAGAGCTGATACAGCTGCAAAGCAGGCAGCTTTAGAAGTATTTCTTTTGCATGAGGAACTACAACCCTCTGAGATTTTAGACTTAGAAATGTTAAAGACAATGCAAACACTTACTATGCAAACTGAAAAACAAAGATGGGTAAAACGAGGAACAATTCTCGAAAAGGGGCTGTACATCTATAAAGAAGGAAAACCGATATTGCCGTCTAATTTGTTTAGATATGCAGCTTTGTTGAGCCATGGGCAGTGCCATGTCTCAACAGGGGGATTGGTACAGCTGGTGAACCAAGTGTTCACGATGTACGGATTTACAAACTACTCTAAAAAATGTTGTTCGTTATGCCACATCTGTAATAAGCATCATGCACAAGGGGCATTAAAGCCCAAGCAAGGGAGTTTCCCTACACCACCATATCCATTTCATACTATTTGTATGGATTTCATAGAGTTGAATAAATGTGAAAATAAGAAGTATTATCTTGTCATTGTAGATATGTTTTCCAGATAGGTGGAAGCCTTTCCGACTAAAAATCCAGACGCTACGACTGTGGCCAAAGTGCTTGTTAAAGAAATCATCCCTAGATTCGGCATTCCGAAAAGGATCTACAGTGACAACAGCACACACTTTGTGAATCAGACCATACAGCAGTTAAGTAAATGTTTTTGTATTTCTCTAAAGAATCATTGTGCGTATCACCCGCAATCAGCAGGGCTAGTAGAGAGGCATAATGGGATTTTAAAGAGTAAGCTAAGAAAATTAATGACAGAAACGCAGAGAAACTGGGTGTACTGTCTGCCCCTGGCACTGTTGAGCATGAGAACTGTTCCGAATGCAAAAGGATTGACTCCTTTTGAAAAGCTCTTTGGAAGGGCTTACTATATACCTCATTGGAAATCTCTCATGCCCACGGACCAGGAAGCTGACAGTACATTAGCAGAGTATATGCATAATTTGTTACATTCTAAATCTTTGTTGCAGTTAAATTCTGTTTCAGATAAAGAATGAACCAGACCGTCAGAAGTGGCAGTGCCCCCTGGAGCGTGGATCTGGCTGAAGATAGTTAAGAAGAAAAATTGGGCGTCTCCGAAGTGGGAAGGTCCATATCAAGTGCTTTTGTCAACACCCACTGCAGTCAAAATTGCGGAGCGTGTCTCCTGGATCCACTTGACGCACTGTAAATTAGTTAAAAACTTTGAACTGGACAAAAATCTTGTTATATGCCAAGAGCAAAAATGATAGAGTCCAGAAGAAACAGGAATGCAGAACAACCCTTTCCTCAGAAGTATTGCATACTCATCCTGTTAACTGTATTAGTGACAATAATCTTTTTCTTGTGGCCTTTTCTTTTCCCAGCCACGCAGACTGAAGTGAATAAATGTGAAGCGTTACTCATAAACTGGCATCCAAATTTTAACACTTACCAGGCAATTAAATATGTGTATGCTGAGACTTTGAATGTTTCGAATTGCTGGATTTGCACAGCTTTGCCGACAGCATACGGGGGGGGGGTATTAATGACTACAGTCCCCCTAGGGGTTAATCAGACCTGGGAGAACTTGATTTATGATACCTCAACCATTACAGCACAAGATAAAATAACATTGCACTTGTCTGTTCCACAAAAGGGAACTGTGCGTTTTTATAAAAATGATACTGTTCAGGTGTGTTGGAGCAATTGCAATGTGACTGTTCCTTACAGATGTTACACTAAAGGTAACAAAGTAGATCTTTATTGTAATACAAACTATGATTCATTTCTGGGATCGATGCACAAAACACTTGATGAAGTAAAACATAATTCTGTTCTTTATAAACAGCTGTCTTTAATTGATAGAAAAATGTTTCATGCAAGGCGAGTGTACATTCATAGCAAGGTTACTACTAAAGTAGAGGATTGTTATTTTGTGTGTGGCAGAAAAGCATATAAATGGTTACCTGAGAATTGGTCCAGCAGTTGTTTTTTGGGTTACCTGGTTCCGGCCATACGACACACTGCAGTTTTGCCTCATGGAAAAATTCGAAATGTCCGAGAAGTCGTCAAGAAACCTGTAAATCCAGTGGGACAAATTAATGCGCGTTGGAAAGACCATCACTCTCTAGGAAAAGGACTGACACACATGGACTTGAGTGATAGCATTATATCGTGGGCAGGCATATTACCAGCATATGGAGCAGTGAAATCGATCTGGGAGCTGAGAAAACTGTCTAAACTTCTCAAAGTAATGAGTAATGCAACTTTTTCCGCTCTCGAATTGGTGAGTGATGAACTGAATGCCATGAGAACTGTAGTGCTCCAAAACCGCATGGCTCTCGACTTCAACCTAGCGGCGAGAAGTGGTACGTGTGCTTTAATCCAAGAAGAATGCTGTTCTTATATTCCTGACCATAAACACGAGATAGACAAACATCTTGAGGTAATTCAGCAAGTGTCGGCCATGACCAAACCAGGCCCAAACCCACTGACAGACTTTTTCTAGAAATGGTTTGGGGGGTGGGGTACCATCCTAATGAACATCCTGATTGCCATTTGTGTAGGTATGCTCCTACTGGGAGTATGTGTTTGTTGTGGTATCCCCTGCATGAAAAGACTGATTAAACACCTTATAGACATGTCAGTTTCTGAAACCTTATATCAAAGTACTGAGTTTGAATAACTGTTAAAAGACTAAAAAAGCTTTCATAAGTCTAAACTGAATGACTCTCTTAAATGCAAATCCTGAGTGGAAGAGGTTAGGAGAAGAAAACAGACTATTTATGCTTATTTTGAAAGTAGAATAAAAGTATTAATAGGGCGGAAATGTTAGAAAAATATGTATTAATGTGTGTATTAGCAATATGCTTAGTGCATTTAGAAGCTTGAAAAGGGTTAACACATTTATTCTATTTCATACTGCATAAATCTGTACAAACTGCAGTTGCTTTCTGACCTTGTACTATTAGCTAAATTCTTGCTTGTGCCTTGGAAATTTACTGAGAAGCAGGTGATTTCTGCTTGCGTTAGGAAAATAATGAATAGAACAATACTACTTGTATGAAACTTAGACATTTTCATGAGAAAATACACAGCTGTAAAATTTACAGATAATTAGTACAAAGCCTGCTTGAAAATTTGAACTGCCATCAGCATTTGCTTGTATCTGTATTAAAAAAGTACCTTGAAAAGTAACACTGTACAATAGACGCTTGTAAATGGATTAATAGTCACCAAGGCCAGGTTGTTTTTCTGAAAAGTTTCTCACAAATCTAGTCATGTCAGCAGAAAATCTGAAGTAACATCTGCTGTAGAACAATGCTAAAAGTTGGGTTTGATTACGTCAGCTGAGAAGGCCATGTCTTGTAAAATAGTATAAGAATGAACATACTTCCTGTTAGTAGTTAGACAAATCCTTGTATCTGCATGTTTTTGTCTCCTTGCTGCAAGTAAATTAAAGTGCCTTAACTGAACCTTACGTGTATTGGTCTTTGAAGTTTTTTCCTTTGACACTTTATTTCTTTTTTTATTTGTTATCTAAGACCACTGGTCATAAGAGCATCATTAATTGGTGACCTGAGAGCACTGCTGTGCTTGCAGTCTACTCAAGGTCATTCAGAACACAATTTTTTATTTTTATTTTTATTTAACATTTGTTGACTGGGAAAGTCCGACTAGGTTCCACAGAGCCTGTTTTCAGCAGAGGCCCGGGGAGAAATGCTCCAGATACATGTCTTTGGAATGTGGGAGAAAACCGGAGTACCCGGAGGAAACCCACGCGAACACAGGGAGAACATGCAAACTCCACACAGAAGGCACCCTAGCCAAGAATCGAACCGGAGAACCTCTTGCTGTGAGGTGACAACATTAACCACTGCACCACTGCATCGCCCACAAGTAGGGACTGATGGGGATTAAACCCAGGATTACATGATGTACATGACTGAAGCTCATTAGCAATTCATGGCCTGGAGCCCGTATGGTATTCTGTTATATGTGTGTATATAACCTTATTGTTCCACATCTGATAGATAATGTGATGGATATAGAGACACCTTCAGTATATTAGGAAGTGGTGTGAACATTCAGTTGTATGTTTAGCTAGTGTATTATTTAAATTTCCATTTCTGATTGCTCCAAGATGCTCTTTAATACGGTCAGACAGTCTGAGCATGCTTTTGCCTAAGTAGAAAGAATTACAGGAAACAAACACCAGCATATACTACAAAAGTGGAAAGGCAGTCATAATATTTAGAAAAGTTAACAGTGTAGTTACAGAGTGGAAAAATATACTTATTACCAGTAAAAATAAATGGACAAACTCCACACCTGTTACAGCAAAACATACCATTGCTAGAAGAAGAGGTGTGATGTGTATAGCACAAAAAAGAGAGTCTCTGTTTTCTAAATGCCTACAAATAATCTTTGTTCTTTTGAAAGTAAAATTCGGGGAGACTCCTAGAGACATGCCTATTTAGGTATGTCTGAAATGATATCCCAGTTCTTAGAAATACCTTCTCTGATACCTGACATGTCTCTGCATATAGGAATCCGAAAACTGAGTTCTGTCCAAGTTTGAAGGTTCCGAAACAATGGGTTGAAAGCCAAACTTTAAAATAGGAAGGTATTTGGAATACCTAGCTGAAGAGACTTCATGAAATACATTGTCAATTAACTGTAGAAATAGTTTCTAAGCAAAAACGTCTTTTTAAGTAAAAAACATTGTGCTAAAAATTCTTCATCATGACTAATGAGTTGAGACAAACAAATGAACTGTCCTTTAACTAAGTTCTGTTCCATATAAAAAGGATGCTGACTAGAAAAATCCAGAAAGTTATTTCTATATGTTGGCTTTCTGTAAACAGTAGAGAATAATGTTCAATTAGGAAGAGAAACAATTTTAGTGTCCAAAAGTTAATGGAATTGACACAACCTGAAACAACAAAATTAAGAAAGCCAACACTGTCTTTAACAGAGCATAAAGAATTGTCAACATCTATCTTACTACCTTTCCAAGCAAAAAATATGTCATCAATGTAACGGCGATACATAATGTGCTAAAAACCTGGAAGAAAAGAGAAATGTTCAAGTTCCCATGCACTAAGAACTAAATTAGCAAACATGGGAGCAAGTTTCAAACCCATAGCTACTCCCTTAATTTGTCTGTAGATCTTATTATTAAAAAAGAAAAAAGTACTAGTAAGAACTAAATGTATCAATGTGCAAATAGTGTCTCCTCTGTTAGAAGGGAGTGCTGCAAATTTCAAAAGAAATAGTTTGAGTGATGTTTTCTGTTATCTGTCAATTGAACACAATTATTTATCTTGATTAAGTTTATTTTCAGAAGACTGGTATTATAAGACAGGTGCTGAGAAATCATGAGTAATACATCATGAAGTGAAGTCTGAGCAGATTGATATAAAGAACTCTTCTGACTTCAGATACAAGGAAATTGGACACTTTGCAACATAGCTTAAACTATGTAAGCATATGATTTGTCATAATTAGAACATAGCTTTTGCTGAAAAGTTAGGCATTCAACTAGCTAGACCACTTTTGCCCTGTCTTACCACTTCAATAATAGCACTAAGTATATCAAATTTACTGCTGGGTCAGGTACCGTGAAGCTGGTGGGGGAGGGGTTAAATAGCATAGTGGCCATTTTTGTCATGTATGGTTAGCTTTTGGTGTTGTAACCATTTCAGGCACTTCCAAAGTACAATGAAGCCATGTTATATATCTTTCTGGATGAAGTGCAAAATTCTATCAGATTTAAAAATAAATAGGTATGGTGGAGATTATTAAGAAATTGAGAAAAGAGTGTTGGCCTTAGGACAGAACACTGAACAAAACTGGAATCAGAATATGATGACACTTTGCAAAAAAAGTATACATTTATTTATTTATTTATTTTTACATTTTTTTAACCAGGTTAGTCAATATCTGAGTTCAAGTGCTTTATTGACAATGGCTACGTTTGTGACGGCCGTGTCCTGACCCAGCAATCAAGGAGCCTCAATCCTCACCACTAACACCAGGGAGGTCATCTCCTATAGGAGGAAAGGATAACTAATACACACAGTAAAGTACAATTTCCCTTAAGTGCACACAGAGATCACAGTCTGGGGCTGGTTGCTCCCTTGCTCAACAGATCCCCAATAAGACTCCCCACACAGAAACTTAAAATAATACAGTAGGACAGGTCTGATTTCAAAGGAAAATACCTAATTAATCTTTACTAGCTTTAACTATTCCTACAAGAAATCACAGTGCTAAAACTTACATGTGAGCATAAGGCAGAATCCTGAGTTAGATGTCCAAAGTCAAAAAGCTCCCAGTCTCTTGTGAGAAATAGTATTTAAACATTACTAACAAACATGTCTCTAAGGCCCTCCCAAATTAAATCATTTGGACACTTAGGTTTTCCCAGTATTCATATTGCATCATCTTAACACCTGGTCTGAGTTCTCAGGCCACAAACTGCATTATTTAACAAACTAACACCTGCACAGAAACTTACAACAATAGAAGATATTTCACATGTATATTCTAACAGAAACTAGAGCAATAAAGCACATTCCACATCAAAATTGTGGTCATAAACTTTAACCTTAAAACAATGGGCATGAAACCTTCATCCAGCCCCACTGGAGCCGAATTCTAACATGAAAGGGCCACAACATGCTTCACTGGACCAGTAGAGTGCAATGTTGTCACATATTTTGCAGTTCCACATTTCACAATATTCTTTTACACTCAAGAAAACATGCCTGTATTTTACATTTATTTACAAATGCCAGAATTATATATCAAATTCTATTTGACTAGGCTGGCAGTCTTCGCCCATCTCTCCCCAATCGTCACAACGTTAGAGAGTAAACTTTGCATACTGCATTAGAGTGCTGAAAAAAACGATCTTCTAATCCAGTTTAGACAATCAAATACCAAAACTATATAACCAAATCAACCACAGTTCAGGAAACCGATCAGCTTTATTTGATAAACAACCACGTTAAGTGCTTTCTTCCCCTAAATTACAAGGGACTTCTTCAGAACAAAATCAGAACAAAAATCAGACACCCAAACCCAGCCTTATATAATAACAATCAACCCTAATCACTAATTGTAAAACTGAATAATTAATGAATTAATACTTAAAATTCATCATAAAAACAGATTGTCTTTAAAAATTAGTTTGTTAAAAGATGCAAACATCAAATAAATTGGACATAACATTTCATAACCAATGAGTATATTACATCATAAGAAATAAATAAAATACATATTCAAATTTAACCTAAAATATTTTTTAACTTTAAAGTACTGGTGATACTAATGACTTCATTAATCCCCGGGTGTACAGTGGCATTGGGTCTCAACTGCCACCTTAATTCACTAATATCTAAATGTATGTCCAGACATTTACCCTGTGGATCTTTTTGTAAATGTTAAATCACCAAAAATGTCCTGAACTGTGGTTGATTTGGTTAACCAGTTTACACATTCTGCTATTCAATACCTGTTTTAGGGTGCCTGTCATAATTTCAAAACCCAAAATTGCACATCTAAAATTTATGAAAATGTGTATGATCTCTGTTCTCTTCACCAATATGCTATTAATATTTGTATTTAGGGTCCATGTGATTTCAAAAAAAACTAAAATTGCAAGCCTCAATTTAAGAAAAAGGGTATGGGATTTATGTCCCCTGTACTGATGTACTATGGCAGCATATTTGGGGTTTAGTGATATGGGAATAACACCACAAATAGGGGGTGCTGGAACGCATAGCCTACTTCTTCAAAAACTAAATTTAAAATGCTTTTTTCACAGGTTTGGTACTCACAATTGTGATTTGGAATACATATCATGTAAGCCCATGAGACAAAAGTGACTCTTGGCAGTGCTATATGCCCTCCAGTGCAGCTCTTTTGAGTGTGCACATTAGGGTAGGAGGTTTGTGTAATGGTTAAGGTGCTTACCTTAGAAACACAAGGTGCAGGGTTTGATTCTGACATGGGGTAATTGGCTAGCCTTAAAATGGCCCATAAGGGCAGTTAGCCTAGTACTAACCTATGAGCCTATGAACATCCAGTGGGTGTGGCTTGATCCTTTAAAAATGAAGTTATCACCTTACAGTTCTAACTAATACTCATTGACAGAGGTCAAATATAAATAGAATTGTGTTTGCCATTACGTATACTTCAAGCTAAACAATTCTGATACCTTGTATGTAGCATGGTTTTGAAATTATTAATGCAAATATGAACAGGCAATGTCTGACACCTATAGACACTGTAGGAAGTAGCTGCAGAAATGCCTGGATATTTACTCAGATGTAATGAGTTAAATGTCTTGCTGTGAGATGAGAAGCAAGTTGAGATGGAGGGAATCTCATGTATAAACATTAGTTGAAGATCACCACATGAGGTTAATCCTGTGAGTAAAAGGGTCAAACAATAGATATTGCTGTATTGCTTTTAAAAGACTGTTAAACTCAATTTATTATTCCATGCTTGGAGTGAATGCTTACTTAACTGTAGCCTGAGATATGCTAAAAAGAGTCCCCTGTACTATCCATTCTCTTGGACAACAAAGAACAAACAATTATTTAAATAAATCATGCACTTAGCTTCCTAGTCAAAAGAGATACCAACTACATATAGAAAGCACAAAACAGAAAACACGAAAGGGGAATATGTTATTTGGATGAACATAAACTGACACATTGGGTGAAAATGAAGGCTGATGGATAAATACTTAAAGGAGACCTTTCTCTTTCTCCTGAGATGAAGCCACATCAGCACTGAGTATACTAATCAGGGAAGTGCAAGGAACATGGACCTCTACAACATAAAATTGATTTTGGCCATTGGCCAACTGGGATATTATCTGGTCCCAATGAGGCCATGTTTTTGGTCTAGCAGAGTGTAGATATGACCTGATCTCTAGAGATACTAGACAGAGGACTGGTGTCAGGTATGTTTAGGGGTATAGCTGTTTGGTTCCATTCATAAGTTCATAGGTTCATAGGAAGTTATTAGGCTAGTGGCCCTAGGCCCCTACAAGCCCTAATTTTCATTGGTTAATTGGACATAATTCACAGGGTGAGCCTATGATCAACACCGACTACCCCTGTCTATGAGGGACATGGGTGCCACCCCAGGGGTGAATTTTTAGTTTCCCACCCATTTGTCCAGGTTGTGCTTGGTCACTGAGGAGCTCTGCTTCATGTGAACTGCAAGTTTATTCCAGAGCAGTGGCAATCTCTGGGAGATATTTCTTTCTCTCCAGCATGCTCTGTGTATGTCACAGGCTGGGTTAAGATCCCTAGACCGAGTGACTCTTTTGCCATTTGATTTGTGAATGTGCAGCATTTCCATCAGGGCAAAGCTGGAGATTGCCCTGTAGGCCAGGCACATGTGATCTCTCAGCAGCCTATAAGATACAGAGTAGAGTGACAGGGCTTTCAGTCTATCCACATAGGTCATGGTTTGGAGGCCCTATATTTGTTTGGTGAAAAGACTCTGTGTCTCTCCAGGTGCTGCAGGTGTCTCATGAGGAACATGTAAAAGAGAACACTGTACTCTGTTAATGGTCTGATGAGGATAAAGGGCAGTGAAGTTATAACATCTTTAGACCAGGATGCGATGCCCTTACTGATGAGATGCGCAATGTAGAATGCTTTCCCTTACCACTGTGGAAACTTGGTGGTGGAAGTTCAGATTGCTATCAACTTGCATTCCCAGATCTCACACTGTTGGGCTTGAACTTATTGAGATGCCGTCAATATTGTATTTAGCAGGGAATTTTGTTTTGCCAAAGGGAATAATAATGTACTTTTTTGCATTTAGTTTTAGAATGTGGCTTTGGCACCAATCATTTGTCTGTATTAGCCCCTCCCATAATATATTAACACCACTGGGGGACTTAATAATTGCACTGAATTTGCAATCATCAGTGAAACTGATAAGCCAAAGGCCATCTACTTTAGTCTGGAATTCTAAGTAATAGATTCCAAACAGTAAAGGGCCCAGCACAGATCCTTGTGACACTCCACTGGTGACAGGCCAACTGGTAGAGGTAGAGTCACCAGCATTGACAGTATGTGTTCTGTCAGTGAGACAATTGGCTACCCATCTAATGACATAAGGGTTGATTCCCATCTGGGAGAGCTTCTCAATGATACCTGAGTGGGGGATTGTGTCAAAAGCCTTAGTTAGGTCAAGATAGGTAGTATGTACTGTCTTACCTTCATCCAGGGCTTTGGTGACTTTCTTGAAGAAGTCTATTAGGTTTAATAAGCATGATCTACCCTTAACAAAGCCAAACTGGTTTGGATCTAGGGTCTGAAGGTCACCTATGTCCTTGTTGTTTAGATACATGATGATTATTTCCATGGTCTTGCAGATGAAGCTGGTTAGACTTATGAGTCTATAGTTGCCAGGGTTGGTTGATGGTCCCCTTTTTCTGCAGGGGGATTACTGTTGCTGTTCTCCATTCTGCTGGAACAAAGCTAGTTCTCAAGCTAAAGTTAAAGAGAACACCAAGTGGGTCCACTAGGTCTTGTTTTAAATTGCATAGTAAGCAACATGGGATGTTGTCTAGTCCCAATGAGGCCATATTTCTGGTCTAGCAGAGTGTAGATATGACCTGATCTCTACATATACTAGACAGAGGACTGGTGTCAGGTATGCTTAGGCTATAGCTGATGGGGATGGGGGGGGGGTGAAATTTGCACCAAATCTGTCAGCTAGCAGGTTGGCAATTTCCTCTGGTATAGTATGAGTGGTGCCACACACTACCAGTTCGGCACATAGCTGGGCATTCCCTTTAAGATTTTGGATGCAGTTAAAAATGCTTTATGGTTATTCTTGGCTAGGGATTCTATTTTAGCTTCATAGTTCACTTTAGATGGCTTTACAAGATTTTTGATTTGCTTGCTCAAGCTGGACAGAGAATTCTTTCTTTGCTGAGTCAGTTCCCTCTTGTTCTTAGACATCAGTTTCTTCCTCTTGCTATGTACCCTGTTTATACTTGAGGTCTACCAGGGTGGCTTGATTTTTTTTGCTTGGAACTGGTTTTGATCTGGTCAGGTACAGCCAATTCCATACAGTTGTTTACGTGTTTGCGTACACCTCTGCATAGGAATCTTTGTTGTCAGTAATTGCAGGGGGTATAAAACTTTTTATACCTTCACTTAGTAGGCTGTAGTTTGCTTCGGAAAAATGTTTTTAGTTTTTTTGGTCCTGTGGGGGTGTCAGGTCCAATAGTTGCTTTGAATGAGACTGATTTATGGTACAACTTTACCAGGAAGGGCATCACACAGGGGGGAGTGCGGTGACTCTCCTATGTTGGTGAGTACTATGTCTAGGACATTTGTGCCCGTTGTAAGAGTGCAGACTATCTGTTCCAGAGCATTTGTGTTGACAAAGTCCAGGAACCTATTGGTGAGCATGTCTGTGTTCATGTACATCTTCCAGTTGATAGAGGGATAGTTGAAATCTTTTGTGTTATTGATTGGGAAGTACATCTTGCTTCCGTGCTGCCTTTTGTGTTATTGATATGACTAAGGTGTTGAGCTGTATGATGAGTGACTCCATTACGTCCAGGTAGGTGGTGTGCTTTTCTTGGTTCATGGTTGGGTACCTATAGCTAGCAATGATGTGGTATAATGCTTTGCCCATAGTTAATTAGACATGGAGTAGTTCGAGAGAGTCATGCTGTTTGACCAGTCTTGAGGTGTACTTGGCCTTAATGAAGATGGATACACCTCCACCTTTTGTTCTTTCTGAATGTGTCAAAGGCATTGTAGCCTTCCACGGCTGGGGTGCTCTCTGCAGCCTTGAACCAGTCTCAGTGACCACATAGATGTCAGCATCATTCAAGGTGAGGAGTGCTTCCAGGGAGTGCTGCTTCCCATTCAGACTCCTAGCATTAAGCAGCAAAATCTTTAGCTTGTGTTGAATGGATTTTGTTACATCAGAATTTTTTTTATTTTGGCATTGCCTAAAAAAAAAGCACTATGAGGTAGGCAAGCACCTTTGACAGTATCTGGAAGCATAGAGGAGACAGGTGTAGACCATCTCTGGCAAAGCAGTGCGGCCTGTTGACTGTGTCATCCAAGGCTGACATATATTAAATTCCCCTGGACTGACACCAGAAGCTAAGCAAATTGTTGAAGTTGATCATTTTTTGCTTATATTGTTACATCATCGTATGTGAAGGTAGAATGCTGCTTAGGGCTAGGGTCATACCTGCCTGAGACAGAATCTGAGAGTTCAGTCATGTCTCTCTTCATATAGTCTAGAGAGGTAAATCTCAAGTCATTCACCCCAACATGGACTATGACAAAGTCATAACAGTACTTGTCATTGAGTGACTTGAGTGCATGTGTGAGTTAATGGATCCTGGCATTTGACAGGCAGCTGAACGTGACCTTCTCTTTGTCCAGCCTGGTGAGGGGGACATCTGTATGACTTACTATGGAGTCGCCTATGACTAAGACATTAGGTTTTGAGGTGTTTTGCCTTAGGGACTTATTTACTGAGACATTGGTCTATGTGTTATTATGTGTAGTGGTAACTATTTGTATAGCATTGTGTGCAAGTGGTTTACATTTGGGAGGTCTATGATGTTTTGGTAGGCTTCTAGTGAGTACCTCCATGTATGTGCATTTATGTGTTGTGACCTTATTTTGTGTGAGGGGTGAAGTATGTGTGCTGACAACCTCTTTGATGTCAAGTTTGTTGTTACGTGAGAGAACTGTCTCTAATTTCATAGTGTAGTTACAGCTCTCAATATATACTTTTTATGTTGTTTTGGATTACTGTAATTGATGTTATCAAACCTCTGGCATCCACAATTGGTCTCATTGGTGGCTTTTCAATATTTTTGTGGACTTTTGGGATGCCAAAGGTATGATAGGTGCCATAGAATTCAAGTAATTGTATTCATTCAGTTCAGTTTGTTTCTCTATGAATAAATCATTAAGTGTATCTCTCACCCTTTTGTATTCTGTATTTAGTTTGTTTAGTGAGATTAATTGTGGATGCCAAAGGTTCAATAACACAACCATGGGCCAAATTCCTTGATGAAACATTAAAACATCTGGTTACCCAAGAAAAACACATTTGTAAAGACTCTTGGGACTTTTTGAGGAAAATAAATCAACGAGTTTAATGAAAATTATTTATTCGTTACTCTTAACTTCAAGGACTTGTATAGTATTATCCCGCAGGAGAAAGGTGCTGAATGTTTTTTAGAATATTTAACACTGAAGGGTCCCTGTAAGTCAGGATAATGTAAACACCTACAAAACTTTAATTGAAATTGTGTTGAAAAATAATTATATATTATTTGAACATGAGTACTACAACCAAGTTGCAGGTGTAGCAATGGGCTCCACATGTGGTGGGCTCTTTGCTCTCATAGTAATGACAACATGGGAAAACACATTTGCATTTAATTCAGAATTTATGAAATATTGTATGTTGTATACATGTTTTTTGGTTGACATTTTTATTGTATGGAATGATGACCATGAAAGATGTAATACGTTTTTTAACTATATTAATACCACAACAAACTTTTAAAGTTTAATTTTGATGAGAGTACATCTAGGATTGCATACCTAGACATACTTCTATCTAAAGACAATGAGAGAGCTGAATTCTCTGCCAAGATTTATTGAAAACATACATTTTCAGACTCCTACATGAATTTTTCAAGCTCACATCCCCACCACTAAAAATGTGCTGTAGTCAAGGGTCAGTTTGTAAGGACAGCTCAAATGGTTTCAGGGTTTGATAACTTTTTAGATGAATGTGAGACAATAAAGGGTATATTTCTGGCTAGCGGTTACTCCCAATGTATGGTAAATCAACTAATGTATGAAGTAATAAACAAAAGATAGAGATTTTTTTAATCTAATTTTAGGTCATAGTGAAACACCAAGACCTGAAATTTATGTCTGAGCAAGTGATTTTATGTCTGACAACATTACCTCTTCTAGTAAACTTAACATCCCTGCACCCGTACATCAGCTAGTACAAAATACAACCTTTACTATATCCTTTATCACAACTTATAATGCTGACAGTGCGACTATTAGCAGCATTTTTCAGAGGAACTGGACTATTCTAAGGGAAGACAGACGCATTACTGAGAAAGCAGGGATACACCACACATAATATACAGAAGGGGTTGCATTTTTAAAAACATTGTAGAACATTTTAACAAAACACCCACACATAAGAGTAACAAAATCCATTGTATGTCTAAATGTGGATGCTGTTCCATCAGTCCCTACATTGTGATGGGTGAACAGTTTGTTATAAAGAACTTTACATTTTTTATAAAAGGAGCATTTAACTGTCTGACAGGAGGGGTAGTATATGCTGCACTCTGTCAACATTGCCCTGTTTTCTACATAGGCAAAACTGAGCGCAAGTTCAAAGAAAGAATTGCTGAACATCTATATGACCTTAAGAAAAGGAAAACAAACAATGTCCTAGGCAAACACTTAATGGAATGGATAGACACGTTTTTAAATTTGCAGTTATGGAAAAGGTGGCCCCTAGTTAATGTGGCGGCACAATTGCAACTTAAGTTGGAAAAACATGAGATCTGAAGTAGGATATTCATTTGTCTGCAACCTGTGGGTTATGGATCCGATATCGGATCCGAACCGGCATAGTTTCCAGCTATGGATCCAAGCTCTCAGCTCCTCCCCTCACCCATAATGCCCTGCTCTACCCTCATGACCCCAGATCTTGTTTGCCGCGCTGGTAACTGGATGTGGTTTCTTTAGCTCTCAGCTAAGTGGTATTTTCTTGTATAAGAATTGAAATTTTTTGCTTTCTTTAAACTTTTTTGTGTGAAAGTTGTAGGTTCCCTTTGTGTATTGACTGTTTTTAGTTTAAATTTATTTACAGTGGTATATTTTATTCCCTCCCCTCGCTGGTACGTAGAGTGTGTGTGAGGCCTGTGTGCTTGTTATAGTTTTTGTTAAGTTACTTCTGTAACTTTTGGGTAAATTTGACTATGGCTGACCAGCCTAAGTCATTTTTTTCTAAATGCTCCGAGTGTGGCCATAAGCTCTCACCGGCTGATGGCCACACTCGGTGTGTTAAGTGTCTTGGGGTTGAACACCTCACATCTGGCTGTTCCATTTGTGCAGGGTTCAACCCCAGGGCACTGAGGGAGCGGAGGTCCAAGCTGGTCCTGGCGGGTCTTTTACCGCCGGACTCGGCTCCGACCCCGCTCCTTCGGGACTCCTGCGGCTGCAGCTGTTCCCCCTGTAGCACCCCCTCCTGCTCCTGGGACTCAAACTCCCGCTTCAGGACAGGAGAGGGATGCATCTAAGAAGGACCGGAGGGAGAAGCACCACAAGCGGGCCGAGACCTCTGTTTCGGCCCGCCTGCCAAGCGGGCTTCTCCTCCGGCTCCCTTGTTGGAGCGGTCTCCTCCTTCTCGGCTCCGGTCACCTGTGTGCTTCTCACCGGGTCCTGAGGAGGAGAAGACCCGATCTCAGCGAGGCTATCGAGGAGGCATTCCAGGCCGACCTCGGTAGCCTCGCCGAGATCTACCATAGCCTTTCGGATGCTGATCTGGACCGGATGATGCGAAGGTTCATCCAGGCCCAGATGCAGATGGGAGTGCTCTTGCCTCCCCTCGGGGAGCTCAACACCCTTTTTCAAGCCTATTGCTCCTTCTCCGACCCGCTACCCGGGTTGAGCAGCTGGAGCCGAGCAGCTTCGGGCCGGGGAGGTCGGATCCGATAGTACTGGCTACCGGATCCGACCATGCCCTCGAGTGCGTCGGACCCGATCTCGGAGCCTGGATCCGAGCCGGATCCGGGGATTAGTGCTCGCCGGCGCCGTCTGTGTCGGAGCGCACTGTCGCCGGATCCGAGTGCTTGGCGCCGGCTCCGATCCACTCTTCGGATCCGAGGGGGAGCCGATTGCCGGATCCTTTGGTCGAGGTGGCTCCCTTCGGCTTTTGATGTAGTGGAGAGGGCTCTGTTGAGGGTCTCCGGACCCCGGCACTTGCTTCGGCTCCGTCCCGCTCCCTCTGCACTGGGCCAGGCTTCCACCATCCGGCCCTGGGACAGCCCGTTTGTGCCCCAAGTTGCTCCTATGGAGCAAATTGCTGCTGCGAGGACTCTTCTGACAGCCCCCAGAGGAGGCTCCTCGCAAGCATACGTGCAAAAGGAGGCACATTGACTCCCTGAGTCTCTCACTGAAGACACGGACTTGGAGGAAGGGAAGGCTCCCCACGGTCACCCCGAGGATGTCTCCTTCGGAGACATCATGGAAATGCTCCGTATCAGGGGTGGTCTGCCCCAAGTCTTCCTCGGACGAGTCCGTGTTCTTGGAGGCATTCAAACGGGCCCGTCTACCTCTTGGGTGTCCCCTGCCGACCCCCTGGTGGACCTTATTACCACCAGGGCGTGGAAGGAACCGGACACCGTGGAGCCAATTCCCAAAAGACCTGACAAAATCCTTAGCCCGCCTTCTGACAGGACCCATTGGAGTAAGGGGCCTCCTGTAGATGCCATGTTGATGGCGGCGGCCACAAAGAGGGAACTGGCTCAGGAGAGTCCCTCAGTCCACCCACCGAGCAAGGAGTCTCGGATGATGGACCGCTTGGGGAAGCGGATGTTCAGTTCGGCGACCTTTTCGGTGAGGCGCTGAACTATTTGGCACATGTTATTCGGATGCAGCGAGACCTTATTAAGGAGTACGCTGCATCCCCCCCTGAGTCCATTTCGGAGGAGGACAGAGCTCTGCACTCCACCAAAATGGCCACTCTAAGGTCAGTCACAAATACTTCTATGCGGCTACTCTCCCATGCTACGGAGGACGCCGCTAGAGCTGCGGGACAGGACTGGTCACTAGACGTCAGGCCTGGCTCCGCCACTGCATTTTCTGAGCCCTTCAAGGCGTCGTTTAACGCCCTTTGATGGTTCTGCTCTGTTTGGCAAGACCGTTCGCGAGACGTTGACCCAGAGCGAGAAGGACGGGAAGACGCTGTCTGCCGTCGGAATCCGCTTCTCTGCACCCCAGAGGCCCTATTCTAGGAACCAAAGGGTCAGAAGAAGATGTGGTTCGAAGTCGCAGCAGTCCCAGCCTGCTCCGGACAACCAGTCCTTCCGTGGCAGAGGAGGACAGGGAGGACGCCGCCCTAGAGGCAGAGGGGCTCCCAGAAACTTCGGGTCCAGGGAACCTTTCTCTGAGCGGCCGCAGCAGCCCTGAGGGGCTGCCCGACTGCTCTACTCTGGAGGCAGTCGGGGGGCGTTTTTCGGGGCACCTAGCGGCATGGGAGTCCATAACATCGGACCGCTGGGTTCTCCAAATCATATCCAGGGGATATCACATTCCTTTCCTTCACCTTCCAAAGATGCAGTCCCTCCCAGACGTACCACCCGGTCAAAGGGAGGCCGCTTTAGCAGAAATTGGCCATCTGCTAGAGAAAAGAGCCATCCAGCCCGTTCCCCCAGACCAGATCGGATCAGGGTTCTACTCCAGGTTCTTTTTAGTGCCAAAAAAGACGGGGGAACTAAGACCAATCCTAGACCTCTCTCTCCTGAATCTGGCAGTCCCCAAAGAAAAGTTCCGAATGGTCACTCTACAATCTATTCTCCCCCTTCTGGGAGAATGCCACTGGATGTGCTCGATAGATCTCAAGGACGCGTACTACCACATCCTAATGGACAGGCGCACCAGGAGGTTTCTCCGCTTCAGGCTGGGACCGAGTCACTACCAGTTCCGGGTCCTTGCCTTTGGTCTCACCCCAGCCCCCAGGGTGTTTACCAAAGTACTAGCAGTGGTAGCGGCCCACCTGAGGCTTCAGGGGGTGCAGGTCTTTCCCTACCTGGACGACTGGCTCCTTACCGCCCCAACAAGGCATCTACTTCTCTCGGATCGAGACTCCTTTCTCCATCTTGCTCCAT
>NC_056726.1:1548567277-1548610639 GCF_019279795.1 Protopterus annectens
GTGCCACCGTTCTGCTGTATTCATATGTGCAGTCCAAGGAATCTGTTGCATTCTGATAACCATAAGTACAATGTTATACTGTATTTTGCACTTTTAAACTGAATTTTGATATATTGCTGATTTTCTTAAACTATTCTTTCTGATTTGTTGCACTTTTTGTCTGCTGTAGCATAGACTAGATTCAGACCTGCTGAATCGGGGTCTGTTTGTTAAATTGAGCAATAAACTAGGCTATCTCTTGTTGGAGAGGGGCAGCCTACATCCTTGTGGCAGGAGAGTGCAGTTAGGACTCACCTGATTGAACGTTACTGACAAAGGGCTCAGTTTCGACCTTTTTATTGGTTAAATTGTTTAATTTGGTTTGCTCACTGTTTTAACATAGTTTAACAGAGTTAGGCATTCAGCCACTACTCTGCTGCATTCATCTGTGCAATCCTAGGAATCTGTTGCATTCTGCTAAGCAGAAGTATAATTTTATACTGTGTTTTGTACTTTTAAACTGTATTTTTGATATATTGCTGATTTTTTAAATCTGTTCTTGCTGATTTGTTGCACTTTTTGTCTGCTGTAGCATAGACTAGATTCAGGCCTCCTGAATCTGGTGCTGTTTGTTAAATTGAGCACTAAACCCAGCTATCTTTTGTTGGAGAGGTCTTCCTAGAACCCCTGTGGCAGGAGAGTGCAGTTAGGACTCATCTCATTGATGGTTGCTGGCACAGGAATCAGATTTGAGCTTTTTTATTCGTTAAATGGTTTAATTCAGTTTGCTCACTGTTGTTGCATAAGCCCCATGTTTGCGTGGATTTATGCTTGTTTTAACACAGCTCCACAGAGTTAGGTAACCAGTCACTGCTGTGCTGTATTCATCTATTTATGTGTAGTGTACCTTCGTGCAACATCACACACTAATGCACAGTGGGGGTAAGCACAGGCGGTTATACATGCAAAAACTTCAGTAGATAACATTTTTCCCTTAGATGTTGCCTATCATCTGGCCAAGAAGTCCATAAATTGTGCTTTGCTGCTCAGAGAGCACTTCAGCTGCACTTTTGCCCCTTAAAACCACCAAATCTACAATAGTCTCATACCATTTGGTGAACCCCCACTGGTACAGACACTTTATAGAACACCCCATTAGTATAGACCCTGGTTAGAGCACTAAGTTATATCACACCCCTCCATTTCTCTCCCCCTGTGAAAACAGGATTTAACCTAGTATTATGGATGGTTAGTTTTCTTCCATTTCTCCTACCAGCCTGATTGACTTGGGTATCCTCAAGCAGTGTAGCAACTGCCTCATATACACTGACAACCCTCTACTCCTAAATCACCCAAGTACAATTTGTGAGAGATGCATCTACACTATGAATCTGGAATCCTTGCTCTCTCATACACAGAATGGTAACACTGAACAGGTTGTCAGCTCACATTCTACACCTCCTACACAAATCATGCACTCAACACATGAACCATCATACGCGGAGGTACTCACCAGAAACTTAGCTAAACACCAGAGAAGAGACCTTCCAAACATAAACATGCTACACCTAATACAGCACCTACAGCACTCAATACACTTAAAAACACAAGCACCTGTCTCTCACCAAATAAGCCCCTAAGGCAAAGCACGTCTAAGCCAATTGCTGTAGTTATACGTGACTCCATTGTGAGACACACATGTCCAACTCACCAGGTAGGTCAAGGAAAAGGTTATAGTTAGCAGTCTTTCAGGTGACAGTATCCATCAGATCACACATGCACTCAGGCCTTTCAACAATTACCATTATGACTCCATCATAGTTCATGCTGGTGTGAATGACTTGAGGCAAACCTCACTTGACTATATGAAGAGAGACATGATTGAGCTCTATGAATATGTGTCCCAGGCAGGTAAGTCCCCTAATCTTCAGCAGCATTCTACCCTCATTTACGATGATACCACAATATAAACAAAAAAAGGATTGACTTCAACAATTGACTTAGTTTCTGTTGTCATTCTAAGGGGATCCAGTTCCTGTCCACCGGGGATAACATGGTTGACAGACCACACTGTTTTGCCAGAGATGGTCTTCACCTGTCACCTCTAGGCTTTTGGTTACTGGCTAAGACACTTGCCTCCCTCATAGTTCCTTTTTTAGGCAAGGTCTCAAGAACAAAATTTCTGACGTGAAAATATCACTCACAAATAAATTAAAAGGTATGCTGCTAAATGCTAGGAGTTTAAATCAGAAACGGCACTCTTTGGAAGCACTCCTCTCCCTGGAGGATGTAGATATCTGTGCAGTTACATAAACTTGGTTCAGGGCCACAGAGAGTACCCCAGCCTTGCAAGGCTACAATGCCTTCCACACTTTCAGACCACAAAATGAACGTGTGAGAACCAAAGTAGGAGGAGTATCTACCTTCATCAAATATAAATACACCTCTAGACTGGTTAGACAGGAAAACTCCATGGAGTTACTCCAAGTTCAACTCATGTGGGTAAGACCCCACTTTAATTCATCGTTAGCTATAGGCCCCCTTCAATGAACCATGATACCCACGCTGTTTATTTGGACCTACTTGAGTCAATCAAATTACAACCAAACACTCTAGTCATGGACAATTTTAACTATCCCAACCTTGACTGGGAAACTTACATGAGTGCCACCATGCTAGCACAAAGGTTCCTGGACTTTGTTAACACTAATGCCCTGGAACAAATAATATGCAACCCCAGAAGGGGCTCAAATGTTCTCAACCTGGCCCTCAGCAACATGAGTGACCACCACCACAAGTATAGGACCCTCACTGGTTAAATCTGGTCACAAATCAGTCACATTAGAAACACCTGAACCACTCTTTGGTGAAATCAGGCTAAAAAATTTCACAGAAGCTAATTATACCCTCCTAAGGGATGGCATGAATAATTTCCAATCTCCTGTTCCCACAGATGGCATTGACAACTATACTAAGGTATTCACAAAAGTCATGTACAAACACTTAAATAAATGTATTCACACAGCTGTACCTGATAGGATCAAAACAAAATCCTCAAGAAAAAACAAGCCTCCCTGGTGGACATCTTGCATTAATAAGTTATACAATAAGAGGAAGAAGTTGATGTCTAAAAATAAAAAAGAGATGCCCCTGCACTGGAAGAACACCCTCCTCTGCTTGAACAAGCATATAAGAAAACTTATAAAATCCTCTAAGGGCAACTTTATAAAAAAAATTACGAATAACTATAAGGCATTCTTCAGTTATATCCGTAACCTAAAAGGTAGGACTCATGTGCTGAACTAGCTGTGGATGGCATCTCACACACAATGATCCTGCAAAAATAGCTAACCTATTAGCTGACAGGTTTGGTGCAAATTACACCCCCCCCTCCAAACATTCCACATAGCATTCCCTCTACATCTCCTCCACCTTGCATCTCCTAAGGGCAAGTCATTAATGCCCTTTCCAAGGCTAAAAACACAGCATTTATGGGACTGAATGGTATCCCACGTTGCATTTTAAATGGCCTAAAACATGAGTTAACAACTCTATTAGGTACTCTTTTCAACCACAACCTGTGTATTGGTTTTGCCTTCACCGATTGGAAAAGAATGACTGTTATCTCCCTTCATAAAGGGGGTACAGCAACAGACCCAAGAACTATAGACCCATAAGCTAAACCAGCCTTATCTATAAGGCCATGGAATGAATCATCATGGACTTTATAAATAAGGATATACTTGATCTCCAAACCCTTGATCCAACACAGTTTGGTATTGTCAAGGAACAGCCATACATGTTAACGCTGGTGGACTTCTTTGAAAATGTCACCAGAGTCATAGATGAAGGCAAATCTGTACTACCTTGACTTAGCCAAGGCCTTCGACATGATCCCACATTCGGGCATCATTGACAAACTCTCCCAGTTGAATATTAACCCTTATGTCGTCAGGTGGGTTCCTAACTGGCTCACTGACAGATCACACACAGTCAAAATTGGAGAGGTTGGCATCGTGGTTAAGTTTTTCACCTTATAGGTACAAGATACAGGGTTTGATTCTCACATGGGGTAATTGGCTGGGCTTGGAAGATCCCTAAAGGGCAGTTAGCCACGTACTAATTTAAATGTAACTAGTTCTGTGACAGCAGGTGTAAGTGTAGGGCTGGAGTACAAATGGTCATGGGTTCTAGTACAGGGTGTGCAACCTTCTTTATTTATTTATTTATTTATTGACATTTGTTAATCGGGTTGGTCCTGCTGGGCTTTTGGGCCCTTTTTCAGAGGAGACCCGAGGAGAAAAGCTCCAAAATAGATGATATACAAATACATTACAAGTTTAAACAATTGTACAGTCATTAAGTCTAAGATAGTAGATTATACATATATGCAAGTTACACAGAGTGCAAATACAGTAGTGTGTGTGCAAATGCATCAGGCTCAGAGGGAAAGCAAACACTCAAACAAGTATAGAGAGAAGTACAAATTTATTATTTTACACAAGGGGTTCCTGTGCAGTCAACCAAACTTAAAATAAAAAAATGGAGAAAGGAGCCTATATTACAGGGAGATGTGGAAAAGATAGTAGAGAGAGGTGGGCAGTTAGGTTGGGTCGAAGCAGTGGCAGGTTTTGGAGTTCCAAAGATGAGTTTTTAGTTCATTTTTAAAGTGTGAGGAGTGGGTGATGGAGCAGATGTGAAGAGGAAGTTTGTTCCAAGTTCGTGTGACAAAGTGTTTGTACAGCAACTTACCTATGGTTTTTTTGGGTTGGTAGATGTCTATAGGCACAAAGTAAAATTGTTTAAAACAGACTAGAGAGGCTGAGATCTGAGACAAAGAAAATCGTAAGGCAAAAGTTGAGGTGAGTAAGACAAAGGTGGGGGTGAAAAACTGTTGTAATGGAAAACATTCAGGAATGAATTGAGCAGTGTTCTTAAGATGCTGTAAAGGCACAGGTACAAGGGGGTAGAGCAGTCATATTTCAAGTAATGATGGAGTCAGTAAAAGTGCTCTAGGAAGCTACAGGTTGTCCTTAAAGTCACGCTAATGGACCACAGAGTAAAAGTGATTTGTCTCCATAAGAATCAATTCAGCTTTGGGCATGTCAGTCTTACTTATGTTCTCGGAGGGGTTATGAAAAGGATATTACAGTGCTTCTAACTGGAAGACTTAAAAGTTAACTGCTTGTTAAGTTGTGCGAAGCATCAACTCATGATGGGATTATGTTATCAGTCAAGTGTTATTTAGTTTTACCTCTGGGTTATTATCAGGGTAGGGCAAGATAACCTCATATAAATTATACATTTCAGTACTAGTAAGAGGTCAAATATGGTGGCCTACATGAAACTAGTTAGCAAGCTGGGCAGCGTAAGAGTGGGAATAGTGAAGTGGTTATTGAAGAGACTGAGATGGTTTATGTTGAATGCAGTAGTCAGGAAAGAAACACGTGATTAGTGGGGTTTATTTTTAATTCTGCTAATTGTTTAGCTATATAAACTAATGAAGTACACATCCCTTTTCAAAATCCTCCTTCAAAATGCACCTACTCAACAGACTTTTAAGATCCAATAACTAGAATTTGCTTGAACTACACAAGCCTGCTCATCCTTCAGGCAAACCCATGCTATCCTTTTCCCAACTCACCTCTGGAACTCCCTGCCACCTCTTATTCAGACAACCACTCTACCTATAAGAGCTTGCTTTATTCCCATCTCAAAGCCCTCTGGGAATGTTCCTGCTCTCATCCCGCATGACTCACCTCTCTTTTCCCCATTTCTCACACTCCTTTACTTCTCTCTTCTCTTCATCATACTGAGCATCTCTGACTACTGTCTTCATTTCTGTCATTTACTCCTACTCTTGCTCTATTTTTTCTCTTTCTTTTTCTTATTGTCCCACCCTTCTTATATTCAACAATTAACACCTCTTATCCCCATCCTACTTTAACTCTGCTAAGATTTCATGTAAAACTATAATGTTTACCCTGTCTTATTTTACATTCTAACAATTTTAACAGGAATATGCACCAATGGCTTTTTCTTATTTTAATTGACCTACTTATATGTTTGTGTGTGTGTGTGTGTGTGTGTGTGTGTGTGTGTGTGTGTGTGTGTGTGTGTGTGTGTGTGTGTGTTTATAATTTTTTATCTGAATTTTCACTGCAATCGTAAATTTTTTATCATGTTATGTAATATCATCATTCTTCAGTAGTATTACATAAATGTAAATGCACTGTCTTCATATTATATTGCTGTTCATGGAGCTTTTCTCCCTGGGACTCCATTGATAACAGGCTCTTCTTGGCCCAATGGACTATCCTGGTAAACAAACTGTAAAATAATTAAATAATAAATAAATAAATAATGCAAAGCACACCTAGACTGCTGTTAAGCAACTGTTTTTGATAATAATTCCAGAGCACAAAAACTTTTAGCACAATGACTCAGGCAACAGAAACTAGAAAGGGCTGTCACCAAGATTAGGGCCCATAACAAGGAAGATAAAATGAGATCCTGTAGAAGTATTAGAAATATTTTGGAAATTTTATGAAAGTCTGTATAAAGCAGAGAAATATGGAAATCAAGAAAAGATACAAGTGGAAATGTTTCTGGAAGAATTAAACATGCCAAAGTTAGAGGCAGATGAGGCTCACCTACTAAAAGGATAGGAGGAGATGAGATAAAAATGGTGATGTATAACCAATCTACAGGAACGTCTTCAGGAATAGATGGTATTCCTGTGGAAGTTTGGAAGCTAGGACGGACAAACTTCTAAAGATCTGGAAGGTTTTAACAGTATTTTAAAAGGAGGAGAAGTACCAGCATCCTGGAAGAAAGTGGTGGCAATGGTAATAGTAAGCAGGTAAAAAAACATAGTCTCCAGCTTCGTACAGGCCCATTTCAATACTAAACCATCATTATAAAGTGTTTATGTCTATAATGGCTAAAAGAATAGCAAAACTGATGACAAAATTGATAGATATGGATCAGTGAGGTTTTGTAGAGGGGAGGCAAACTTCTGACAATATTAACAGAACATTGATGATCCACAGGGAAGTGGAATGTAAGACAATACCACTGTTATTGTTGGGTACTGATACAAAGAAAGCATTTGGCAGAGTAGACTGGGGCTTCATGAGCAGGGCAATGGAAGAATTTGCATTCTCTGATACAATTATAAGGTCGATTAGGAGTATATATGAGGATCAGAGGTAAAAATTAAAGTGGGAGGGGTCCTCTCTGATAACTTATACTTGAGTAAAGGAACCAGGCAGGGTTGTCCGCTTTCTGTGGAACAGAATCCTGGTCCATATGAGACAGAGTACCTCGCTGGCTCTGTTCAAGAGGAATCTTGACCAGTGGATGGGAGATCGTAGGTTTACCCCGGGGATCATCTCTGTATCACTGCTGGACAGAGGCACGGCAAACTAATGGGTATAGTATTCTTCAACCTAAGGGGTGGTGAAAGCCACACAACTCTGGCTAGGCTTATAAATGCCCTAGGGCAGATAGCCTAGTATGAACTTATGAACCTATGAACCCCTTTGTTGTTTGCATTATATTGCATTGGCAAAGAAAATAAAGGACTCAGAAATTCAAGGATATAATTGGTATGGTAGTCAGGAAAATCTGGCTCTATTTGCAGATTATATTATTTTATACATGATAAAACCAGAAAGAGTCATTACGGTGTTATGGAATATTTTAAGACAGTTTCAAATCTTCTCAGGAAACAAAATTAATGAAGCTAAAACAAATGCAATAGTGATAAATTATATACCCACACACAAATTGGTCCAATGATACCCATATTTATGGGGACATTATAAAATGAATTATTTAGGAGTATGGATTAGATGTTACTCTGTTGTGGCAGCTAAGGATATGTGGGAAGAGACTAAACAGAAGATAATACAAATATTGAGAAACTGGAAGATTTTTTATATGGCTGTGGGTGCTAAGATGCAAACAAAATGTTTTTAGTCCCTTTAGTCTTATACACAGGTCAAGCATATTTTTATCAACAGGAGGAGAAGCTGTAGATAGCAAATAAAAAAGAGTTGAAGGATTTTATCTGGGAAGGGAAGGCAGCAAGGATCAAGTGGGATAAACTGATTCTTCCAATAGAACAAGACGGACTAGGGTTACCCAATTTGAGGGGGTATTTTAGAGCAACACAGTTAAGGCTCTTATACACAGTACAAGCAGAAATGTATAATTCAAAGTGGAAAGGAATGATGATGACACAAGGGTGAATCTCAAAAATAAGGAAATATTGGGATTTTGGATGCAGAATCTTAAGGTGAACAACAAAAATCATACAGAATATTATATTAATAAAATGGCAGGGAGTATTCTAAGAACTAAATCAGCATGAGAATGGAGAAAAGTGATTATGTCGATAGGGATGACTGTGGTTAGGGATACAGGTAATAGGCAAAAGGGGGCTGGAATTTATTGGAGAAAACTGGCAAAGAAACCAAGGTATTGAGAGAAAATAACAAGAAAGGGAAAGATAATAGAATGGGAAGAGGCCAAGAATTTATTTGAACTGCAGGTTAGAGATTGCCTTCCCTGTCAAGGATTGATATCAGAATATAGGCAAAGAGAATGAAATAGGGGACTCGTCAATGAAAGACCAGCACTGGTAGAGATTTTAATAGAATCTAGAATAGAAGCCACTGTTAAAAAAGGAATAATTAATAGAGTATATAAAATATTGCATGATAACTATAAGAATCTGTCAGAGGTGCTTAGAAATGATTGGGAAAAGAGATTGGATAAGCAATTCACAGAAAGACAATAGGGGATATATGTGTATCTCCCAAATATGCAACAAAGTCTACAAGATTTAGGACCTTTGCCTGGAAGTGCTTACATAAATGTTTTTGTACCCCAAGTAGACTCCAAAGAATTTTTCCTTAGGTGGATAGCAAATGTTGGAGGTATGACGAGCAGGAAAGAGGTGGCTGGGAACATATTTTTTGGGAGTATAGAGAGCTGGCAGATTTTAGGACCGCCCTGTCGGAGATGCTGGGTGAGCAGATTGAATTGACTGGGGTGATGATTTTTCTGAGCTATGATAATGAATCAGAATTGTCTAGACGTAGTGAAACTTTGCTGAGTCTAATTATGGTGGCTGCCAAAAAAGCAATTACTAGAAAATGGAAATCAAAGTCTAAACCAACTTTATTAGACATAGTGAATATAGTAACAGAGATAAAACAACTGGAATTGGGAAAAGGGAAGGAGCAAACTGCATAGAAAAAAATGGGAATTGTGGGAACAATATATGCAGAGAAGGAACGAGGTTTAATAGGCAGGATTTGAATGAGCCATATAATGCTTAACTGACAATGACTGGATAGATTAAAAGTGATGTATAATGCTTGCAACTACAGTTATTTCAGTGGTGTCAGTGATGTATAAAGTTTGCAACTAAAGTGGTGTCAGTGTTTGTTTTTTATTTATATAAATGTAAGATTGCCTAAGTCATACATGATAATTTAATAAAGATGTTTATTGAAAAAAACCCACAAAAGTACATCTGGTTAAATGACTTACCTCACATGATCTGCAGGTAGTGACATGGTTAATAGTCTTAACCCAGAGTTCTAAATGTCCAGATTATACTGCAGATATTTCACATCATGAATTCTTCAAGAATACCTCCATGGGTAGCTCTGGGACCAATCGTGTTTAACTTCTTAGTAGCTGATAAAGCAGATATAATGTTGGTATTTCATAAACTTATCACTAGCATTACAGAAACTGTGGAAATGATCATAGCGGATGGAGCTGGTCACTAAATGGACAGACAATAGATGACAATGCAGGAGGTAACAATGAAGAGAATGGATTTAATGTAAAGAAATACAAAATTATGTATTTCAGATGAGTGGGAAATGCTGAAGTATGTTTAGAAGGGGATGATGATAAGTGCTGAAAAGAAGAAGAAGAACAGCTACGAGTAGGACAATATCTTCATCACAGCTGCTAGAATGAATCACCTTACAGTACAACAAGATAGTGGGAGGGCCCAGCAAGATGCTTGGCTACATAATATGCATGCAAGTTACAGGTGAAAGAAACTAACATGCTTCATTTTCTAGTCACGGGTTTGATTCTGTCTTGCCCTACTTGCAAATTATATCACTCCAAGCAAGTCAATTAATCAAAGAGTTTTCCCCAGATACCTTTAGAAATAAATAGTTATTCTTATTGCTAAGCGTCTCTAGGTCAATTGATAAAACAAAAAAGTAGCAAAAGTAGTGGAGACAATTTCAAAAAGCCTGTTTTAAATTAGTGTGGAAGGCTCACCTGAGGAAAGCAATTAAACTTTTTGTGATTTTGCTGAAGAGAGTGACCAGCCTGGTGAAAGGTATGGGAAAACTGGATTAAAGGATAAGCTTATAACTGTACAATTTAGATAACCCAACATTTAGCAGCTGGTTCACATGATTAAGGCTCTAAGCAGTCAACAAGCTACATACTAGTAGTGCTATAGTTCAGGATACAAGGTTTGATTCCTTCCACCTAATTTGCCTGCTATGTAGCTCCAAGTTAGTAATTAACCAGACAGGGCTCCTAGGTCTCTTATGGAAAGGAATGCTTGTGTCCAGTGGGCTTTCCGGATTAATAAATCAACAAAATAAAATAAAGAGTTGAACTAATGTTCTCACTTTTCAGCAATTTATGGAGCCATAAAATAATCACCACAAATTTGTCCCAGGGGTTCCACCTGTGTCCCTCATTGACAGGGGTGACAAGTGCTGACTGAGGTTTCTATTTGGGAATAAACTCTTGGCTAGGCTTGTAAGGGCCCCAGGGCCATTAGCCTAATAACCTCCCATGAACATAAGAAATACAAGAGAGTCAAAACATTTATCAAAATCATAAAAATGTTTTGTGCTGCTCTGCAGTACCTGTCCACATTAGTAAATATGTACTACTACACCTTAGTTTATAGATTCATAGGTGTATCCTAGGCTAATGATTACTGGGACCTTTGTAAGTCTAGCCATGCATCCCAAATGTATCCTGCAAGTCTGAGCCTCAGAGATTATTTTAAGGGGTATATATAAACAAGGTATGAGTTACAGACTGCCACTGTCCATTAGAAGTATAGGTGTTAGATATGTGATGAATTTCTGATTTCCTATCCACTAGTCCAGGTTATGCTTGAATAGGGTTATACTAAGTTAACAACCACTGGGACCTTTATTCATAAGTTTAATTCATCAGTAGGACTCTTAAAGCAACAATGTGGAATAAAGTTTAGACAGAAATATAGAAATAAAAACAGCCATTTTCACATTTCACTTTCATAATATATGTTGTGTAAACCTTCAGTAAGTACTTAAAAGGATATTTCCTACATTTAATCAACAGTTTTATTATAAAAAAGAAATTAAATCTGCAATCTTTGTGAAAATGTAGTTTGACTTCTTTTCATTTAGTTTTTTGTCTGCTATAAATATTTGTTCTTGAGTCCTCAGTCCATAAACAACATAAAAATTCAGTTACATGATAGGCCTGAAATTTATCCACTGTGGTCTATGCTCTACCCTGGGTAAACAAACAAATAACAAACAAACATCCATAAATATATAAATATACTAATCAGTCCAGCAATTAATCAAACAAGCCAAAAAAAATAACAGAGGTATATAAAATATTGAATTTGTATATTTTAAGCCATAGAACTTGAATTTGTTTTAATTTTATTGGTTAAGCAGCTAAGTTGTCCTTCTTGGATCTTTTCTATCCTCAGTCTGGGCCACAGGGAAAGATGCATGCAATATCTTTCAAAATACATGAAAGCCTAACAATTCATCAATGTGTATAGACATCAACATGTAAATCATTGACTCAAAAGGTTGAAGCAAAAAGACATCTATCCACGAAAGATAAAAAAAAAACACACTAAACCAGCATTTTTGTAGGTAGTCAAGCCCCCCTGCACCCCCACACCACCTGCTAATTATATATACCACTTCAGAAATTGCGCTACAATGGGGAAAGGGCATGTTCCTCAATCCCCACTGTACAGCAATATCTTACTGAAAAAGCCCAAAGTTTTTGAGCAGTTGATTTTCAATAAGCTGTACTGGCTTTTATTACTGTCAGTGGAAACACAAAATGATGAAAGGATATGTTTCCATATACATACAGATTGAGGGCAGAAAGGGTCCAAGAAGGACAACTTAGCTGCTTAACCAATAAAATTAAAAAAAGAATTCAAGTTCTATGGCCTAAAATATACAAAGTCAATATTTTATATACTTGTGTTATTTTTTTTTTTTGGCTTGCTTGATTAATTGCTGGACTGATATATACACACATAGGTCCATAGGTGCATACTAGGCTCACTGTCCTTGTGGGCCATTTTAAGCCTAACCAGTTTCTCTTTTTGTGCTTGAATTAACCTATCCCATTCAGTTAAAGACTGGTTTTATCCATCCCATGGTCAATAATTATATATTAGCCCTTAATGAGAATAACTAGGATCACACCATAGATAATTTGAGGGGACTCATGCTTTGGATAAAGCATTTAGTAACTGCCTCAGTTCATTAATGGTACCGGGGACAGTTCTGGGGTAAATTTTCTGTTTCCCATCCATAGATCCAAGTTGCATTTGAATATGGATAGGAATGAACATTGTTTTATGTAGATGGGGAGTCTGTTCCAGAGCAGCAGTAAATATATTTGTCCCTCCAAACCATTCTGTTGATGTCACAGAAGTGGTTTAGATCCCTTGACCGAGTATTTCTCATGTCATTTTGACTTGCTGATGTGGAGTAAACCAATGAGTATTGGGTCAGAGAATGCCTTGTATGGCTGACACAGGTGACCTCTTAGCAGTCTGTAGGACACTAAGAAAACCTCTCAACCTCTTAGTGCTAGAAATCTGGACGCCTGACAAAATGGGGGGACAAAGGCCCAGAAATAGGCACATATTTTAAATATTGTTCTTATAGACTTAGAGACCTGCTAGAGTAAAAGAGTTTGTTTTAGCATACATTTTCTGAATGATTTGAAGTTGGAAACTCATCACTCATGTCATTATTTAGTGACTTCAGTCCTCAGACCATCCCACTGATTTGCCAGAAAACCACAAATTTTATGAGGAACAGACCAAAAATAAGAGCCAAAAATCTGGACATTCTGTGAAAATCTGCACAATTGAGAGGTATGTTGCCAAGTATAGTGTCGGTCCATGTAGGACATGTTGTTTAGGCCTTGTATTCTTTTACTAAAGTACCTCTGTGGATGTTCCATTTGTTGCATGTGTCTGGACAGATACATATCAAAGGGAGCATTATATTCAATGAATGGTCTAATGGCGGCTGAGTAAAGGGGAGCAATGACATCCCTAGATCTAGGCACAATCCCTTCATTTATAAGCTGTGCAATATAGAAGGATTTTCTTACAACAATGGACACGTGTTGGTCAAATGTTAGGCCATTGTTCACATAAGTTCCCAAATATATCCATATATCTATAGCTATATCTATATCTATCTATCTATCTATATATACTATATATATATATATATATATATATATATATATATATATATATATATATATATATATATATATATATATATATATTTATGTGGAATACATGCATTTAGTCGAAGACACTAACACTGAAGTTTCATTCTCCGAACCAAAATGTCGAATCTCACATTGGCGTACAGTCGGAATGTCAAGCATAACACCGAATTCGACATTTCCGATCGCTCAACCATCAAACCAAGAACTACCATGGGTCAAGAATGGGGGATATTAGCCTGGCTGACGTTCAGTGTTCATGGATTCGACATTTGAAAATTCGACATTGTGAAAACTTGGGTCACTGCCTTCGACATTTAGGACATTGGACAACTAACGTGTGATTAAATGCATGTATTTCTATATATACATACATATATATATATATATATATATATATATATATATATATATATATATATATATATATATATACACACACACACACACACACACACACACACACACACACACACACACACACACACACGGGTCTAGGACTTTTGATCGAATGATCAAAAGTCCAAAACCCAAACGGCCGGGCATACATACCCCCCTTATGGGGGATATGCAGGGCGTTAATGTAGTCTTTTTTTTTTTTTTTTTAGTAACATGCTTTAACGAAATAAAAGTGCTTTTGTTAAAATGTGTTTAGTGGTTATGGATTTGGACGTTTGATCATTCGATCAAACGTCCTAGATCCATACACACACACACACACACACACACACACACACACACACACACACATATATATATATATATATATATATATATAGATATATATATATATATATATATATATATATATATATATATATATATATAGATATATATATATATATTTAATAGATATAGATATAAATATATAGATATAGACATAGATGTGTGTGACAGAGATATAAGACCCTAGAGGCATACATCTATAAAAGACAGGTTTATTAAACTTAAAAGAATACAAAAACAGCCCACCTAGGCTCTTTAAATCTATTGTCAATACTGCTCAGAGTGTCTTGCGAGAACGTTTTAAGTACTTAGAAGGGGTCTATATTATAAGCATGAAATGACTAAACCACGAACGCTCACATGAGCGAAAATGCCAGGAATCAAAAGTGATTGTGGGGTCGTGTTACAGTGAGGAGTTAGATATTTGCTCTTTCCTCACTGTAGTGCGACCTCAGAGTTAGAATATATAGTTTGTGAGGGGTGTTGCTTACCGGCATTTTTGCTCATGTGAGCGTTCGCAGTTTAGTCTTTTTGGGCTTATAATATAGACCCCTTAGAAGTGTCTCCCCCAAATTTATATTATGTAGTCTAAGTCTCTCACAGTCCTTTAAGCAAGAAGGCTGCATGTAATGGTCCACAGCTGCAGGCCTTATAAAGGCCTTACGTCCAGCCTTGCACCAAAGGTTATTCCACCAGGCTAAATCTACAAAAGGTTTGACTGGGCTAACGATCTCCAGGACTTCTGAATCATTGGGTAATCCCTTGCTTTCCCCATGCTGAAACTCTAGTTGAGAAAATGATTTCCTCAGTCCCTGTTGTTTAGCTTCAGTATTTTATATAAACAATAATTAGTAATTATATGAACATATAATAATATGAACGTATAATCATATGAACATATAATTGGCAATCAACTAGCTAATAAATTGTTTCCTGTCTAAAGCTAGGACAATGTCTCATGCAGTTACTTTACACCCATTAGAAATAAATATTCCATGTCTTGTTATGCTCTTTCCATTCTCCTATCCTTTGCTGAAGTTCTTGCTCAGAGTCTGCCTGTAATACCACATTGTCTGCATACAACAACTTTGTTGAGCAGTCCCCTCTGACCTGTTTGCTAATGTAGTCCATCACCAGTATGAACAGCAGTGGATTCAGAAGTGAACCCTGTTGTACACCCACTTCCAATGGGAACCCCTCTGTGAGGCCGAACACTGTTCTTACCTTGAGTCATTGGGTCCTTGTACTTAGCCTGCACTAATTCTACCAATGTTTTTTGGACTTCAAACCACCATACTACTGCCCAGATCAGCTTTCTTGGAACCTTGTCATACACTTTCTGCAAGTCTAGAAATGCCCAGTTGGACTCTCTCCTCATCTCTATCTTCTTCTGAAGTATCTGTCTCAATGCAAACATCAGGAGAGTTGTGCTGCATCCTGATCTGAAACTGAACTGCTCTTCTCCCATCTTACATTCTACTTCTCTGCATATCCATTTATCAATCACCCTCTCCAGTACTTTCATGCAATGTGACAGGAGTTTGATGCATCTGTACTGCCCACAGTTGTGGATGTCCCCGTTGTTCTTGTACACTAGCATGAGTCTGCTTATTCTCCAGTCATCTGGAATATGCCTTTCTCTTGACACTGCTATAAGTACCCTCAGGACCCATTTCTCCCTGTCTCACCCAGTATCTTTATCATATCTCCTGTAACCTCATCTGACCCTGCTGCTTTCCCTGACTATATTTTCCTTAGTGCCATTCTTACTTCTTCTAGGGTGGGGGTCCTCTTCTTCTCTAATTGTAGACTGTTTCTGGGGTAGTACAGCTTCTGTGGGGTGTTCTTCATTCAGAAGCTGCTGGAAATACTCCTTCCATCTGCCTTTGATGTCCTGTGAACTGGTGAGCAGGTTGTTGCTGGCATTCCTTATGAAGGGTGTCTGATTATCTTCTTTATTTTCTGTCTTTGCCTTGCAACCTGATATAGTTTCTTTGTGCCACTTACTGAGTCATTTTCCAGAAGTTGGTAGAGTGCATCTGATGCCCTATTCTTTGCTATTGCAACTTCTTTCTTAGCTTCTTTGTTAGCCAACCAGTAGTCCTTCCTAGCCTGCTCAGTCTTTTCTGTCTCCCACTTCTTCCTGCACTCCTTTTTAATTTTGATGACTTCCTGGACTTGCTGCATTCCACCACCAGCTTTCCTTTTGTACCTTATTTCCATACCTGTCTCGGCCGCATATCTTTTCTGTAGTCCTAACACATGCTGTTTTTATGCATTGCCATTCTTGTTCAACTCCACCTATTTTCTCCTCTTCTTGGGGTGCTAGAGCCCTGAGTAATTACTTGAACTGTTGTACTTTCTCTGCAGTCAACTTCCAGATTTTCAGCCTGGTCTCTGTTGACCTTAGAGCCTTCTCTGACCACTGCTTGCAGCTGATTGTGGCAACTAATGGTTTATGCTGTGGGCTGACTGTTTTGCTGGGGATGACTTTGCAATCATGGATTCTACCCCAGTGTGTTTTCCTTACTAGGAGGAAATCTACCTGAGTTTCATGTTGGCTAGTCTTGTATGTGATCTTGTGACTGTCTCTCTTTATGAACCATGTGTTGGCTGCTATTAAGCCATTTGCCAGACAGAAGTTTAGAATGGCTTCTCTTTCTTTATTTCTGTTGCCCCACCCATGTGGACCCAGGCAGTTCTCATATCCTGTTCTGTCTGTTCCGATATGTACATTCAAGTCACCCATTATCAAAGCCAATTCATGCTGTCCTGCTTTATCTATTAGGTCCTGCAACTGCTGTCAGAATGCAGTCTTTTCCTTACTATCGCAACCCTGTCGTGGGGCGTAGGCTGAGATTATGAATACTGCCCTATCATAGGCTGAGATTATGAATACTGCCCTATCATAGGCTGAGATTATGAATACTGCCCTATCATAGGCTGAGATTATGAATACTGCCCTATCATAGGCTGAGATTATGAATACTGCCCTATCATTGCACTGGAGTCTGATTGCCATGAGTTTGTCATTAATTCTGATGATATCTCTCACCGCCTTCTGAAGCTTTTCTCTCACCACAATTCTTACACCATTTCCATCCTTTCCCTCTCCTGAGTAGTAGAGTCTGGATCCCAAGCCAAGTGGCTTTGCTGCACTGCCCTTTCATCTCATCTCTTGGATACACAGGATGCCCAGCCTCCTCCATATCATCATGTCATACACTTCCAAGCTGCATCCTGTCAGTGAACCTACATTAAGTGTAGCAATTCTCAGTTCATGTTTGGCAGGTTGGTTGGTTTTACGTCCAGCTTTCACTCAACAGAGCTATCTCAGGTAACCCAGGGTGAGCAAATAAACACCGGCCAGCCAGTAGCTTATTGACCCAGGGCTGCTGGGCTTTATGGCAGGCACACACTGGCCAGTAGGGGCACATATACTCCTCCCACCGTTAGCATAGGTACCTGGCGTCGGTTGGAGCAGGCCGGGTCCTCAACCCTCTTATCATTGGTGGCATTACAGGCAGACTTTGATCAAGAACTTCAGCAAAGGATAGGAAAATGCAATGCAAAACTGAAGGCACATGGGATGAAACTAAGCACAGATAAGACTGAGGTAATGGCAGCAAACTGGGAAATCAGAAGAAGCTGAGAATAGAGATAGAAGGGAAGATAGTGGAACGGGTAAACAGCTTCAAATATCTGGGAGTGGTGGTTGAGGAGAAAGGAAGTCTGAATAAAGAAGTCAAAGCTAGAATCAGAGGGGCTGCTGCCAACTAGCATAAGAGTGTCAGGTGTAGTCTATCACAAAAGAATGCCAAAGAAGCTGAAAAGTAAGGTGTACAAGAAAGTGGTGTGACCAGTACTACTGTATGGTACAGAAACCTGGGTAGTAAAGGAGTAAAGGCAGAATAGCTGAAGAAGCTAGAGGTGATGGAAATGAAGTGCCTGAGAAGGGTGGTAGGATGCACCCTGTGGGACAGAAGAAATGAGGACATGAGAGCAAAAGCCAAAGTAGCTCCAATTGCAGAAAAGATCAAAGAGAACAGATTACAGTGTTTTGGACACATGCAGAAAAGAAGAAGACAATCTGGTGAGGAAGATTTGGGACAGACAGGAAGAAGGTAAGAGGAAGCAAGGACATCCAGCAAGGAGGTCTGCAACAGTCAGGCATGAGTGTTGAAGAAGGCAGGAGTGTGGCACTGAAGAGAGTTGGAAACAGATAACACGATACACTGACCCCATGTAGAAAAAATGGGAAAAAGGGGCTGATGATGATGATGATCATGGTATACCTAGGGTGCTGCAACTGTCTCGCTCCTAAAAATCATTGATTTTGCAATCATGATGATGGAAAGTTAGACCTCAACAGCCCATCAGCATTTCTGTTAGGTAGACCAGAACTGTATGTCACTGTGTATATGAATGGATGGAGGAAAAGTGGAGACTTTGACATGACTTTGCATTGCTGTCTGTCTACTCCACCATTGCAATGGGTCATGATCACTTATAAAGCTGAAATGCTTACCCAGTGAGGCATATTTTAAGGAATCAAAGGTCTATTTCACCACTAAACATTCCATCTCTGTGGCTGAATTTCCCTTTCTTTTCAGCACTGCTGAATTTTCTTTTAATATTGTTGCACACAGGTCTCTTCGATTTGAATACTCTGCATCACCAATGTTTCCAAACATCCTCTGAAGTAACCCAGCTCCATAAGTGTCACATAAAGATATGTGTTTGTGTGTGTGTGTGTGTGTGTTTGTGTGTGTGTGTGTGTGTATGTGTGTGTGTGTGCACGCACATGTCAGAGAAAGAGACAAAATCTGTACATTCATTCTCATGGGGCAGCAAACACATCACTTTTATTAACTTAGTGAACAGATTTACTTAACAAATTTGACTGTGTCACAGTGCATTGAATAAGACCGCAACATATAAAGCAAATGACTAGGCAAATGTAGGCTCTGTACTCTTATGTATGGTAGAACATGTTATCTGACATGTAGAAACATGTTTGGGCCTGCTGCTTGTTGTAATGATGTTTTTTGGTCATTATATTCTACTTTTGAACATTTTGGAAAATACATAAAATAATGACATATAAGCTGGAATAAATCTTAATAGAGCTGATATGCATTCTAGTTTTAAATTAGAATAGAACCATCTATGTTTTCTTTACATTATAATTACCATGATCTAATTCACAGCCCTAAGGAAATTGTTCTTTCGACCAATCTGTGCAGGTTTTAAATATACTTCTTTTAATTGTAAGAAACACAGGAAAATAAGAAGACTAATATAAGATCTGTAATTAATATACTACATATTTAATCAATACATTAATTTTCATAAAGTCCCTTCTATGCAGAACAGCATATATTGATGTGAGTGTTATTTTTAAGTTTATACTGTATTGTGATAAATGATGTCCTCTGTGCTGGACCATATCATCTAATAAGGGGTAAATGTGGAACAGTCAAGTAATAAAAAGTGCTGGCATATACTTTGGGTTGTCTTTCTGCAGTCAAATATGAGCTGTGCTAGTTAATTAAATCATCAGCTAAATGTGCAAGCTACCCACAACTGTGCTCCCTGTTGCCCTTAAACCACATGGCCAGGAGTGGACTTGAAACCACAACTGGAGTAAAAAATGGAAAAAGAATTCAGCAGCTCCGCATCATTCCAGCCAGCCACAGGTATGAGAATATTAATTGGCGTTTGACATGATTTTGTTGTGGGATTAAGGGCATATTGTGGTTTATGAGAATCAGCAGTGTGCTAAAGTAATGTGGAAGCAAAACAGACTTTGCACATGGGCTTTATATTCGCAGACCAGTGCAATTTTATTGTGCCTTTGTATTAGCTTGCATTATGGTATCTGATCACAGACACACTTACACAGAAACTGCTTAATGTAAAACCTGCAATTTTATTATTGCTATGAAAAAACAGTATGCTGTAATGTATATTCTTTTAAACATTTAACAAATATAAAACTTTTACTCTGCTATCATTTTTCTGACATTTCTGTTAATTTATTTGTTAAGGTATTTGTATAGTCTGAATACATGATAGTTCAGAGTTTAGTAAAGTCAGTTTTTAATGATTTTGTCATATCATGTCAAGCAGTGCTTACAACACAGTGGATATACCTTTCTGGAGCAAACGGCATTTAACATAATGAGACAAGCAGATAACTAGTAATATGATTGTTCTTGAAGATAAATACACATTTATATTTCAATGAATAGTATGAGAGTATAATATATTATCCCTGAGTATAGTCAAGGAACTTATTAAGATAAGGTGTGTGATGGGGGAACATGCATACCACGAATAATCAATCGGAGCTGCTAACGCCAAACAGTGGATTATGTCATGTGAGCATTAAACTGTATTAAAACAGCTTGCCCGAAAACGCGGGCCAAACAGGTAACATCAGACAAAATGCTTTATAGAAAATGGTGTAATAAACACATTTGACAAGAAACAAAAATTAAACCTGACAAATTGTTATTATTATTATTATTATTATTATTTGGTACTGTAGCACTGAATGAGCCATGAGACATCCCTGCTCGGCTTTACACTGCTGTCTTTTGACCTCACGTATCTATTAGCATAAGGCCAACCTTCTGCTTCTGTCTGCTCTTTGACTTTAGTCTGACTTCATCCACTCAGAGCAGACAAGCTGTTCCCACAGACCAGTTCTGTCTGCAAGTGAGCTGAGTAATAGCTCACCACACACCAAATGATTCTAAGGTCTTGCTCCCTCAAAATAAATAAATAAATAAATAAATACGTTTTACAAAGCAGCCGTACTATATGTCTGTTCTCCCATTCATCCTCTCCCAATCATGTACATCATACGAAGTACCTGACAGTGGTTATGTAAATGAATCAATACCCTGCCACTGCCTCTGAACTGAAGTAAACTGGACTGAACTGCATAGAAAACCATTCCTGTGTTTTTAAATTATCATGCCGTTTTCAGAAGATCTTTTTAAAGATGCAGTCATTTTGTTGTTGATTTTTGGAGATGTGCAGTAATTCCCATTCATTGCACCAGCACGATGTGTGGAGAAAAAAGTTAACACAGATGTATTAGTAAACTAAATTGGAAGGCGAGTATCACAAAACTACAGATTAACTTGTAAGGTATTCAAGTATGGGTTTGGAAGATTTTTTAAGTCCACAAAGAGAGTAACAGTTCCAGCACAAAGTAGTCACATGACATGCCAGGTTGAACATACATATTACCAGTGGATATTCTATAGTTACTAAGTAAAATGTCTTTGGCAGCACCTGGAGTGACTTGACATAACAAAAAAGATTAAAACACCCAATCTGACTTGAATTAACAACTTTAGAAATAACAGAAATAGAGAAACGTCCAGGTCTATTACATGCACCTGGGTCCTACATGCTCAAAGACCATTGTCTGCAATCATTTACGCAGCTGTAGTCAAGAATCATGGTTTCTTAAAAGATAGTCACTGCTGTGTGTTAGCAGCTGTAGCAGAGTTTAACAATATATATAGTGTGCTGAGCAGCCAAAGACATTAGAATTAGGGAGTAGGAAGGGAGTGTTCTAATTAGGGTTAGGGACCAAGATAGAGTTTTAGGGTGAGAGTTAGGTCTCTGGTTGGACTACACAGCTCAGTAGGCTTAGGCAGTGGAAGAAGTAGGTACATATGCAGTGTGGTGAGCTATTAGCAGGCTAGCACTTGTAGCAGATGTGAAACATCCTTATTAAAAAACAGAAAATCTGAGCTGTACAGCAGAAAGTGGAGATTCTGATGGTCACAGCATGGATTAATTTTTGGTCTCCACAGCTTATCAAAATGTGAGTTGATGAAATAAGTATAGTAACAATCTTTGCTTCTCATGGCTTTGATACCCATAATCCCACAGCTATAGTATGTTCCCTGGAACAGGCTTCCCATCCATGAGAAGCAAAGTTCTTTCCTAACCTAATTCAAGTGTAACTTGGACCAAAGAATGGAGAGCTGGAAATTTACCCAGGTCTGGCACCTGTGTTTCTTGTAAACCAATGCAGCCTATAAATGCTTGACCACCCATGCCCAAGCCTACATATACCCCCTTAAAATAATCCTGGTGTAGTAAAACATGTCAGATACATTTGGAAGGATGACTAGGCTTAAAAAGGCCCCTGGGGTCATTAGCCTAGTAATCACTTATGAACCGATGAAAGTGCCTTAATGTCAGGTTGATGAGCCTTGATACAGTGAGCTTATAATGAGCTGAAAGTTTAACCACATAAAATATGACAAAAGCATAAAAGCATCATGGTAAAACTTCATTGCCAATTTAGCTATTTTTCTGTTGGCAAACAACACAAGCTGGTGGTTAGCTCAGGCAATGCAGGTCCTGAATGCATATTTATTTTTGAGAGGATTATGAACAGATGTAAAACAGGCATAAAATGTATCAGTTTTAAGCCCAGGCTACTCCCACTTGCCACTCAAAAAAAAAATAAATAAAAATAATAAAGTGTTTTTTTTTAGATGAAATATTTTGGTACTCAAAGAAAGTCTACATCTTTGTGCGAAAACGGCAGTGACTTTCGGATGTCTCCAATGACCGTTATGCTGGGGGGCAAGCCTCTTCCATCCCCATGTGGGGAGGCTGCACCCCCACACCTCCTGCTAATTATATATACTAACTCTGAGATCGTATTATAGTGAGGGAAAGGGTATGTTTCCCGATCCCCACATTAGTGCAATCTACACTCAAAATGTCAAATTCACTATTACGACTACACACTACCATTCGCTGTTGTGGGTTCGGCATTTTTAATTTCACAAATATGCATCTTTGAAAATATACTTTTAAGCATTACAGTGTTGGCACAAGTCAGCCATGACATTTTGAAGGTGAAGGTAAATATATATATATATATATATATATATATATATATATATATATATATATATGTATATATATCTCAAACATACTTTTGCTTATATCTCTGCAAAACTAATGACTAACAGCAGGTCTTCTTCAGGTTAGGCAAAGAACTCCTACATATTAACATAATATATTTTTTTAAACTGCTTTGCTAAACTTTGCCATACCTGTTCACACACAGCTCTGACTATCATTTAAGAAACCATGATTCTTGATCACAGCTGCTTAAATGATTACAGTCAGTATGGACTGCTAGGCAATTCAGGTACAGTGTTGATCATAGCCCTCAACAGCTTGAGCCATGTGTAGCTACCTCCGTCATCCCATCCATGCTAAAGTTCTGCAAAAATGTGAAAAATAGACTACTATTATTTATTTATTTATTTATTTTGCATTTGTTAACCGGGTTGGTCCAGTTGGGTAAGAATTTACCCTTTTTCAGTGGAGACCCGAGGGGAAAAGCCCCAAAAAGAGATAGAAGTAGAGACAAGTTTGCAATGTTACAGAGCAAATCAATGTCATGAATACAATGGATAAGAAAAAAAACTCCATGTAATTAAACAAAGCTATATACAAAAGTATAATAATATGGGTATAAAAGGAAAAATAATGATAATAAATCCAAGAGATAGGCAGTAAGGGAATTAAGGTTATAGGTAATCATTTGAAAATAATATGGCATTATTAGATTAGTGACTAGAAGGAGAAACTGTGTATGTGCAGGGGGGGCCTCAGATCTGAGGAAGAAACTAATGCAGGAGTAAAAAAAAGAAGAAGCGTGTATGTACAAGGGGCCTCAGATCAGAGGAAGAGATGGTGCGGAAGAAGAAAGGAGTAGAGGACAGATGAAGTGATCTAGAGGGAGGGTGTAGAAGGGATCTAATGAAAGGGATCAGGAAATAAAACTGTGTAAGAAGGAACGTGAAGTAAATAAAGAAAGAACCAACAATCCACATAAGAATAAAAAAACAAAAGTGATTCACTTTTATTTGGTAGCGATTCAAATTAGACACACAAACACACACATACTCATACATACACGCAAGCATGCGTGCATGCATATATGCATATATGAACGCAACACACACACACACACACAAATACAAATATGCATGGTCAAAAAACAAACTGACAAAATAAATTACACATAAAATATAAGAAAATAAGATTAATAAATAAAAAAATACAAATAAAAATATAAAACAAAGCTTATCCCGGGATTCTTAAAAGCTTGCACGGCGTGCAAGATCGGTGCAGGAGCTCAAGCAGGCAATATGTCTGCCGTGCCATCCAGAAACAGCCTGCAGGGGCATGCACTAGCGCTCCTGCACTAATCCTGCATGGACTAAGCCCTTGTATGCAAATCACCCCATTTGCAGGACAAATATATGCAAATGAGGTGATTTTGCATTCCAGGAAGCTTGCAATAGTCCGTGCAGGACTAGTGCTATCTGCAGAAATGAACTCGTTAGTAACTGCGTATATTTCTGCAAAATCCAAAACGGAGCTGTGACAGCTCTAAATAAATGCTGCATATCATGTATTAAGCATGCCAATGGCCCAGTATAAGGCCATTGGCATTGCAAACAGTAAAAAAACCACAAAAATCAACTTTTAATTTTTTTTAGCCGATCTCGACATTTTAAGCATAGGGCAGCGGCGTGCAAACGGGATTGGGGGGAAAATAACAAAATTAACTTAAATTAAGCATTCTAACTAAAATCAGTATTCTGCCATGCAAGTCAGTGGCAGGCACAGGACAACATGGCCAGTGAGTAGTGATTGCTAAGCGGGGAGGCTCAGTGTGAGACATGTAACTATGCATTAGCAGGCAATCCTATGCAAATGTGGGGAAGTATAGTGAATTCCAGTTTTCCCCAGTATATGGGTCAGGTCCCAACAGTGTAGAAGTAGGAATAGCCTGGTGCAAGCCTAGGAGTTAGGTGACATCTTGGGGGGGGGGGGTGTCGGCCATAATGTAAGCGAATTGGAGCCCTGTGGCTCGGGTTTGCTCCTAGCTTAGCACAGCTAAGCCAAGGGGTAGGTCTAAACCTGCCTAGCACTCCTTACAAAGTGTAAGCAGATATGCTCGGTGTGCACTGGGTTTTATAGAAAGAAAAAGGAAGTTAAACCAGGAAACAGCAGCAGTGAGCACATTTGAGCAATCTGTTTGCACGGCGTGCACACGGGCTTGAACAGGAAGGCAATGGGAAGGGAAAACAGCAGTAGGAAGGTAATCAAGGAGAACTACCTTAGCTGGCAGGTGAAGTGTATCAGAATCAGCCAATTACACAGGCAGCAGACCAGCCAAGCCCAGAACACTACTATAGACTTTGCAAACACCTTCTCCTCTGGTTTTTCCCATACTCTACACCACCGGTGTAAACAAGCGTGGAACATTTAACACTCACAAAAGCAAAATAATAGGGGCGGCAATAGCTATCGTACAACAACTTGTGGAAGAGGCTGAGGGTGGTGAGGATGTGAATGCTGTTGACCAACCCACAGTGAGGAGACAGAGAAGAGTGTACAGATCCAGGGTAACCTACCAGGGGCTACATGAGCTGGAGATAGTGGAGCCCTATAGGGTGGACAGGGACCTCCTACAGCAAATTGTTGAACTGTGCCGACCGCGCCTGACACACAGTGGATGCCAAGGTATGTGTAGGCCTAGGAATAATAGCTACAGGTACCTTCAAAAGGCTAACTGGGGATATGATGGGGATTTCACAGGCATCAGCATCCAGGGTACTCCACCAGTTCCTGGATGCCATGTCAGCACATGTCAGTGAGCACGTATATTTCCCCAAAACCCGTGAGGTGTTGGACAGCAATATGCAACTGTTCCACCAAATAGCAGAATAACCTGTGGTAATGGGTGCTATAGACTGCATGCACAAATGTATCAAAGCACTACCTGGTGAGCAGGGTAGTGTCTACATCAACCACAAGGGTTTCCCCTCCATCACCTGCCAGGTTGTGTGCAAAGCCCAGGGCATAATAATGAATGTGTGTGCTGGCTGCCCTGGAAACTATCATGATGCAGCTATACCAGAGATTTACCAATGGGGACATCCCTGACAGTTACCTAGTGGGGGATGCTGGATACTCACTGGAGCTGTGGCTGATGACAGACATCAGAAATGCACACACACCCAAACAAGAACTCCATAATGAGGCACACGCGCAGACCAGAATTATAGTTGAGCATCGTTCCAGTGCCTGGACACATCCGGTGGAACCTTGCAGTACTCACCAGCTACATGTACCCAAATTGTCTTTGTATGTGTCATGCTACACAATATGATCCTGCAGAAACAGCTGCAGCAGGAACAGCATGGGGTAGGGCCACACAGCCCCCCACCATTGCCAAGGCCTGCATAGGCACAGAGTGACTCGGAGGAGGAACAACCTGAGCCTGCCTCAGTAGGCAGAAGGAGGCATGCCCAGTATGCCCTGACCTTGGCAAAGAGGCAACGCATAGCACATACACTGACACAGGAGAGACTCTCACATGCAGTAAAAGGGATGCCAAACATTACACTAACTGTGCCTAATGATGTGGAAGGAGTGTACTATGTGCATCCAGCATAGGCAGCCCTGCAGCACCACCCTCAGTACTAGGACACCCACAAGGTAAGTGACAAACACATGCCAGTCGGGGGGGGTGTCACATACCCAACAACAGTCACAGCCAGCAGGACAGGTGTAGACAAACACAAACAAAGGCTGTGCTATGGCCTCTGAATGAGGCCTATGGGTAACATCCCCCCCTCAGGCCTACACAGACAGACTACAGCAGGTCAGGCAGTGGGATATCAGTTTTGAAGGATAGGAAGTCAGAAACTAACATATAGGTAATTAAAAGCTAAGATCTGTAGTACACTGCTGTGCCTCTAGTCAGCACGATACACTACAGACTGAAATGGAGTACCCGACATACCAGTACAGTCCTAGCAAATGTGTACAAGTGTCAGGTGTGCCCCCCCATCCTACGTAGAAATGTAGTCACAGTCAGGTGTGCCCCCCCAGTCCTGTGTAGAAACATAGAAATAGTCAGATGTGCCCCCCATCCTATGTAGAAATGTAGTAACAGTTAGGTGTGCCCCTCAATCCTGTGTAGAAATGTAGAAATAGTCAGGTGTGCCCCACATCCCCACATAGAAATGTAGTCACAGTCAGGTGTGTCCCCCCAATCCTGTGTACAAACATAGAAATAGTCAGGTGTGCCCCCCAATCCTGCATAGAAATATAGTAATTGTCAGGTGTTCCCCCAATCCTGTTTAGAAGCGTAGAAATAGTCATGTGTGCCCCACCATCCTATGTAGAAATAAAGTAACAGTCAGGTGTGCCCCCCCACACAATCCTGTGTAGAAATGGTCAGGTGTTCCCCCCCATCCTATGCAGAAATGTAGTAACACTCCATGCCAAATGATCAACGGATACCCTGCAGAGACAGCATGTTACCTGTAGGTATACAACACAAAGGTCAGCACTGCAGTACAAACTACCTGGACTCAAGCCACACATTCAGTACAGACAACCATAATGGGCATGCCCACATACTTAGAGAAATGAAGGCAATTTAAGTCAAAAACATACTGAAAGGTCATACTGGGCATGCTCACACACTTAAACACATGAATTCCATGTCTGCAAACACCAGTGGTCCAGACATATCTGGCAGCCACAGATGTTAGTGCAGATACTCCTCAGTATGCACCACTCATGCTTTACACGCACAGTGGATAGGAATACAGGCATATATGTAAGGACAACACACTATAATAAGTCAAAGGTAGACATACATAGATGTGTAGAAGAGGGTGACTGTGACAAGGAGCCATCCAGACCTGTCCCACCCAGCACACAGCCAAAGGGCTACAACCACACGAGGGTCAGATGTCACTCACTGCAGATACTAGCCACTGGTATCTGTCAGCATTACAGAGTATGTGGTGCACATGCCAGCTGTGTACCATAACTGCTCAATGAAGTAGTCATCTAGCAGCTGTATACACGTACTTGTGAAATATGACCCAGGTTGTGCCCGCATGTGGCGTGTCAACCCCTGGATGAATGGATTATAGCCCATGCACACACACTGCCCTCCCCATAGCCCCACTATGACAAGCCTGCTGAGGTCATTTGCTGTGAAATACACCATTGGGAGAGTTGTAGCCCAATAATCTCCGTGGTGCATCCAATAACTGCATACTGCTGTAGTGTGATAAACTAGTTAGGAAGGAGTTCTAACCCCAGCCTTGGCAACTGTGTGTGTGTGTGACTGTCTGCCCATCTCTGTCTGTGTAGAGAGCAATGCTTTTTAGGGTGGTCACACTCCCTACAATTGAAATGCTCTACTTTGATAAGGCTGCTGATGTCATCCACCTAGAAATGCATCCCTGAGAAAGTTGTATCCCAGTAATCTCTGTAGCACTTGCCGTAACTGTGTAGTGTGATAGAATAGTTAGATAGGAGTTCTAACCCCAGCCTTGGCAACTGTGTGTGTGTTTGCGTGTGTGTCTGTCTGACTCTGTCTGTGTAGAGAGCAATGTTTTTTTAGGGTAGTCACACTCCCTACAATTGAAATGCTCTACATTGGTAAGGCCACAGATGTCATCCACCTAGAAATACATCTCTGGGAAGGTTGTATTCCAGTAATCTCCATAGCACATGCCATAACTGTGTTCTGCTGTAGTGTGATAAAGCAGTTAGGTAGGAGTTTTAACCCTGGCCTTGGCAACTGTGTGTCAGCATGTCCCTGTCTGTGTAGAAAGCAATGCTTTTTAGCGTAGTCACATCCCCTACAATTTAAATGCACTACTTTGGTAAGGCTGCTGATGTCATCCACCTAGAAATACACTTCTGGGGAAGTTTTAACCCAATAATCGCTGTAGCGCATCCTATATCTGTGTACCGCTGAAGTATGATAAATTAGTTAGGTAGGTATTCTAATCCCAGACTTGACAAGTGTGTGTGTGTCTGTGTTTGTATGTGTGTCTGCCTGACTCTTTCTGTGGAGAGAGCAATGCTTTTTAGGGAAGTCACACTCCATACAATTCGTATGCTCTACTTTGGCAAGGCTGCTGATGTCATTCACCTAGAAATACACCTCTGGAAAGGATGTAGCCCAGTAATCTCAATAGTGCATGCCATAACTGACTGCTGCTGTAGTGTGATATAGACCTTTGTTAGGGGTTTTATACCCACACATGTCAGTTGTGGATGTTTTGTGTGTGTTTCAATGTCTATGTAGGGAGCAATACATTTTAGGCTAGTCACACTCAGTACATGTCAAATGCCCTACTTTGGCAATCCTGCTGATGTCATTCATTGTGAAATACACCTTTAGGGAAGGAGTTCTCTAGTAATCCCTGTGATGTGTCCTATAACAGCTCCATGCTGTAATGTGATATAAACATATGTGAGGGGTTCTATGCACACACATGTTGGTTGTGGATGTTTTGTGTGTGTTTCAATGTCTGTGTAGGGAGCAATGCATTTTAGGCTAGTCATACTCAGTACATTTCAAATGGTCTACTTTGGCAATCCTGCTGATGTCATCCAATGTGATATACACCTTTGGGGAAAGAGTACTCCAGTAATCTCTGTATATAGTACTATAACTGAGTAGTGCTATATTGTAATAAATGAGTTAGGTAGGGGTTTTACTCCCAGACATGACAGGTGTGTGTGTGTGTGTGTGTGTGTGTGTGTGTGTGTGTGTGTGTGTGTGTGTGTGTGTATGTGTAACTCGTATCCGGTGTGAAGGTGGGTATGAGTATGTGACACCTGACCCAATGTGGAGCGGGTTTTGCAAATTTCTTATATGGTGGCCCTAGTATATATCACAATGTCTACTGTACAGGGATAACAGATGTGAAATAGCCGAGAGGCTGGGGTGCAAATCCATACCCATATATGTGACATCAAGGCCAGGCAATCACAGTTAGCAACCCCAGTATTACCCAGAGCACACTCTCAACTCATGTCTCATACACACACACACACACACACACACACACACACACACACATGCTGAGGCAACAGCCAATATGTGTGTAGTACACTGCATATTGGCAACTGATATTAAGTATGGAGTGATTGCAGTAGCCTACAGAGGGCATGGCACCCTGTCCATCTGTCCAATTGGCACATGCATGTAGACAGTGTGCCTTCCCCATGTTCCCCACTGGCCATCTGCAACACCTGTGTTGTCATCACATGTGACCCACAAAGGACATACCATGCCTGAAAACATGCACTGTATGGACAGATGCCACTGACACCAGGGAATGTCATTAGCATGCTATCAATGTAGGTGCAGGGTTAACCTGCTGCTCATTATCAGTTCCTGCCACAGGTGGCCAAGACTGGCACATCTGATGATAATCTGTGTACACAACATGGGCCCGACACCCCAGGTACAGTCCCACATATCACTCTACATGCATGTGGGAAGTGTGCATATCCCAGACACCATCCATGTCATGGACTAAGAAACACATACATGGCAAATGATGCACAGCATTGGCCACACGCAATAGTCACCCAGGTAACTGGATGGTGGATACAATATCCACCTGCGTGGGCAAATGCAGAAACCACAGCCCTGAGCCACAATGCAGACCATTGTCGTGTGGTCTGATGCCAAGGTATACCCATCACCTAGCCTTGTATAGCCGTCTGGCACAGTCGACCACCACATACCCGTGCAGCAATGCACCCATGCATGTCAGTACTGGCACCTTGTGTGTTTGTGCGTGTGTTGTATGATGCGTATAATCACATCCACACTCACTACAACCCCCGGTGGCATACTGAACTTTGCCCATATAACCTCCATATGACCCATGTGGTGCATGTGATACCTGCACAGTAATGTGTTGTGGCAATCTTACTTTTGATGAGCTGTATCTCTGACCCTGCCAAGTGTGTCAATGTGTGTGCATTCCTGTGAGAGTGTGGCTGTGTTGACATTAGCACATGTGGACAGGCATGTATACTTCACCTACTGTATAGCTACCATATCCCTGTTGCCAATGTCGCTCACCATCACATACATGTTCTGAGGACTCCACAACAGGTAACCTATGTGGCACATCCAATAACTGCATAGGACTGTGACAGCACTAAAGAAGTCATCAGGGGTTTGATACCCTGTGCTGGTAGGTGTGTGACACAAGCATGCTTAAGTTTTACTCTCCCACCCCTCCCTGACTTGTAATTGCCTCCGTCTGCCTCTCACTCCCTCACTGGATGGATGTGGAGACCTACACCTGCTTTTATTAGGCAGCAGCATGTGCATTTTAAGTGATGCTCATGATTAGCTGATGGTCTCTGCATGAATTGCAGCCCTCCCCTAGCTGATTGCATGTGGGACAGCTGTGGTAACATTCCCATAGCCAATTGTATGGAAACACACTCCAATATCTAGGAACATCATGTTGGTATTGGGCCTTTCCATTCACTGTGATCAGGAACTCGATCTGTTGTTTGGCATACAGCATCTCATATGGATTGGGGATTTACCTCTAACAACATACACTGTGGTAACAGGCCAACACACAGGTGGGGAATGAGCCTGACCTGACTACAGACTGTAAGTGCTGCTATACTGCATTCGGAGTAATGTTGGTTAAACAGGGTGTGTGCAGATATGGCTGTCCTACATCTATTAATACCTGTCATGTCAGTTCTATTTTATGAGGACTCCCCATCTGTAGGGGCATCTGCAGACTGGGCAGTGTGTGGTGCCTTTGGTTTCATGTGTTACCCACAGAGCATGTATCTGTGAACTACAGAAGGTAGTGTGAGGATTGCAGTCTGTAGATGTTGAAAGCTGGGACAGTTACTGAGTTCATATCTCTCATAGGACTTATGTTGCGACAAACCCTGTTACAACAAACAAATGTAAAATAAATAAATAATAAATAAATAAACAGTAAATGTAAGATGTTATCACAGCAACATGTCAGTATTGGCCCTGTGTATGTGCTTCCAGTCACAACTCTGTCAACCTTTGTACATATATGTGCTGTACACCATAATTAGCGTCATCATATCTGGTAGCAAGCCAGTGAGATATCAGACTGCTACACATGTTATGTACAGTAGTGATTATATTTGATGACATAACTTGGACATTCTGTGGTTGTTCATAGTTCATAGTTCATAGTTTGCTACTAGGCTATCAGCCCTAGAGCCTATACAAGCCTAGCCATAACAATTCTCTGGCTATTTCTTCCCACACTATTTACTTCCCTGGATCCCTGTCTAGCAGGGCGACTGACATGATCCCCGGGGTGAATTTCCTTACTTCCATCCAATCATCAAGGTTCCCTTTAAAGAGAGCCAAAGAGGTGCTCTGCTTGACATGTATGGGCAGTCTATTCCAGAATCTGGGGAGTCTGTGGGTCAGGAACCTATCCCTCCAGCATGTTTTGTTTATTGTGATGACAAGGTTTAGATCCCTGGAGCTTGTGGCTCTGAGGGATTGGGATTTCTTTAAGTGTAGCATGTCCAACAGCTCTGGGTTTGACAAGGCCTTGTATGTTAAGCAGAGATCACCTCGGAGTAGACGATATGCAACAGAGTATAGCTGGAGTTTTTTAAGGCGGTCAGCATAAGGCATCTGCTTTAGGCCTGTGATTCTTTTAGTGAGGTATTTCTGCATCCTTTCCAGTTGTTGCAGATGTCTTGAGAGGTACATACCAAATGGGGCATTGTATTCTATAATGGGTCTAATGAGGGATGATTACAGTGGGACAATGACCTCCTTTTTTCTGGATGAAAAGCCCTTAGAGATGAGGTGTGCCACATAGAAGGATTTTCTGACTGTTGGTTATTGAAGGTGAGACCACTGTCCACCTGTGTCCCTAAGCCTCTTATCACACTTTCCGTGTTTAGTGTACTACCACCTATGTGGTGATTCACGGGTACATGTTTTTTCACAAAGGGGATAACTATACATTTCTTGGCACTAAGCTTGAGCCCATGGCTCTGGCACCAATTATCTGTTTCTTTAAGGCCCTTTTGCAGAGTATCCACATCATTTGGGGATTCAATAATGGCTCCCAGTTTGCAGTAATCTGCAAACTTTGTTAGCCAGAGTCCCTTAGTGTTGGCCTGTACTTCAGAGAAGTAGATGCCAAACAAGAGAGGTCCCAGGACTGAACCCTGAGGTACTCCACTTGTCACTTGTCTGGAGCTGGATTTGGAGTCAGCTACAATGTGGGTTCTGTCAGTAAGTCAGTTGGCAACCCATCGAGTGATGTAGGGATTAATGCCCAGCTTAGTAAGTTTATCTATGATTCCAGAGTGTGGGATGATATCAAAGGCCTTGGCAAGGTTCAGATAGGCTGTGTGGACTGCCTTACTCTCATCCACAGCTCTGGAGACTGATTTGATTGTTTGTACAGTACTGAGGTCTGTGTACTTATGGTGAATGTCGACAGTGTGTGTATTGTCAATATGTACCATGGCCTGTGTACAGACTGTGGTAGATGTCATCGTTGTAGGTCCCATCCTATCTGATGTTACATGCTGCTCCACTGTTTCTTACCATATTGGCTTACATGTTAGTAGGGCCATACACACACATGTCCCATACCACATACAGGCATCAGGCCACACTGTGTAGCGGCCCAGTATATGTAGGGTTAGTGTGTGAGTGGCACATATGAGGATGGTGTAGAACGGCTAGTCTATATACTGTAATATTATGCTAACTGACCATATGTGGCTGTGTTCACACTGGTTGTGGTTATGCACTTCCACACAGGTGTATCTTACCCTGTGCTGTGACATGCCTGTAGAGCCTGCTATATATGCAGGTACATGTGCATTCCCCCATAGGAGATGGTAGGCTAGTGTTGAGCCAGTCTGCCTGTAGCCTGCACAGTGTTTTGTTGCATGCTTATCAGCTTAGTGTACTTACCCAGTGAGATGTCATGTGCAGATACTTGCCAGATGTACTGCTGCCAGGGCTCCCTTAACAGTCATGTATATCAGACAGAGCGGTTGGATGCTGTACAGATGTATGTCAATATCTAGTGGGTAGTATCTGACCATGGCACCTCTGTATCAGTAGTTATTATGTGTCAGGACAGACAGGGGTGTGTGAATGCATAACCTATGGGGGCGAATGTATACCAGTCGTTATGTGTTATACTCATCTACATGGCTGTTAACATCCATATTGTCAGGCTTGGTCCACATGTTCTGCACTAAGGGGTTCTGTGTATACCGCTGGACGAGTGTGTCAGAATGTCCACATCTATTGGCCAATATCTCTGCTGTAGTTCACAGGAGCATTACGTGCTTGCAGCGGTACTGTACTATGATGTCCTTAGGGTGTCTGTCAGTAGCCAATGGCACACATGTGAAAAGCAGATGTGACCTCCCACACACACCATGTCTGTGAAGACAATCCCTATTACACTAGCAGTAGTCTACTAATATACCTGCTATACATACCAACATCCCTTTGCACTACAGAGTTAGGATGATAGGGGCTGAGGTAGAGCTACACCCTATGTTCAGGACATATGATGAATATATATTTACTTATGTTTATCCAGATATCTATATAGATAATTACACATGTACATATTGGCATATATAGATGGGTGTGTATATGTACATAGATATGCATATACACACCCAGATATATACATATACAGAGCATTATATGTCTACACATATACAGATAGTGATACATATGCACATATATGTATACCATGCTGCCATTCCTGCCAGCAGTCCACTGCTGTTGTATCCCCCACACATACGGTGGGGCTGGTGCCATATATGTTTGGGCTTCACCTACACAATACATATGTGCCCATATGCACTCCAGAGGCCAGTGTGTATATAACAGTGGTATATGCCCCTGTATTATTGAGTCTGCGGGGGTGCACCATACATAACCTAGGCTGTTACAAAATGTGGGGGTATCAGGGGTGGGCTGCCGTAAAGGTATCTGGATATACAGTACCATACATTTCACCTATCTTGACATTACGTACATAAAGTGGGTTACAGCAGGCCTACTGCCTCCTGCCATACAGACTGTTCTGTTTGCCAGTGTGCCTGTGATGGTGTCAGTTATGCCTTGTTATGTATCAGTTGCATCCCATTTGGCCAACTGAAGTCTGTGCCACCCAGTGATTGTGTACAGAGTGTAGATAGGGACTGCTGGACTATACACCTGCATCACTTACTGCTGATTGTGTGGTATACTGTGGCCCAGTCTGTCATTACTATTGTACGATTTGAAGGGCTTGTCCTGGACAGCAACAGTGCTGGACATTTCCAGACTACTGTATTAGTATAACTGTTTCACAGTTGCATTACTCTGTTTATATGGATGTCAGTGTCTGAACAGCTATATGACATGGCATATACATCTGTAATAGTACACAAATAAAGGTATTCCATTTCTGCAAACCTGTATGTGGTGTTTTATCCTATGACCTCTTTATGGGTATATGTTGCAGGCAACATATGTCATTTGTATGGGTGGCCCATCCAGTATTCAGCTGTTAGGGTGTTAACTGTAGGCATAGTGGCTGTTCCATATTGTGTGCGCCTACTACATGAGTATCTTACTGTACATATCTTTGAGTGTGTATGTGTAGTCACATGTATATCTATATATATATATATATATATATATATATATATATATGTATATATATATCTGTATCTGGATATATGTGCCTGTGTATATGTATCCTGGAGATGTTGATAGCTTCCACATTTTACATTTCCTATTGGAGCCAGACTGTACTGCATGATATGTTACCAATACCAGCCTGACATCATACAGGTGGGATGTAGTACTGTCTGTTAACATCTTGTGCCCATGTCGTGTCAAGACCTGGTTATGGGATCTGAAACACTTGGTAGTGTATTGCAGGGTGGATGTGTTTGGCTGTGGAGAGGGTGGGTATACCTTTTTGTACAAGATGTATATTGTTTGGGGCCTCTCAACCCCATTAATGGTGCATGTGGACAGTTATGATTTACTTAATCTCCCATTGATATCTATACATGTATGCCCATATATACCTATATGGATATATATATCTGCTTACATATATATAACTATGTCTGTATATACCTACATATATATATATCTGCTTACATATATGTAGCTTGCTGTGTATATGTAGACATATAGCTATAGACATATATATATGTCGATGTAGGCATTTGCATGTATATATGTTCATATATATTTCTATATATGTATGTATATATATATATATATATATATATATATATATATATATATGCATATCTTGATATGTTGTATCTGTTTAGATATTAATATATTTACACACACATATACATCTAGATGTTGGTATACATTCTCTGTACTGTTGCATGACTGGGCTGGATGATATGTTTCTGAAAACATCAGATTTATGCATATCTGGAATGGTGTAGTAGTAAATCCCTTTGTCTATGGTGTGCAGGGACCTGGATTCGACCCTTGCAGAGTCTGTGTATTTTGTTGCTGGGCAGAACACGGGCCGTTGGATACAGAATGATTAAGGCACTTTAAAGCAGTTGTAAGCAGGTTTGCGCATGTTTGCTAACTTCCAGTTACAGTTTTTTATACTCGGTTAGCTTCTAAATAGCTTAATCTGTGTAGGCAGTGCTTACCCGCATGCAAACAGACATAGATCCACTTAGTGCAGCTTAAGAATGCTTACTCCCGCTTACCCCACGCTAATTTCTTTAAAAGAAAAAAAAAGGGCTGATAGAAAAGTGGTGCAAAAGGGGCACAAAGAGGGAAAGACAGGAGGGAAAATAGCTAGGGATGTGCAGGAAGGGTGTAGGGAAGGTCCATAGCTGCCCATTTCTTCTACAACAACAGCTGTGCATATACACTGAATTTGGAGGTAAATTTGGACACTCAAACCCCTGGGAGAGGGGTGAGGACAACAATAATAAGTTGTGATGAGAATTAGACCAGATTACATGTGTCCAGGGGACAGGTGTGCGAAATGGCCAGCTATGTATGGGGCGTGATTTTTTTTTGGGAACAGATTGCCCTTTTTTTTCTTTTTTTCAGTTGAGAGTGGGATGTTGGAGAGGGGTAGTAGGTATATTTGAAGAGGTAGGTTGGGTAGGTTAACAGACAAGACACACACGACGCATACAGGGCCGGTATATGACACATGTGGGGGGCAAACATCTTGATGGGGAGGGGTTTTGGGGTATCGGAAGCCCACAAGTCCCCTAGTGGTAACAGTGGGACTGAGGTCCCCACCTATTTGCAGTCACCACTGCACCTTCACAGCCCTGAAGGTGGCTGTGCTGGGGGCTGAGCCGCAGAGCCAGGCTGACTCTCTAATTGTGACATGTGGCCCTCGAGCTGGTGTAGAAGATCACCGACCTGCTCGTCCATCGCTCTATGCACCACGACCCTGACCTGACGACAGTTGACAGGTGCCTGTCCATGCCCACTCCTGGGGGGGCGAGTCCCATCCCCTGACGTGGTCCCACCTGAAGGTGGTGCAGGACCAACAGACAGGGAGATATGGGGTAGGGCCCCAGACATGCTGGTGCCCAGTGCCTCAGCCTGCTGAGGTGGGACAGGTGGGTCCGCTGGGACTGGTCTTCCCAAGCCTGCTGTAGTTTTTAGATTTCATCATCATATATGGGTTAGTAGTAGTCAACACACTCCAGGGTTAGGTATAACAGCATGCACAGATATTCCCATTAACCCATACACCAGATACAGAACAGTTGCATAGCAAATAAAACACATGCATATATGGGACCACAGTGGTAATAAGAACAGCATGCAGGTACGTTGATGGCACCATGCCAACAATGTTGGAATAATTCAATATGGCACATGCATGGGAACCATTAAAATATTTATCAAACAATTGAACATTATCAGAACATAGGTGTCATTACATACCGGTTGGGGTGGGTATGTTGATTATTGTTGGAGATATGGTTGGGGGGGGAGAGAAAGATGTCATTTAGCAACTAGTATATTCCTGTAGTCCACATTACTTTCTTATTCAGTGTTGTTATCTGTACCTTACAAGTCTTACTACAGTACCCTATAGCCTTATTTTGGTCAGTGATATGACTGTTGTCATCATTACACATGAACCGGTTTTACCTGCAGTATACACCCCTTACCTGATATACCTGTGGAGGGAATGTTTGTTAACTCTGACTGACTGTTTGTACACATACGCCCAGATTCTGGGTTGATGTCTTGCACTATGCTATCCAACTCTTTCTGCACAAACTCTGGCCATGTGTTGACCATATGCTGGTGTGCCTGGACATATCTAGAATATTGCCCTCTTCCACCTTTAGTGACCTGAGACACTCATATACATGCTTTCCTACACAGTTATATTATGTAGCACAATGTGGGTGACAGTGACCAATGATACTTTATTATTCGGAGAAACTGCAACACTCACAATCCCCTACAATACCAGCGTGAACAGTACCAGTACAGATTATATTGGTCTGTATTTCTCAGCACAGTGTTCATATCCAACGTACCTGTGGTAGCAATGTTTGTTAGCACTACCTGACTGTTGCCACACAAAGTTCCAGATTACACATTAATATTATGCACATACATCTCACTCTGTTACTGTACACACTCTGGTCACAGCTTGACAACTTGGGAGTGTGGATAGGACATACTTGCAATATTACTCTCCTAACAGTTTTGGGGGTTGCTACAGTGACAGGTGTGTTCTCATGATGGTTGATAATCACTTGTAGTCCCCGATTGCTGGCTACACATCTGGGATCATCCCACAGACTTACCAGGGGGACAGGGGACAGGCAGCAGATATGGGCACATATACTGGACATTCTGGCCTCATGTGTACAGTTGAGGGGCATGAATCTGTATGCAGTCTAATTCCACTCACATGATTCAGATCATGGCTGTGTCTTCTACAACCTAAACACTGTCCATCACACTTGTGTCTGCTATATTGATATTGCTGTATATCTCCAATCTGCTTTCTGTCTTATTAATCCCCTGTGCTTATGCATTCTGACCTTGTATAACAACACTCTTATACAGATTTCCTAGACAGTTATATGTTGTAGGACTGTGTGGACGACAGTAATGTGTAATACCTCATTATTCAGAGTAACTGCATATTATTCTTGTATTTCTGGGCACAGTGTTGGTATCTGACAGACCTTTGGGAGGAATATTTATCAGCACTACCTGCATGTTCCCACACACAGTACCAGATTCCACATTACTATTATGCACATACATCTCACTCTGTTACTGTACACACTCTGACCACAGCTTAACAAGTTGGGGTGTAAATGGAACATACGTGGCTTCTTAGTCACATAAGGTATTGGGGAGTTGCTAGTGTGCCAGGTTTGTTGTCATAGATATGTGTCATTCAGTTGTATTTACTGTTTGCTGCCTATATGTCTAGGATCATCCCACTGATTTTCCAGGGGGACAGGTTGATAGGCAATAGATATGGACCACTTTAATAGACATTCTGGACATATCTGTACAGTTGTGGGGTATAATTCTGTATGCAGACTGCTACCACTGGCAAGATTCGAATCGTGGCTGTGTGTGCTAAAAAACAACAGTTTAAATGTCAGTTGCATGTGCTATTCGGTTTTTGGCAATATTTTACTTTACTGGCTCACCAGATGCGCAGTAGCAAGCACCACCCAAACCCCGCCCACGTTGCTTGACGTCACGGTTACGATTCAATGAATATTCAACCGGACTATCAGGCAAGAAGAATAACAGCATTAAATGATTATAATGTATTTTAATAACCCTAATTCAACTGGACTGTCCACGGGAAGATGAAATACAGTACTACATGATTATGATGTATGATGTATTTTACTAATGATATTAATTCAACCAGACTGCCAGGCCTAAGTAATATAATATCATATAATATCATCAATTCAACCAGACTGTCCACGGCAACATGAATAACAGTAATAAATGAGGCATGGACAGAAATAATTATTGAACAACAAATGTTTATTTAATAGGACTACCACCATCAAACTAATAAATATCCACACAATATCAGAAATTCCATGTTATACAATGCTAAGCATTCACCAAAGCATTGTGAGCAATGAACCGGACTGCCAGGCAACAGTAATCACCTGTTGATACATTTATACTGCCCAGGGATGTCATTCTCTTGATGAACTTTGCAAGTAGCAAGATGTTGGCACCAACAATAACTTACTGGCACACTAGACGTAAGAGTGATTCAGAATTTCAGAGGGTCTTTAAATAGAAATTTAGCAGGTGGCATAAGTGGTTTGTATTGTGCTGGGTATCCAGAGTTACATTAAGTGCATGCGTTTAGTATTACATCACTTTGTATGACTCTACACTGATATGCTCAGCCCCCTCCTCCTCTGAACTTCTCTATCTTACTCAACAAGTGTTTAACACAGTTGAGAAATGGTTCACACATAGATGCCTTCTCCTAAATCCCAAAAAGATTAAACTCCTTCTTTTCTCTCCTACTAAGAAATCCCCCCTATTAGATTTCTCAGTTAACTCTACCAATAAAACCATTATATCCCCTGAACCAACCATCAAACTATTAGGAGTCACCATTGACAATAATTTGAACTTTGATATCCATATTAACAATACCATAAAAACTGCCAACAAAAAGCTAGGCTCTCTCTATAGGATAAAATCCTTTCTCCTACCTTCAGCTCCAACCACAATAGCACACACTCATCTTATCTCTTCTCTTCTCTATGCCTCACCTATTTTTACTAACCTATCAAAAAATAATCTTAACAAATTGGAAATGTCCTACAATAATATTGCCAGATTTGCAACAGGCAACCCATTTACAACCCATCACTGCCTCAATTTAAGGCAGCTAGGATGGCTTGAACTACAACATCTAATTAAATTTCATCAGCTAACTATAGCCCACAGCACTCTTTACAAACCATCCAAAACACCTATTCTTTCCACACTAATCACTCCCTATAAAAACCTGGAATCCTTAAGGTCTTCTCAGAAACTTCTAGTACATACAACTAAAACAAACAATAAAGCTGGTGACCCCCTTTTTTCTAATATAGTTGGAAAAGCCTGGAACCTCCTTCCAAATGAACTCTCCACACTTCCTTCACTACCCTGTTTTAAAAACAAATTAAAAGTACTCCTCAAAACTCATTGGTTATGCCCATGCTCTAAACCTGACTAGTCTAACTGTCCTAATATACTCTGATCTTCCAAACCCATTAACACATTAAAAGCAACTCCTTCCTTATTAAACAATGTTACTAATTATCTCTTGAAAAACTTGATTGCATTTGCATTCCTTTATTATGCCTGTATCTCTGCATTGCAAACTATAGATTGTACTTGCATCCTTTATTATGTCTGTATTCTGCACTGTAAATTTTATGGTGATAACCTGTTATACATACTGTAAATAGCTTTTTTTTTTATTTTAGCTATCTCATGTTAATTGCATTGTTAATTGCATTGTCCTAGCTTTGGAGCTTAACTCCTCGGGCCTCTACTGAAAATGGACATGTATCCAGTTGGACTAGCCCGGTCAACAAATGTAAAATAAATAAATAAATATTGTATTGTATGCCTGCATTACATTGGAGGTTTTGTAAAAAAGCACAGAGTTACATTAAGCAGAGTTACATTAAGGATCATAAGGTTCTTGTGTTACATTGGGGGTTTTCTATGCATTTTGTATGCAATACATTATCATGCATCAATGGTCAAGGGCAAAATGTGCTTGTGTTTACACTGACAATGCTAATGTGAATGGCATGTCAATCATGACTCATTCATATGCTGGTTCGGCCATCAATCATCCAAGCCTCGCCCACTCTTGAGCGAAACTCCGGGTGAGCCAGTCAAGTAAAGTATTGCCCTGTTTTTGTTGTCTGCATTTTCCCTGTTTACTGTCTATGTGTCTCTCAGTTGTACTAAATGGCCTCTGGGGATTACACCTGTCATATACAGGCATTCCTACACATTCAATTTATGGTGGACGGTGTGGGTAACAGTGCTTAATACAACACTATTATTACATGATTGCAAATCTACATTACCATATTATACCAGCATATAAACATGCAGTCCATTAGTTAGACCTGTTTTGTCAGGATATTACACTTTTATTGCCATACAAACAATATGAAACTTCCTGCCATATTCTCTAGTGTATCCAGTACTTGCCTTGAACAATACAGGTTTCATACTAGCAGTTACTTTACTACTACTTTTATTTTTATTTCCTGTGACAGTAAAAGCATGAGTATTACTGACCTGCCTTGCATGGCAACTGCACCAGATGGCTGATGTGGGCCTCCTGGTTCGCGGCCCACTCTGTTTCAGCCATGGGGGACATAAGAGGAATATTTAGCCATACCTATCCATGATATACCTCAGCTAGCACTTATTACACACATACTGGGGTGATACTTACACACGTCTGGAACATCTCCTGATGCTCTAGCCTCTTGGAGCCACTCCTCCAAGAGGTCCCCCTTCCGCTGCTTCAGGTCGGCATAGTGATGTCTGATCTGCTCACCAGTTCGGGGTATGCCAGTGGCACTGGTGAGGTCATGGGCGAGATGGTCCTAGGCCTCTGCCTTATATTGGGAGCCCTGGTACTGTCCCTGCAGCAGTCTCTGTGCATGGTCTTTAACTAGGAGTCCTGCCATGACCTTGGACTCCTGGATGCACCAGCGCTGCACCTGGAAGTGCACTCCTTCTCCCGTTACTGACATAGTACCTGCAAGAGAAAGCTACAACCAGTTATGAGCTGTATTTCCACCTCTTGGGTGTAAGTAGGGCCGATTTCCCACACTTTTCCGTGATTGGCCTGTTTTGAAAAGGCTAAGCTATGGGAAAATCTGCTTACCTAATGTTGGCATTGTTTAAAGGGGTATACCACTGGGCACAAAGAGTTAGCTGGTCTGCACATTGCTCACACCTCCTAAGCTGGCCTGTGCAATGCTTAGCGTTGCTTACATTAGACATTCATTATAATGCCTTTTTGGCATAGTGTTATTATTCATTACACCTTATATGTATGCCTAGTATCCCTGATTGATGTGTATGTACAGTCTGTGGAGTCCTTG
>NC_056726.1:1548611139-1548633397 GCF_019279795.1 Protopterus annectens
TGGTCGAGAGGAGAAGGTCAACACTTGCACCACACCACATGCAGCACATAGCCCTCCAGAACACCCACCATCACAGCTCTCACATAAAAACACAAACCACACACCCACCATTGCGGAGGCTCTGAATAGAAATCTACCCAAACAGCAGAGACCTCCAAGGCAGAATTGTACTTGACCACCACAACACAGCACAAACCACAAGACATATAGCTCACCTATACAGTGTGCTCCTCAATCTAAGCCCCTAAGGCAAAACAGCTTGCCCAATACACTAATCATAGGTGACTCAGTAGTGAGGCACACTGATGTCCCACTCACTAGTTTGAATAAGGAGAAGGTAGCAGTCAGCTGTCTATCAGATGCAAGGATCCGACACATAACACATGCACTCAGGTCACTCCACAAGAAGTACAAGTATGACTCTGTCACTGTCCATGTGGGTGTGAATGACCTGAGATGCACCTCCCTGGACTACATTGAAAAGAGACATGGAGGATCTCTCAGATTATGTGGCCCAGGCAGGTATGATCATAGCCCTTAACAGCATCTTACCATTGCCCAGAATGATACTGCAGTACAAGCAGAAAATGATTGACTTCAACAATTGGCTAAGTATCTGGTGTCATTCTAAGGGGATTCAGTATCTGTCTGATTGGGATGACATGGAGATGGTCTGTATCTGTCACCCCTGGGTTTCCGGATACTTGCTAAGGCTCTTGCCACCCCATAGTACCGTTTTTGGTGATGTTCCAAAGACCAAATTACCACATTAACAGCTATAAATAAATGCAGTGTGAGGGCCATGCTACTCAATGCTAGAAGTCTAAATCTCAAGATGCACTTGCTCGAAGCACTCTTCAAAATGGAGAAAATCGACATTTGTGCTGTAACGGGGACCTGGTTTAAGGCAGCAGAAAGCACCCCTGCGCTATCCTGTTATAGGTGGTGGGAAAAAATTAATGAGATTTGTGATGTGGGTTTTTTGGCTATACTTTTTTAAAACTTGGAAAATGGAGCATGTTAACATAGATTGTTTTACATTATGAACATAAGCTCTTTTATTCGTATAAATAAATATGCCTCACTTTTTAACGAATATTGGAATGTGTTCTTATTTGGTTTGACAAATATGTCTATGTTCCAATGCATAATATAAGTATTAGTGGTTTATTTAATGAATGATGTTTTTTTCTGATTGTTGAATGACATGTATGCATTTTTGCATTATGATGTTTTAATACAGTTTTCATTTGTAAAAAAAAAAAATCCACAAATCACAAAAAGGTAATAATTCACAATTCTTCGATTCTTGTAGTGGAAACTGACCCCCCCCCACCGATGAAGGATGTCAGCCATTGTCCTCCATTCTGTAAACATACAAGCTTCAAGGCTGCACAGTCACAGCAAAAGAAAACGTTAAAATAAATTACATTTTCTAATTTCTTCCAAGTTGTGTGAGCACAAAGATAAAAGTGCACACATACACTGAAGCAACATTTGACATAGTGAGAAATTTACAAAAGAAAAATAATTTAAAAGATATGCACCACTTCAAGTGTTAAGTCCATGTACCATAACAAATATTCGTATTTCCTGCTTTTACCCTGGATGAATTTTTCAGCAGTTGCACTTATTATTAACAATAGCACTAAAATGTTGAATATATTTCATTACTGGAAATATAATTCTGACAATAAGTTGGAGGGAAGCTGAAGTCAATCATAATAATTTTTTTATTAAAATTTTCTCCACGTGAATCACCTGGTTTCTCTAAATCAACTATTCTTCAGTTATTTTGAATCACCGTGTCAGTGCAGTAAGAAACAGAAGATAATCATCATTATGGATAGCTTCAGGAGTTCTTTCCCCTCTGGTATATGGCTTGCATCAAATGGCCTTATGCTAGGACTGCTGTGGATGTAGGTGGACACATCCTTGCAAATCCTACAGAATGTTTGAAAGTTTAATGCTTTATTCCCAGGAATATGGTGGATGTTAGATTGATCCTTAATCAGTGATAGTGCAGAGTCAGAAAAGCTTCATGACTGGATATTTTCTTATTTATGTTTTTGGGCAGTAATGATGGTAACCTTCACTTCAAATTAGTTAATTTACGAAGTGGATACATTTTCTAAAAACAACAAAAGATGAAGAGGTAGCAGATTTCTAGTTTAAGTTTCCTGAGGAACTGATAGTTAACATCTGCAAAGCATCATAATATATAATGAATCTCATCTTGAGGCACCAGCTTTGAAGTCAAATATTAAAGTGGATTATCCTTTCACTAAATGAGAGTGGCACAGTGGTGCAGCAGATAATGTTGTTGTCTCACAGCAAGAGGTTCTCTGGTTTGATTCTTGGGTGGGGTGTCATCTGCATGTCCTCCCTGTGTTGACATGGGATTTTCTCTGGGTGGTCTGGTTTCCTCCCACATTCCAAAGATAAGCAATAGTTAGATTAGACACTTGAAACTGATGTAGATGTGAGATATGGGAAAACAACCACAGCAGGGCTAGCCACCTAGCAGTGTAAACATTGGCTTTGGATGATTGTCAGTGTTGATGTGATACCCCAACCCCATGTAATGGGAAAGGGCGTGATTGATCTTATCCCTAAACTGGGATGCAATCTTTGATGGGAAAATGATCTCATTTAATACACGCATCTTTCTTCCTTTATAAACTGGATGTGGATATTACCAATGCACCATTTTACATCTCCCCCAGACTGGAACATCTGTCATCATTGCGTCATACAAGAACAATGCCTTAGCCAAAACCATCCCTAACACACTGACATATTCTGGCCATTTCTCTTATTTTATCTCCAGGGAAGCAAAGGGCCCTAACTCATTTCTTATTCAATTCAGTGTAATATATGTAATCAAATCAATCAATGATAATCACACTGCCTGTTGAAACACACTGATGTTTTGAATATGATTTGACTGCATTTTGCATGCAGACAAAGTCTGTTTAGATGTCAGATGAAACCACAAGTATCATAATGCATTTGTAGACGTGTGTATCGTTAGTGTTAATGCCTGCATAGATGTCAGATGAAGCGACATCTGTTATGGTGCATTTCTAGCACTGTGTATTTGAAGTCTATTGTTTCTTACTCAAAGGCCAGGTATCTCCAAGAACCCCAGAACTAAGGGAAGGAGACTACTAGTATCTTTAAGTGCTATTATTTTTAGCTTAATCATGTTGATATATTCATATCACTCGCGCATTATTTCATTGTGAACAATAAGTAATGTATTACTGGTAACCATGAGATTCTACCTGCGCTGTCTCAGAGATATCCACCATTTAGAAGGCCAGAAAAAGAGAGCTTGTGAAGTACCTGCACTATAGACTTGTCAGCAGAAACAAATGAGGCTTTCTATATGGCATGGCTATTAGCTGCTGTTAATAAACTGTATTTATATACATTGGGAAGCTACTACTCTGTCTATCACAATTAATGTTTTCAGAAGCAGATAGTTCAGTTTAGCCCATACTTTCTGTGCAAACATGAGCATAAACTTTCATCTTTTTATTTGTCAGCACTGAGGTATGCTGGGCATATGACATAATAGTCACAGATCCACTGAATACTTTTAATGCTTCAAAGTTACAGTACCACCAAATATCTTCAAACTACAAAACAATCACAGTGAAATGAAATACAGTCAAGAATGAACACTTTTTTAATTATAATTCTCTTAGGGTCTCTAGGATTGCAGTTGCCATCTGTCTTCTGTGCTGGTCTGTGTGGAATTGTGCTGTCTGCATATCCTCTGAGACTATTTTGAATAAGACAGAGAATCCTTACATAGCCTGAGAAGTTTCTACAATGCAGGAATCCATCAGTGCTTCCAAACAGGAATTCACCATTCAGGACATGGACCTTCCAGAAGTAGTGACAAGCACTTTTGAAGCTTGGACTAACATAAATATTTATCAAAGACACACTAAGCTGATAAACCCTTTATTTATAATAGTCAAATGGAGTTTGATATGAACTTTAGATGTGAATGAGACTGAGTGATCTGAATAAGGTTATTTCAGGTAGGAGAAGTAGGTATGTATAGAACTTGTTTATTGGTGGGTAGAACATTTTATATGAAATTTGGAATGTGGTCCCACCGTTCCTGATATTAGGAGGATGGCCTCCACTCAGTTTTGGATCAAATATAGTAAACAAATGGCCAGCTTGACAATGAGTTGTTGGTTGTTTGAAGAAGTGGACATTGCTAGTCTGGGACCAGAGATAGTAAGGAATACATTTTTTGATGAGGTCTAAATTATGTTTATGGGGTGATATTAAACTTCAGTGTTTATATATAGGGTAAAAAGAAACAGGGCAGATTTTTCTTTATTGGGAGCCAAGTATCTCGGCAAAGATGCAGTGGGTACTTGAATTTGGAAGAAAGAATGATAACTTTACGGATACAGTTAAGCAAGTTTTGCAGCTCCTTTATGCTTTGAAACCTGCATTAGCAAGAAAAAAAAAACATCATATTCAAGCTGTACTTGTAGGACATATTTACTAATAGAGTCTCTGACCTTGGAGGAAAGAAACGGAAAATGTGTAACAACAAGATAGATCTGGGTTATTCTGAATTTTAGCTGGCTGATGTGGTAATGCATGGGAGGTGTAGTAACTAAGATTATACCTAAGTATTTGAAAAAAAAGATTTATTAGATGTAGTTACTATGAAATGACAGGGATGGACTGAGGTGAGAGCATGAATTAAGTCCTGTGGCAGTAGGCAAATATTATAGGCTTAATTTCATTCCATTTCAGGGAGAAATGGTTATTGTGTTTCCCGCTGAGGTTTTGGATGTCATTTGACAAATGTTATTTTCTGGTATCGGCAGAAGGATGTGATCTAAAGATGACTGGGTCATCAGTATATAGACTAATACTTCACAAGTGAAGGTGAGATGGCATAGAGTTAGTGAGGAGACTGAAGAGTAGAGGGCCTAATAGAGAGCCTTGTGGGGCAGGCGAAAGAATGAGTGTAGACGAGAAAAAGAGGGGCATGAGTTTATTATAAAGGATCTATATGAAAGGTACCAAACTAAAGTGTGAAGACCAGCATTACTGAAAATTACAGAGTTAATGGGGAGATTACAGTTCATGAGTTCAAATCCCTTATGAACAAAGTTAATGGAAGTAATCTGCAATTCACTACTGTGATAATAGTGGCACTTATGACTAAAGAGTCTAGTTTGTAAGATTCTCCCATGTGTAAAATGATGTTGAAATCTGATAAGAGTATTGTCTTTGTTTAGATAATTGGAAGCCTGATTAGTAAAGGCTGGGGACCGTGTATGCCAAGGTTTACAGCACATGACCGGCATTAATATGCACCATCAGCTAAGTGGCAGAAGTGAGAAGAAGGAACAATGAAGGGATGCCATGTCCTTTTGAGTTAAAAAATGCTCAGTTATGCAAAATAAAAGAAGGAGAGATAATAAAAAACCTAGAAAGAGAATGTGAAGGTGGAATAAATCTGGAACCATTGGGATGCCGAGATTTAAATACCTAGGAGGGCTATTATAGGAGTGGGAAAGGGAAGAAGGAAGGAAGGGTGGGCATAAAAGTGGGTCCAAGCATGGTATACTACTTGGAAAATGGGAAGTAGAAAAGTGGATGGAGAGGGATTATTCTACAGAGATTTAATGCAAAGAGGGAAATGGTGAGATGGAAAGCCAAGTAGAAAGCAGAAGGCTAGTAGGTAAGTGGGAAGAAGTTATGATTTTCAGGAAAGAAATTAAATGTTTTGGCCCCATTTGGGATGGCTAGATGTGACTATCATACAGATGGTTCTACACATCAGTAATGCTTGAGAAGAAAGGAACAATAGACAATCCTAAGTTCTAGAGATGTGAATACCGGGAAACTGAAATGATTAGTATTTTGTCAGTGTAGCTGGAAACATGGTAGAGGGAGGAATTTATCAAAAGGCAATAGAAAATAAGTGGAAGGCATACTTATTCAGCCAAGAAAAGTGGTGAAAAAAGAGAAAAAGGAGGGGTATGAATAACAATGCTTGTTATAACTTATTGGGAAAAAGGTGCAAACCTAAAAATATGAATGATAAAAGATGAAAGCAAGGTGGACCAGAGGTAAAAATATTGCCTTTAAAAAGGAAAATAAATGACATAAGATTAAATGTAAATGAAAATGAATGAAAGGATGACTGATGTCTGCAGTGTTACTAGAGATTACAGTGAGATGCTGCAAGATGTAGGGAATTAAGTATTGAATTATAAGATACCATTTTTTTCCATTAGTAAAAGTTCAATAGACAGATTTATTTGATGAACATGCAGAATAACTGGCTGTCCTGATAATGTTCTAATCCCATGAAGCTGATCTTAAGTCATGCAAACTGAAATCCTTCATCAATGTAATTAAAATCAGCTGTTTACATTACACTTTGAGCCTAATGTAGCATTTTGTATTACAGTTCTGTATCCTAATGAGATAGTCAGAAAATGACAAGTGGGAAAATGCTTCCCAAGAAGACTTAATCAGAGCTGCCAAGTAATTTATTTTATTTTATTTTGTTGCCAAATTTCAACCTATGAAGTCTATGACCTGTCTTCTGGGGAGTCCTAATGTAAGGGTCAATTTGACCTGACATTGGAGAAGTTCATCTTCTCTGTTTATTAAGTGCCATGGAATCATTAACTTTGGCCAGAGGGACTGACTCCATGATGTTGTGGCCTCCAGCCTGACAATAAAAAGGGCATCAGGAATTTGATTAGGGGCCCTGGCATTGAAAGAACCAACCAGGGGAGATGGAAGGGGCATGTGATGGGGCATGTGAAGGGGCGTGTGACGGGACATGTGAAGGGACATGTGAAGGGCATGTGATTGGACATGTGAAGGGCATGTGATTGGACATGTGAAGGGTATGTCAAGGGTCATGTGAAGGGGCATGTAAAGGGCATGTGAAGGGGCATGTGATAGGACATGTGAAGGGCATGTAAAGGGACATGTGAAGACCACGTAAGGGTCATATGAAGGGGCATGTGAAGGGGCATGTGAAAGGGCATGGCCCATTTGCCTCTCCCAAGGGGTCTAGGCAAGTTTGCTCACAGTCAAAGGCACACTAATCTACTTGATCTCCCTGGTGGAGATCAAAGAAACCGCCACTCATGATTCAAAGAAAGGGATAGAGCTACTTTACAATGTTTTCCATTACCTTTAAATCCTGTGTAATAAGATAACTTTGTAAAGTCCATGGTTTCATTATTTCAGCATTATTGCTTTGCAGACAAGCCACTCACATTTTATTACTAGATTTAGGCATTTCTGTTAAAAAGCTTGTGATCTCCCGTTTCACTTTTTACATTGCCACCTTATAGAATTCTATGGGTAATCATTTTATTTGCAAACTTCCTTTCTTAAATATCACAATTGCTCACTTCCCCTCTATTTCTGTTATTAATGACTGATCCTGTCTTTTCCTCTGGCTCTAATCCTTTCCATAAGCACAACCTCTCTTCAGGCCTTATCCTATTCTATATTTTGCATAGCTCCCTATAAATGTTCACCATTACGTCTCTGATACCTGGTTCATTCTCTACCACCCTTTCCTTATAATCTTTTAGCATGCAAATAATATTTTACTTATTTGTACTTTCCATGCCACATAGGTGTATAGGTATGTGCTAAGCTAGTCGCCCTTGTGGGCCATTTTAAGCCTAGCCAAATTCCTTTTTGGGGCTTAAGTGAACCTATCCCATAGTCAATTCTTATATATTACCCCTAGTGAGAATAAATGGGATCATCCCATAAATGATTTGAGGGGACCCACGCATAAGATAAAGTATTTAGGAGTTGTCTCTGTCCATTAGTAGTACAGGGCACAGTCATGGGATAAATGTTTTATTAATTATACATAAATCCAAGCTGTGCTTGGATACAGATAAGGATGAGCTTTGTTTTACATGGATGGCAAGTCTGTTCTAGAGCAGCAAAATCTTCTGCGAGATGTATTGTCCCTCTAATGTGCTCTGTTGATGTTGCAGCAGAGGTTTAGGTTCCTATACCAAGTAGACCTGATGCATTTGACTTGCTGATGCGCAGTAAATCCACCAGTACTGGATATGAGGATGCCTTGTATGCCAGACACAAGTCACATCTTAGTATTCTGTAGGATACCAAATATAGTGACAGAGCTTTGAGATGGTTGACGTAGAACATATTGTGTAAGCATTGTGTCCTTTTAGCAAAGTATCTCTGTGAAAATTGCAGTTGTTGCATGTGTCTGGACAGCTGCATGCCAAGGGGGGGTATGCACAATGATTACACTAATGAGGGCTGAGTAAAGGGGGACAATAACATAACTAAAGCTAGACAGAATCCATTTGTTTATAAGCTGTGCAATATAGAAGGACTTTCCTATGATAGTGGACACATGTAAGTCAAAAGTTAGGTCTCTGTCCACATAAGTTCCCACATTATGAGCAACTGGGACAACTCTGAGGGGCAAATTGTTAATGTGGTGGTTTCCATGGTGGATGATTATCTCAAAGATACAATAACGCATTTTTTGGCATTTAGTTTCGATATTTTTGACACCAGTTATTTGTTGGGGAGAAACCTTCCTGTAGGATGGCTAAGTAATTTGAGGACTCAATTACTACCCCTAGATTACAGTCATCTGCAAACTTAGTCAGCAGAGCACTTTGGTGTTGGCTTTTACTTCAGAGAAGTAGATGCCAAACAAGAGAGGTCATATCATTGAACCCTGGGGGACTCCACAGGTGACTGGTCTTTTCTGGAGATAGTTTCCCCTATTTTGATCTCTTCTACCTTATCTGTGAACCAATTGGCAATCTTGTGGGTGATGTGGGTGGTTATTCCTAGTTTATTTAGCTTTTCTACAATGCTGAGTGAGAAATTGTGTCAAAAGCTTTGGCCAGGTTGAAGAATGCAGTGTGTACCATTTTACATTCATCCATTGCTTTGATGATCTTTTTAAAAAAGTCCACAAGGTTGAGTAAGCATGACTTGCCCTTGACAAATCTAAACTGAGAAAGGTCCAGTGAAATATGTTCTTATTTATCACATCCATGATTAGTTCCCTGATAAGAATTTCTATGGCTTTGCATATGCGGCTGGTTGGATATATGAGTCTGCAATTGCCTGGGTCTGTGGAATGCTCTCTTTTATGCAGGGAAATGACTGTATTGTGAGGGGGGTGGCTAAATTGTGCTTCATGTTATTTAAAATGCATCCAGGAATATTGTCAGGACCCATTAATGCACAATTTGTAGCTTTTGATAGGATTTGGTCTTGTGTAATAGTTGTTGGTGAATTATATTCTGCTATATCTTGCATGATAGATGGAGGAGAGAGAGAGAGGGGTAAAGTTTGATCTGAATTTTCAGTCAGTAGGTTTAGAACATCTTCAGCCTCAGTTTAGTTAACATCATTCACAATCAGCTCAGTGCATTGTTGCATTATTCTTTTGACATTATGAACATAATGAAAAAAGGCCTTGTGATTGTCTTTGGCTTGGGTGGTTTTAAGCCTCAAACTTGGCTTTAGGGGTTTTATTTAGCTCCTGAGTTGCTTGTTTATTTCAATGATGAGGACTCTAATATTCTGGGAATTAATTGTCTTACTTTTGGCCAACCTTTTCTTCCTTTTATTGTAAACCTTGTTGATATTATGGTTCCACCATGGGGTGTTGTTTCTGAGGTTTGACCTGCACATGTTCCTGCTGGATATAACCGCATCTATGCAGCTGTTTACATGCTGGTATAGTGTGGTGATGTATGTTTCTGCATATTCAGTGGAGTTAACTGAGTTTTGCGGGGATTTGAAGCTTGCCAATTCATCACTTAGGAGTAGGTAGTTTGTCTTAGAGAAATTTCTAATGGCACCTTGGGTGGAAGGAGTCTCTGGTTTCAGTTTTATTTAGAAGAAGGCAACTTTATGGTTAGACCATCGATATGCAAAGGATGGTGCAAGATCCTCCAATATTAGTAAGGCCAAGAGGTTTTTCTTCTAGTAGATATGCAAAGGATGGTGCAAGATCCTCCCATATTAGTAAGGCCAAGATCCAAGATGTTGTTCTTCCAGTAGATATGCAAAGGATGGTGCAAGATCCTCCCATATTAGTAAGGCCAAGATCCAAGATGTTGTTCTTACAGTAGATATGCAAAGGATGGTGCAAGATCCTCCCATATTAGTAAGGCCAAGATCCAAGATGTTGTTCTTACAGTAGATATGCAAAGGATGGTGCAAGATCCTCCCATATAAATGATGCAAAGATCCTCCCATATTAGTAAGGCCAATATCCAAGATGTTCTTCCAGTAGATATGCAAAGGATGGTGCAAGATCCTCCCATATTAGTAAGGCCAAGATCCAATATGTTGTTTTTCCAGTGGATACTCTGACTACTTGTTCCAGGACAATTGCACTGATAGAGTCTATGAACCTCTTTGTGCTTATGCATTAATAGTGGTGCAGGTTTCCCAGATTATAGTTTGATAGGTTAGATCTCTGAGGAGAATGATCATCCTCTTCATAATCAACTCTTTTCTTCCCATTTTCTACTTGTGCTCAGGGTATCCTGTCACTTGCAGCCATCTCTCCCTATTCAATGCCACTCTCCTACCTTCTGCAACATTCATGGCTGACTGTCACAGGCCTTCTCTCACACAATCCATGCACCTCTTTGCTGGATTGCCTTGTTTTCTCTCAACTTCTACATGTCTGTCTCAAATCTTCTTCACCAGATTACCTGCTGCTTTCCTACACATACGCCTGAGTCACAGTAATATATTCTCTTTGACTTTTTCTGTAATTGGAGCTGCTCTGACTTCTGCTCTTATATCCTCATTTCTTTGTCTTTCCCATTGTGTCCATCCTACTACCCATCTCAGGCACTTCCTCTACATCATCTCTGGCTTCCTCAACTACTCTGCCTTTACTGACCAGTATTCAGCATCATACTGTAGTACTGGCTGCACCACTGCTTTGTGCACATTACTTTTCAGCTTCTTTGGCATTGTACGATTATACACTACCCCTGAAACTCTGTAACAGTTTGTTGCAGCCCTTCTGATTCTAGCTTATTCAGACTTTCCTTCTCCTCAGCCACCCCTTCCAGATACTTGAAACTGTTAACGTGTTCTGCTGTTCACTATCTCAATGTATTTATTTAACATTTGTTGACTGGGAAAGCCCAATTAGGAGAGAGCCTATTTTCAGCGATGGCTCGGGGAGAAATATTCCAGACGCATGTCTTTGGAATTTTCAGCTTCTTCTGATTTCCCTCATTTGCTACTATTACAACTGTCTTATCTGTACTCAATTTCATCCTATGTGCCTTCAGTTTTGCATTCCATTCCCTTACCTTTGCTGAAGTTCTTTCTCAGACTCTGCCTGTAATGCCACATCATCTACATAAAGCAATTTTGTTGACCTGTTCCCTCTAACCTGTTTGCTAGTGTAGTCCACCACTAGCATGAACAGCAGTGGGCTCAGAGTTGAACCCTCTTGCATACCCACTCCCACTGGGGACCCCTCTGTAAGTCTGAACACTGTTTGAACTTAAGTCATCTGTTCCTTGTACATAGCCTGAACTAATTCTACCAATGATTCTGGGACTTTAAACCATCACACGACTGCCCAAATTATCTTTCTTGGGACCTTATGATATGCTTTCTCCAAGTCTAGGAATGTCTAGTAGAAATCTCTCCTCATTTCTAGATTCCTCTCAAGTATTTGGCTCGCTGCAAACATCGAGTTGGTTGTGCTGCATCCTGATCTGAATCCAAACTGCTCATTTCCCAACTTTCATGCAGTGTGATAGGAGTTTGATACCTCTATACTGCCCACAGTTGTGAATGTCCCCTTTGCTCTTGAACCCTGGCAATAGTATGCTTATTCTACAGTCATGTGGGATACATCTTTCTCTCTATACTGCTATGAGTATTATCAGGAGCCATTTCTCCCCACCTCACCCAAAGTCTTTCCCTGGCTTCATTTTCCTTAGTGCTTTTCTTACCCCTTCTAAGATGGGCTCCTCCTCTTCCATCACTGCAGGCTTTTTCTGGGTCAGTACAACTTCTGTGGGGTTTTCTTTATTCAGAAGCTGCTGGAAGTACTCCTTCCATCTGCCTTTGATGTACTGTGGACTGGTGAGTATGGTGTTTCTGGCATCCCTTATGAAGGGTGTCTGACTATCCTCTTTATCTTTCTGTCTTTGCCTTGCAACCTGATAGTTTCTTTCTGCCACCTAATGAGTCACTTTCCAGAAGTTGGTAAAGTGTCTCTGATAGCTTGTTCCTTGCTATTGCAACTCTTTTCTTAGCCTCTTTGTTAGCCAACTGGTATTCCTTCCTAGCCTGGTCTGTATTTTATATCTCCCACTTTTTCCTGCACTCCTTCTTTCTTTTGATGACTTCCTGCACTTCTGTTTTCCACTACCATCTTTCCTTATGCTTCTTATTTCCATACCTGGCTCAGCCGCATATCAGTTCTGTAGCCCTTATACATGGTGTTTTGAGGTGCTGCCATTCTTCTTCAACTCCACCTGTTTCCTCTTCTTCTTGAGGTGCTAGAGTCATGGGTCATTCCTTGAACTGTTGTGCTTTCTCTCCAATCAACTTCCAGGTCTTCAGCCTGGCCACTGCTGACCTTAAATCCTTCTTTAACCACTGCTTGAAGCTGATTCTGGCAACCAGTGGTTTGTGCTGTGAGACGACTGTTTCACTGGGGGTGACTTTGCAATTGATGATTCTACCCCAGTGCCCATTCCTTACTAGGAGAAAGTCTACCCGAGATGTAGGTTGGACACTTTTGTATGTGATCTTGTGACTGCCTGTCATTCTATGCATTGTCATCCCTTTTGGTAAAAACTCTGTACCCATGAACTACGACATAGGCGATAGTCTACTTAACACCGATAGTGTGATAAGAGACCTTGGGACATAGGTGGGCAGTAGTCTCTCCTTTGATAATCACACCACTCCAGTAGTCAGGAAATTATTCTGTATGACACACCTCATCACAAAAGGTTTCTCATCTAGGAAAAAAGAGGTCATTTTCCCCTCTACTCATCACTCATTAGACCCATTATAGAATACAGCACCCCTTTTGGTATGTACCTCAGAAGACATCTACAGAAACTGGAAAGGCTGCAGAAATACCTCACAAAGAGGATTACCAGCCTCAAACAGATGCCCTATGCAGACTGTCTCAAAAAAACTCTATCTTTACTCCATCGCATATCGCCTACTCAGAGACGATCTCTGCCTAACATACAAAGCTATGTCAAACCCAGAGTTGTTGGACATGCTTCACTTAAAGAAATCCCAATCCCTCTGAGCTGCATGCTCTAGGGACCTAAACCTTGTCACCACAATAAACAGAACATGCTGGAGGGATAGATTCCTATCCCAGAGACTTCCCATATTCTGGAACAAACTACCTATCTATATCAAGCAAAGCTCCTCATTAGCACTCTTCAAGAAAAATCTTGATGATTGGATGGGAGATAGGAAATTCACCCTGGGGATCACTTCTGTGGCTCTGCTTGAGAGGGGCACAGGAAAATAATTATCTTGGGTGGTGAAAGACAGGGTACCTTTTTGGCTAGGCTTATATAGGCTCTAGGGCCAATAGCCTAGTACCTTCCTATGAACCTATGAACCTATGTGTTAGCTACGATCAAGTCATTTGACAGAAGTCTAGAAAAGCCTCTACTTCTTTATTCCTGTTGGCCCATTCATGTGAACCCAGGCGGTCCTCATATCCTGTTCGGTCTGTCACAATATGTACATTCAGATCACGCATTATCAACACCAATTCCTGTTGTCCTGTTTTATCTAGTAAGTCCTGTAACTGATTTTTGAATGCACTCTTTTCCTCACTATCACAACCCTGTTGTATGGCGCAGGCTGAGATTATGAACAGTGCTGTATCATTACATTGGAGTCTGACTGCTATGAGTCTGTCCCTAATTCTGCGGACTTCTGTGAAAATTTGAAAGGCTGCCAACCCATCCTGATAGAATATTGTAAATAATTATATGTGATTTGTAAATATTAATATAATCCACAGGCTGGTTTTACACATGTAAAAGAGAACTATGTGTTATGATTAAACTATATGTTGTACTGAGCTTCAAAAATGTAACCACAGTGCACTCTGCTCTGCTGGAAGAAAGTTGATAAAGTAGAGCATTTTATGACTGTTTGATCTCAGGGCTTGGAGATGGGATGTCTGGATGAAGGAATCCCTTCTATTGTTTTGAGACCAGAGTTAATTGCAAGGTTTTACATGTATAATATATTTTATTGCTGTGGTTTCCTGGCCAGGTGCAAGTTTAATAAGAAAACTAAGAAATGTAAAATTAGAGTTTCTGTTAGCCTGGAAACCAGAGAAGTGTCAAGAATGATGTAATCTAAAATGAGTCAGCAGTGATGTATTTATCAATTTAAGACTCTCTCAGAGAATCAGAGCATTTTGGACTTTGTCTGAAGAACATCCACTCACCAGCACTTGCTTTGCTCTGTATGTTAAGTAGGATCTTAAACATTAGTACCTCTCTTAGAAATAGTTAGAAAATAGTAAGTTTAGTCTAGCTGTTTTTATATTTATGTCAGATTATTCTACAGTATTATTCTAAGCATTTTCCTGTGATCTCTGAAATCTTGATTAACACTATATTGAACTGAGGAGATTTGTCTTGTGTTTTTATTATTTATTATTAGATATTTTTAAACATTTCAACCATAGCTGTTTTGTGTAGAGATAATTTAAGCTCTAGTGCATGTATATAGTGATACTGTACAAAGCCACTCCAATAAGCCTTAAAAGATCTGGTCATACTTACTAACTGGATAATAAAAATGGGACACCCTTTGGTAAGGGCCTTATTAGTAGCTGATATTAAGGTGAATGTGAATATGTTGCTGGATTGAGCACTTATTTTCATAGTTGGGTGAGTGGATGTCAGGTCACCAATTTTGAAGGGCTGGCAGACCTTTTGGTGAGGGAACAAGCCTTTAGCACTTTGCCTGATAACATGAGGATCTGGTTAGCTGATAGACAATGTGCTACTTCAGAGAACTTGGGGAAGAAGGGAGACCTATACCTAGCAAGCAGGGCATCACTGCACAGGAAAGGGAAACCCAGTGTTGCTCATGGGTCTAAAGGAACCCATGGTGGGCAGCACAGACTGCCCCAACAGAATCTGACAGTAGCAGGGGAAGCCACTAGTCCAGGTACACATCCAGGACCTAGGGATAAATGTTTTGAAAGCAACCATGTCCACAGAGACAAGGTGGGGAAAAAAAGGTGAGAGAGCCAGTAAGTGGGAAGGACAAAATGCCAATATTAGGTTGTCTTGAGACAGCAGGGGTACTAAACTACCATCCTGAAGATGTCCTGATAGGGAAGGATTTTGATGAGGTGGTGCCATATGTTAATGTAGTTACATGCAGTCAGGCTTGGAGATAAGCATGTGGGTCTGGTAGCCTGGGGGAGACCCAGTCAGACCGCATTCTTGCAGCCAAGACTGGTGAGGTGGTTACTTCAGGGAGTGAGCTACAATGTAGCAGTGAGAATGAAGGTGAGCCACAGCTTTCTTGTGGGTACTGATGGTCCCTTGGACAGAGTGATTGTAAAGGTAGAGGTGAGTAGTAATACCCAGGCTGACAGTGAGACACCACTGTCAGAGGATGCCAGACTTCCTGTGGAAGGGGAGCTGGGAAGGGTTACAAAGAGAGAGTTGAGACAGGCTCAGCTCACAGACCCTACATTACAAGGCCTGAGGCAGGCAGCTAGAGAGGCACCTGATCCTCAAGGGAAGGTGGAATCTGCATACTGGGACAAAGGGTTACTGTACAGAGAGTGGACTCCTGAGGGAGGACTAGAAGGTGAGAGAATACAGCAGTTGGTAGTGCCTAGAGTCTACCATCTGGCACTTCTAGCCATAGCCCATGATATTCCCTTTGCAGGTCATATGGGCATAAAACATACAAAGAGTTATATTATGCCCAGAATTTCCAGAAATGTAACAGGGTACTGCAGGACCTGTGAGCAGTGCCAAAACCTAGGCAAGGCAGGAGACAAGGTGAAAGCTCCTTTGTTGTTTTTGCCTATGATTGAGGAGCCATTTCAGAGGGTAGCTATGGATATTGTGGGGCCTCTGAGTACCCCAAGTTCCACAGGGAAAAAGTATATCCTAGTGGTAGTAGACTATGCTACAAGATACCCTTAGGAAGTGGCTTTGCCCTCCATTGAGGCAGAAAAGGTGACAAATGCTTTGTTAGAGATTTTCAACAGGGTAGGTTTCTCAAAAGAAATACTAACTGACAGAGGTGCCAATTTCATGTCAGACCTGCTGGCTTGTCTATGGAAGTTCTGTGGGGTGATGCACCTGAAGACCACCTCCTACCATCCCCAGACTAATGGTCTTGTGGAGAGGTTAAACTCTACAATTAAGTCCATGCTATGAGCATTTGCAGACCAGTTTAAGAGGGAGTGGGACAAATATTTGCCCCATCTGCTGTTTGCTTACAGAGAGTTTCCTCAGGAATCCACAGGTTTTTCACCCTTTGAGTTGTTGTATGGGGATAGGGTGAGGGGGCCTCTAGATTTAATTCGAGATGAGTGGGAAGGTGAGTGTGAATCTTACAAGGAGTCTGTTGTAGCATATGTCCTAAACCTCAGTACAAGGCTCAGGGAACTCATGGGCTTGGCCCAGGAGAACCTGGTAGAAACCCAACAGCAGAAAATGGTCTGGTTTGACAGGAATTCTCGAGCTAGAGAGTACGCTGTCGGACAGCAGGCAATAGTTCTCATTCCTGTCAGACACAACAAGCTGCAAGCAGCCTGGGAGGGACCCTACAAGGTGGTAAGAATGGTAAGTGATTTTAACTACATGGTAGAACTGCTAGGCAGGAGGCAGGGACACAAATTGTACCATGTTCGCATGATGAAACCTTACCATGATAGGGAGGCCTTTGTGCTAAGTATTTGCAGTGGATTGCAGGAGGAGTCTGAGGGAAATCTGGTCACTGATCTCCTCAGTGAGTCTCGGACTGGCACCTCAGTGGAAGGGGTAGCACTTTCCCAGCAGCTATCTCCTACCCAGGTTCAAAAATCTGAGCAGTGTTACAGGTGTTTGGGACATATTCACTGGGAAACCAGGGTGTACCCACCTGATGCAGCACCAGGTAGATACAAGACCCCAAATGCCTATTAGACAGGCACCTTATAGGGTGCCTGAGAGAGTAAAGCAGACTCTGAAGGAGGAGATGCAGGATGTTGGTACTAGGGGTAATTCAAGAGTCCAGCAATCCCTAGGCCTCCCTAGTGGTGCTGGTGCCAAACAAAGATGGATGCACCAGGTTCTGTGTGGACTATAGGAAATGAAATAGTTACACAAATTCAGATGCTTACCCCATGCCAAGGACAAAGGAATCCCTAGAGCAGCTGGGTGGGGCTATGTATCTTACCACTATTGATCTTACCAAGGGTTACTGGCAGATACCCTTGTCTCCCACTGTTAGGGAGAGGTCAGTCTTTGTGACTCCTTTTGGCTTGTATGAGTTCACAAAGATGCCCCTTGGGATGAGAAATGCCCTAGTGATTTTCCAGAGGCTGATAGATCATATCCTAGCAGGAGCAGGAGGGTTTGCCCTTGCTTACCTAGATGATATTGTCATCTACAGCTATTCCTGGCAAGAGCATCTTCAACATGTCAGGGAGGTGCTGGCCAGACTACAGAGGAGAGAGTTGACCATTAAGTCCAGCAAATGTCAGGTGGGTATGGCAGAAGTTTCCTACCTGGGACATAGAGTGAGGAGTGGTAATATCAGACCAAAAGCTACCAAAGTGGAAACCATTCAGGCATGGCCTGCAACTGTTACCAAAAAGCAGGTGAGGTGGTTCTTAGGGACAGCAGGGTACTACAGAAAGCCCATCTCCAGTTATAGTACCATAGCTGCTCCCCTTACAGACCTGACAAGGAAAAACAGGCCAGATAAGGTAGTGTGAACCACAGCATGTGAGCAGGCATTCCAGAAGCTAAAAGAAGCTTTTGTAGGACCCCCTGCGTTAGCCAGTCCAGATTACAGGAAAGAATTTGTTGTGCAGCTGGATGCTTTGAATCATGGGGTCGGGGCTGTATTTGCTAGATTTCTTCAGAGGGAGAAGAGCACCCTGTGGTTTATCTCAGTCATAGGCTCCAATCCATGGAGGAATGCTATGCAGCTGTAGAAAAGGAATGTCTAGCCATAGTGTGGGCACTGCAGAAACTTTAGCCTTATCTGTATGGAAGAAAATTCATTGTAGTTACAGATCACAATCCCCTAACATGGTTACATCGAGCCAGCCAGCAAAATGCTAAGTTGTTAAGACGGCGTCTAGGGTTGCAAGCATATATGTCAGTATAGTACTGCAGTGGGATTAGCAATGCCAACACAGATGAGCTCTCAAGGCAGGGAATGGTGTAAGGTATACTCAGATAGACCTAACCCTCTCAAGCAACGTTTCTCAAGGGTCACTTGTAAAACTAGCTTGAGTTCTCAGGGAGGGAGAAATGTAAAAAACTGAAAGGCTGCCAGCCCAGCAATATAGAATCTTGTAAATAATTCTATGTAATTTGTAAATATTAATATAATCCACAGGCTGGTTTTATAAATGTAAAAGAGAGCTATATTTTATGATTAAACTATATATTGTCCTGAGCTTCAAAAATGTAACCACAGTGCACTCTGCTGGAAGAAATAAAGTAAATCATTTTATGACTGTTTGATCTCAGGGCTCGGAGATGGGATGTCTGGATGAAGGAATTCCTTTTATTGTTTTGAGACCAGAGTTAATTGCAAGGTTTACATGTGTAATGTCTTTTATTGCTGTGGTTTCCTGGCCAGGTTCAAGCTTACTAAGAAAACTAAGAAATGTAAATTTAGAGTTTCTGTTAGCCTGAAAGCCAGAGAAGTGTCAAGAACTATGTAATCTAAAATGAGTCAGCAGTGATGTATTATCAATTTAAGACTATCTCAGAGATAGAGAATCAGAGCATTTTGGATTTTGTCTGAAGGACATCCGCTCACCAGCACTTGCTTTGCTCTGTATGTAAGTAGGATCTTAGACTTTAGTGTCTCTCTTAGAAATAGAAAAGAGTAAGTTTAATCTAGCTGTTTTCTATATTTACGTCAGACTATTCTACAGTATTATTTTAAGCATTTTCCTGTGATCTATGAACTCTTGACTAGCACTAAGTTGAAGTGACAAGATTTGTCTTGTGTTTTTATTATTTATTATTAAATATTTTAAACCTTTCAAATATGGCAGCTTTTTGTAGAGATAATTTAAGCTCTAGTGTACAGTGTCTGTATATAGTGATACTGTACAACGCCACTCCAGTAAGCTTTAAAAGTTCTGGTCACACTTACTAACTGGATAATAATATTGCACAGTAATATTGAGCACCCTTTGGTAAGGGCCGTATTAGTAGTTGATATTAGTGGTTGGTGACAGCTAGTACTACCTTGTAGACTGGCAGGAAAGGGCATAGCTGGAGAACCTGTGCCAGCCTTCCCCAGGAGTGTCTGTGTCTTTGTATATAACTCATATCTTAAAGTGTGTGTGTGTGTGTGTGTGTGTGTGTGTGTGTGTGTGTGTGTGTGTGTGTGTCAGCTACTTGGGCAGGGACACAAAACACTGGCTGGACAGAGAGGGTGCTGGAGGTTTTAGCTTGACCACTTCGTTGAGATCTATACCCTATAGCTGTGCCATTGGGGGGTCTTATTGGGGATCTGGAGAGAAAGGGAGAAACCAGCCCCAAACTTACTGTGATCTATGTATGGTCTTAAGGGAAATTGTATTTTACTGTGTGTGTATTTGTTATCCTTCCCAATGTGGACGTCCCTCACTGGTGCTAGTTTTGAGGATTGAGGTTCCTTGATTACTGGGTCAGTGCATGGGTGTCACAACTTCCTTCATGGTCTTTGAAGCCTCTCCCTCACCACAATTCCCACATCATTTGTAGCTTGTCCTCCTCCTGAGTAGTAGACTCTGGATCCCAAGCCAAGTGGCTTTGCTGCACTGCCCTTCTACCTTGTGTCCTGGATACACAGGATGTCCATCCTCCTCCTTACCATTATGCCATCCACTTCCAAACCTCATCCTGTCAGTGAGCCTACACTGAGTGTGACAGTTCTTAGTTCATGTTTGTCAAGTTGATTGTTTTTACGTTCAGCTACTGCTTAACAGAGCTATCCCAGGTAACCAAGTTGGGCAACTGGACACTAGCTGGCCAGTAGCTATTTAACTATCACCACACACTGGCCAATATGGGCACATACACCTCTCCCACCATTAGCATGGTCCCTGGTGTAGGTCAGAGTAGGCCCGGCCCTCAACCCGCTTATCACTGACAAATATCCAAGCCCATTTTGGCAACATTAGACAACATGACCAGATCACCTAGAGCCATACTTTTACACTGTTGCGTGGCTAGCCCTGCTGTGGTGCAAAGTCTGTGATCCATGTTCTCCTATCTTGAGGATACTATGCACCACAGTAGATGGCCAAGGTAGTTGGTTAATACAACTGCCCCCCCCCAGTGCACCATAAAGAGTTCTATACTGCTGCCCGCAGCTCCATTCTTTGGTAAGTTTCAGGTGGAAACACACAACATGTTTTTTGGAGGTGGGAAGAACCCAAAAGAGATATACAGTGAAAATGTAAACTTCAAATAGGCATTGGTCAGAGGTCAGGATCGAACCTTGAATATTGTTCATGGGAGACAAGGCCTTAGCTATCATGCCAACTGGTCTCTAAGAAATGATACTGGGCTTAATACTGAGTGATTCCTTTTCTTATAGATCGGCAATGTCACTTTTTTGACTCATAGAGGAAGTTACATAGCTATCTAATATATGGTACAGGACCAATAAAGCCAAACAGACAGGGCAACCAATAAACAATTTCAAGTAAATCCCAATAAATTTCAAGGAGGATGACTACTGCAATTGAATGTTGCTTTAATCCAAAATTAACAATACAACAGTACAACAAACACCCACTGGAAAGCCACAGCAACAAAAAATGTACGTTATGGAACAGGACCTTTCTGATGGTTATTTGGACATAGTACGGGACCTTTCTGATGGTTATTTGGACATAGTACAGGACCTTTCTGATGGTTATTTGGACATAGTACGGGACCTTTCTGATAGTTATTTGGACATAGTACGGGACCTTTCTGATGGTTATTTGGACATAGTACGGGACCTTTCTGATGGTTATTTGGACATAGTACGGGACCTTTCTGATGGTTATTTGGACATAGTACGGGACCTTTCTGATGGTTAATTCAACATGAAAAAACCGAATACATCTTGCTGCTTTACGAGCCTTGATGTTTCTTCTGAATGATGATGCAGACATCTCCACCTTTTTTCACTCCTATGTAGTAGATGGTTCTATATGTGTGGAAAGCATTATAGCCCTGTACAGCCAGAGTACTGTCCACTGTTTTAAACCAAGTCTCAGTCATTGCACAGAGATCTATGTCCTCCAGGGTAAGGTAGGCCTTCTTGTTAGTTGTTTTGGCTCCTATAATTAATCAGTAGCACCTTCATGTTCTCTTTTGCTTGCTTTGTTATGAGAGTAGGTTTATCAGGATGGTGCTGCCTAAAGAAAGGCATTATGGGGGTGGACAATGGCTTTGCCAATAATCATGACCCTAGAGGGGACAGATGTAGGCCTCCCCCAGTGAAACAACATGATCTGTTGATCATAAACACACAGTGTGACAAAAATTAGACCCCATTTGAATGACACCAAAAACTAAGCCAATTAATGAAGTCAATTATTTTTTGCTCTTATAGTGACATCATTTTTGGAGAAGGTAGAATGCTGCTCAGTGCTAGCCTCATATCTGCATGGGCCACATAGTCTGGGAGCTCCATCAAGTCATGTAGCCCAGGGAGGTACATCTGATGTCAATGGCACCCACGTGTACTGTGACAGAGTTTAACAAATGTGCAGGACTTAAAAATAATTTATGCAATGTTACTTAGGTTAAATGAAATATAGCAATATATGTGCAGCATAATGTTTGTTACTTTTAACTTGTTACTACAGTTTGATTATGTTTATATAAATGTAAATGTGCCTACATCACAAGTGATAATTCAGTAAAGGTGTTTACAATAAAAAGGACTTGAGTGCATATGTGATCTGTTGGATCCTGACACCAGACAAGCA
>NC_056726.1:1548633897-1548651912 GCF_019279795.1 Protopterus annectens
TCAAATTAAACACCATATTCTCATTCTAAGGCCCCTCACTGGTCCAAATAAGTAATTTTACAATTTAGCACTAATAAACCATAAGCACTACTTACTCTTATTCTCTCTATGATTACCTTGTCCCCTATTGGTCCATTTTAATTCAGTTCCCTATATTACTCTAGCATGTCCAAAGGTCAGTCAATAGTTTCCTCTCCAGTCCAGCTGGTGAATCTGGGAATTCTGAGGAAATGTTACAACTGTCTCATGTACATGGACAACCCTCTCCTCCTCCAAACAGGTTCAAATATATGTGAGAGATGCAACCATATAGCCAAACTGGAGGCTGAGCTCTTTCATCTCAAAATTGGTGTAACCAGTCAGGAGGAGAAGGTAACCTCACACAACACAATTCCAGTATCACATAGTCCCACCACAACAGCGAACCAAACACATAAAAACACAAAAACATACTCGGAGGCTCTAAATAAAAATCTACCTAAGCAACAGAGACCTCCAAAGCAGACATCCAAGCAAACGCTACCCCAAAAACAAAACACGTACAACACATAGCACACAAAGTCAGTGTGCCAAGCAGTCACAGCCCTTAAGGCTGAATAACACACCTGATACTCTTGTAATAGGTGACTCATTGTCAGACACACTGTCCGCTCACCAGGCTGAATAAAGAGAAGGTCACAGTGAGCTGCCTGTCAGGCTTAGGATCCGCCACATAACGCAAGCACTCAGGTCACTCCAAAGCAAATACAAATATGACTCAGTCATTGTACATGCTGGCATGAATGACCTGAGACATACCTCCCTCGACTACATGAAAAGAGACATAGAGGAGCTCTCTGATCATGTAGCCCAGGCCGGTATGACCCTTACCTTGAGCAGCATCTTACCCTCACCTAGAATGATGCCACAGTATAAAGACAAAATGATCGATTTTAACAATTGGCTAAAATTTTGGTGTCATTCAAAGGGGATCCAGCGTCTGTTAGCCTGGGATGACATGCTCGACAAGCCACGTTAGCTTCTGGCTTAGGACGGCTTGCACCTGTCACCCTGGGCTTTGGATATTGGCAAAGGCTCTTGCCACCCCCATAGTGCCTTTTTAGGCAAGGCTCAAAAGTCAAACCCACCTCCATAGACAGCACAAGGAACAAGAAACTAAGGGTACTGCTAAACGCCAGAAGTCTTAACCTCAAGATGCATGCACTCAAAGCTCTCCTCAGTATGGAGAACATCGATATCTGTGCAGTGACAGAAACCTGGTTCAACCCGAGAGCACCCCAGCACTACCAGGTTATACCTCATATCATGCTTTTCCAAAACCTGGACCGAACCACAAAGGAGGGGGAGTTTCCATATTTATCAAGGATATCCACACCTCCAGGTTAGTGGCATTGCACGAAGTATCGGAGACTATCTATGTGCAACTGACAGTAGGCAAGACTGCTTTTCAGTTTATAGCATCCCACAGACCACCCTCTCAAAGTCAGGAATCCCACTCGGCTTTCCTGAAAACATTGGAGAACATGAAGATCTCTCCGAACACCATTATATTGGGCAACTTCAACCACCCAAACATAGACTGGGAGCATTACTCAAGCCCCAGCACCTTAGCCCAAAGGTTCCTGGAATTTATAAACTCAAATGCTATGGAACAACTAGTCACCACTCTCACAAGAGGGGAAAACATACTAGACCTGATCATTACCAACATGGGGACACTATGCTCCATACCAGAAGTATATCCCTCATTGGTAAGATCAGACCATAAATTAATTTCACTGGATATCCACATCCTGACCCCACCCCCAGCCCAGAAAACCACAGTGAAAAACTTCTCAAAAGCAAACTTCACACTTCTCAAAACTGAAGTGGAATCCTTCAAGGCCCCAGGGCCAGTGGAAACTACAGCCCAAGCTGCAGAATCTTATATAAACGCATTCTACGGACATCTCCAGGAATGCATGGATCATGCTATCCCAAACAAAATCAAGACCCAATCATCCAAAGGCAGGCGTCCAGTCTGGTGGACCCCATCCATAAATAAACTGTACAACAGAAGGAGGAAGCTACTACACGATAGAGCAAAATCCCTAAAAGGGAAGGCATCTCTGATCAGTACTAGCAAAAAAATTACGATCACTCATAAAATCCTCCAAGGCCAGCTTCGAGAGAAAAATTGCACAGGACACTAAAGACAATCATAAGGCTTTTTTCAGTTATGTTAGGAACCTGGGATGCAACTCCCAGGCTTGTTCTGAGTTGATTCTAAGCGACAAAAAATACACTGAACCCACAGACATCGCCAATATCCTGGCAGACAGGTTCAGTGCAAACTTCTCCACCCCTTTCCCCCCCAAAAGAGCAAGTATCTATCCCTGTAGAGTGCAGCCTCCCAAACATCTCTGATGCTCAGGTGAAGGCCGCCCTCTTCAAAGCAAAAAACACTGCTTCCATGGGACCAGATGGCATCCCGGGTTGCGTCCTACATGAACTTCAAGAAGGACTAATCCCTCAAGTAAAACTGCTGTACAATCTCAGCCTCACTACAGGATATGTGCCCAAAGAATGGCGTACAGCAACAGTGGTCCCACTCCACAAAGGTGGCGCCTCTGCAGACCCTGGAAACTATCGCCCCATAAGCCTGACTAGCCTAGTCTGCAAGGCTATGGAGAGGATAATCATGGAACTCATAAACAAAGACATTGGGGTCCTACAGACACTAGATCCTACCCAATTTGGCTTCGTCAAGGGCAGATCTTGCCTTTTGAACCTGGTCGACTTCTTTGAAACAGTCACCAAGGCCATAGATGAAGAGAAGGTAGTCCACACAGCCTATTTGGACCTCACAAAGGCATTTGACACAATACCCCACTCGGGCATCATAGATAAGCTATCCAGCCTAAATATAAACCCCTATGTCACAAGATGGGTTGCAAACTAGCTCAAAGACAGAACCCACAGAGTCAGAGTTGTTGGAGCCATGTCAGACTCGAAACCGGTCACAAGTGGCGTCCCACAAGGTTCTGTCCTGGGACCTCTCTTGTTTGGTATTTACTTTTCCGAGGTACAGGCCAACGTGGGAGGACTATGGCTCACCAAGTTTGCAGACGACTGCAAACTGGGCACCATAATCGACCCTCCAGCTGACACAAACATCCTTCAAAAAGGTCTCGCAGAGATGGATAACTGGTGCCAGAGCCATGGTCTAAAGCTAAATGCCAAAAAGTGTATAGTCATACCCTTTGGCAAAAACAATGTGCCCACAAATTACCACATAGGTGGTAACCCATTAAGTACAGAGAAAGTAATTAGGGATCTGGGGATCCAAGTTGATAGCAATCTCTCCTTTGACAACCACATTGCCAAAGTGGTTAGAAAGACCTTCTACATAGCCCACCTCATCATGAAAGGATTCACATCTAGATCAAGAGAGGTAATCGTGCCCCTTTATTCATCCTTCATCAGGCCCATCATAGAATACAATGCCCCCTTTGGGATGTACCTTACCCGACACCTGCAGCAATTAGAAAGACCCCAAAAGTACCTCACCAAGAGGATCAAAGGACTCAAACAGATGCCATATGCTGCTCGGTTAAAAATTCCAGCTCTAATTAGTTGCATACCACCTACTTCGAGGCTTATCTATGCCTGACATATAAAGCTATGTCCAACCCAGAATTAATGGACATGCTCCACCTCAGTAAATCTAAATCCCTTAGAGCCACGCGGTCGAGGGACTTGAACCTCAGCACAGAAATAAATAGAACATGCTGGAGGGACAGATTCATAACCCAGAGGCTCCCTTAAATCTGGAATAAAAATTCCAATTCATGTTAGGCAGAGCACCTCACTGACTCTCTTCAAGAAGAATCTTGATGAGTGGATGGGGGATCGTAGGTTTGTCCCGGGGATTACTTCCGTGTCACTATTAGACAGAGGCACAGTAAACTAAACTTTAAAAAAGGCACAGTATACTCAAATCAGGGGGTGGCATAAGCCAAACACAATCGGGCTAGGCTTATAAATGCCCCAGGGCAGATAGCCTAGTATGAACCTATAAACCTATGAACTGCTACCTCCATCTAACTTCTTTCTTCTCTTCTCTTCTCTTCTCTTCTCTTCTCTTCTCTTCTCTTCTCTTCTCTTCTCTTCTCTTCTCTTCTCTCCTCTTCTCTTCTCTCTACATTGTTTCCCTTCTTAGTAATTAGTTTACCCAGTTTCATCTCATCTGCAAGCAGACTGTAGAACACCCCAGATGAAAAAGATAGGCCTGAAAGATACAATCTAAACAAGTATGGGTCTAGGACAGAGACCTGTGGGACACCCAGACTGTAAGCAATAATTTCATCACTCCAGTTGTTGTATGATACTTGCCATGTTGTCATATTCTATTTGTTAGTAATGCAGCTATCCATCTTATCAAGCGCACATCAATACCTAGTTGTTCTAATTTACTGATAAGTATTTTGTGTGTGACCCTGTCAAATGTTGAAGTTAAATCTATATACATTAGATCACAGCCCAATTTTTCATTCATAGCTGTTATTATATTGTTACAGAACATCATGTTACAGGTGGTAATAGATTTATTTTCAACATACGCATGGTGATATATGGTTTTAAGTCCTAACCTTTCCAGTTCTGACAATAACCTGTCCAATATTACCTTCCTTCATTATTTTCCACAGCATGAGAGTAGACTTAAGGGTCTGTATGACTCTGGGTTTGTCCTACTCCCCTTTCCCTTAAATATAGCTTTAATATGCACATGTCCCTAATTTTGAGGAATATCCCCATATTTATGCGACCAAGTAAATAATAGATATAATGACAGTAAGTTCTTTCTGAAACGTTCTTAGGTCATTCTTACTAATTCGGTCTCCTCCCTGTGCTGTGTTTGGATCCAGTTTGCATAATTCTTTTTCAATAAAATCTAATTTGATTTCAGTGTCTGAGGTTACCCAGATGTCACTAGGACAATTTATCATCCCTTTGTGGAGCCAAACTGTTTTGTATAAGATTTTATAAACATATCTATAATCTTTTGTGTCTGAGAATACATTTTACAATCTACACACAGTTTATCAATTTGTATGTCTTTATTCTTTCCACGTCTTATGTATCTATAAAATTGTTTCCTATTATGCTCAATATCTTTATATAAATTTTTTTCAGATTTTGTTTGCTCTTGCCTCATACTATGCATAACTTAGAGTGAGGCAAGAGAAGGAAAAAATTGAAGAAAATTGTTTGTTCAGCTTGTTTATTTCAGTTTTCAAAGTTGTATTTCAACTTCTTTTCCATTTCTTATATTTTTTGTCTCTTACCTTAATCGGCTATCTTGTTCTTATGGAAACATATTTCCCTGAAGTAGTATACCTAGATCCTGATACTACTTTTTTTTAGATTTTTTTTGCACTGATATATTTCTGTTTTAAAGCTTTCCATATTCCTTCTCCAGTTTTTCCACTGAATGTATTACACCAGTTAGTTTTACATAGTGGCTGTTTTGCTTACATATAATCTGTAATTAATCTTCTGTGCACTGACTAAGATTTCAGTTTGGCAGATTTATCTAGCAACAAATTAACCTTTATAACCCCATGATCAATGCACATCAATGGTGGTAAAACTTGACATGAAGTAACAGTAGTTCTTTTGAACAATGTCTAGTAAATTCCGTTCCCTAGTATTTTTTTATTTTACAATCTGAAGCAATTGTTGTTAAGAATATATGTTGTGAATAATTTCCTTGTTGATATTGTTGAATCAATATTATTCCAGTCTGTTTCTGTTAAATTTAAGTCCCCAGCTGCTATTATTCTTCCCTGCAGGGGACCATACCATGGGTAAATTTACGATTTCCCATCCATTTGCTAATTTTTTTTTGAATAGGGTCAGGGATGAAATCTGTTTTACATGGATGAGAAGCCTATTCCATAGTGCGGGGATCCTTTGGGGCACATATCTGTCACTCTAGCACTTTCTGTTTATGTCACAAGTGAAGTTCAGATCCCTGGATCTAGTGTTTCTGGTGCTGTTTGTTTTGCACATGTGCAACAGATCCATCAGAGCTGGGTCTGAGGAAGCCCTGTGAGCCAGGCAAATATTCCCAATCAGCAATCTGTAGGAGACTGAATACAGAGGCAGAGTCTTTAGGTGATCAGTGTAGGGCATTTTACAAATGAAGTAATTAACTTGCATTGACAGCTTCCCCAAGGGCATTATAGTGTATTTTTTGACAATAAGTTTTAGGATGTAGTTTTGGCACTGGTAATTTGTCTGTGTTAAACCCACTTGCAAGACGTTTGTGTCTTGGAAGGGATGTGTAATAGCTCCCACCTTACAATCATTTGCAAACTTGGTCAGCCAGATGCCTTTAATGTTAGCCTTGGCTTCCCAGATGCAAATGCTAAACAGGAGCAGGCCAAATATAAAGCCCTGTGGTACACCACTGGTGACTGGTCACTTGGTGGAGGAGGTCTTACCAATCCTGACTTTTTGGGTTCTGTCTATGAGGCAGCCAGAAATCCAGCGAGTTATGTAAGGGTTCATGACTAGCTCAGAGAACTTGTCAACAATGCCTGTGTGGGATATCATATCAAATGCCTTAGCCAGGTCAAGATACACTGTAAGCACTATTTTACCTATGTCCTCTCAAAGAATTCTGCCAGGTTAAGTAGACTTCACCAAATTGGGATATATCCAGTGTCTGTAGGTTGCCAATGTCATTATTTATCATTTCCATAATATTTTGTTCCATGGCTTTGCATATTAGGCTTGTTAGACTGATGGGTTTGTAGCTCCTTGGTTCAGTTGATGGTCCACCCTTGGGGGGGGGGTGACTGTTGCAGTCCTCCAATCACTTGGAATATAGCCTGTTTTAAGGCTGTAGATGAAGAGTGCATCAAGTGGTCCTGATAAGTCATGTTTCAGACTGTTCAGGAGGCAACTGGGATTGTCGTCAGGACCCATGGAGTCAGTTTTCTTGGCTTTAGCTAGTGCTGCCAGCACCTGGTCCCTGCTGATGCTGAGGAAGTATGTTGGAGGGAATTTCACTTCATAGAATTGCGGGGAAATGCGGTGTGAAGTTTGAGCTGAATTTTCAGCTATTAAATTTGCTAAGTCACCCTGGCTGGTGTAGGTAGTACCATTCACCACCAGTTCAGCACACTGTTATTGGTACCTCTGAGATTCAAGATGTAGCTGAAGAAGGTCCTTTGATCAGCCTTAGCCTGCAAGGCTATCATTATCTCATAGTTGGCCTTGCTGGACTTAATTAGACCTCTTACTTTCTTGTTTAGCTATATAAGAAAGCACTTGTCTTTAAGGGACTTGCTTTTGCTGATTTTGGCCATGAGTTTTCTTCTTTTATTATATACCTTGTTTAGGTGAGGATTGTACCACTGAGTTTGTTTTTAGTTTACTTCTGGTAGGTATGGCAGCCTCTGTGCAGCATTTCATGTGTTTGTAAAATGACTGTGAATAATTCTGCATAATTAGTTGTGGTCTTGGGGCTGGGGGAGCCTTGAATTTCAACAAACTTTCACTTAATAAGATGTAGTTTTCCTTTCAATAGTTCCTGACTGTTACTGGTTTAGCTAGATTTTCTGGGTTGATTTTTACGTGAAATGAGATAGCTTTGTCACCTGACCTCACCAGTGGTGACATGACATGGGGGGGGGGGGTGCAATGCTCTCCCATGTTGATGATTACCAGATCCAGTATGTATGATCCTCTGGTTGGAATATACCCTAACTGTTCCAGGGTATTTGTGTTAATAAACTGCAGGAAATGTTGTGCCTGTAAGTTTGAGGCAGTGTACATTTCCCAGTCTATAGAGGGGTAAAGAGTGAGCACCTCTAGTAGGTTTAGTTAAGAATCATGAGACTCTAGGAGTATAGTTGGCGACCTGTAGCTAGCCATGATATGGTGATAGATCTTACTTATGTTGACCTGCATGTGGATGAGCTCCATTGTATCATTTTGTTTAACCAACCTGAAAGTATGTTTGTTGCTAAAATAGAATGAAACAGCTCCACCGTTGGCCCCAGTCTGTGCTGTTGTCAGTCTAAATGTGTGAAATGCACTGCAGCCTTGCACTTCTGGAGTACTCTCTATGGCTTTAAACCAAGTCTTAGTCACAGCACAGATGTCTACATTCTCCAGAGTGAGGAGGGCAAGAAGGGTTTGGAGTTTTTTATTTCAGGCTACAAGCATTGAGCAGTAATACCTTAAGGTTGCTTGTAGACTTTGTCACTATGTTGGCAGTTTTGTCTTTTTGGCATAGCCTAAAAAAAGCACTAAGGGGACAGATAAAGTATTAGCCAGTATCCAAAAGCCTAGGGAGAACAGGTGCAACCCATCCTTGGCAAAACAACTCCTTCCATGCTGACAGGTATTGGATCCCCTTGGAGTGACACCAGAAACTAAGCCAATTATTAAAATCAGTCCTTTTATGTTCATACTGTGGCATCATCCTTGTTGAAGGTCTATCACATGGCAGGGAAATCTCTCTTTCCATAATAAATTGTAAGCAATTGCTTATAAAATGTCTTAATATTTCTTTTCATTTATCATATCTGAATTAGATGAATCAGCTACCTTCTACCTATGTGCCAGTGAATGGCGAAAAAGAAGTGAATATGCAAAGTAGTATCATGGTTTTTACCAATTTTGCCAGTCAGGGTGTGAGCATGTCAGACAGATCCTCCATGTGCACTCTTTATAAAATTATTCATTTGGAGTTAGTCCCAAATATGCATTCACTGAGATTTAAGTAGGATGAAAATATTTGTATTGCATCATTTTTTTCAGATAGTGAAGATAATGCTGGTTTGGAGATATTTTGCAAAGAAATAAGCAGCACAAATATGATGGCTTATCAGGACATACTCATAAATAAATAGATAAACTTTGAAAATGATCGATGGGTTCTTTTGTAACAAGCATAGGACCTAACTGCAATATGTTTGCAGATTGGACTGATTCATTTGAACACCTTCATAGGCCTCAGAAGAGGCATTAGTGTCTAAGACTTTATTGGCTAAAATACAGATCCATGAAAAGAAAATGACTTAAAAAACAAGTTGCATAGTGCATGATTTAAGAGATACATAGGTATTTTTTTCACAAAAAGTAAGGTAGCTCATTAGAACAACATTGCAAGGAGGTCATAAGAGACAAAAAGTTCAGGTTCTGAATTATACGTAAGAAAGATGTAAGAGAATCCTTACTCGTCTTTACTGATACACTCGAGCGTGCGAGTGTTAGTATATGGAAGAAATAAGCTTCTGGTTAGATTAGCATGGCAGAAGGTTTGTTATCTGCTATAAACAATCTGCTGTTTCTTGTTTTTTTTGTATTATTGTTGAATTTCTATATTGCATTTTATGTAAATTATTATTTATATGTGAAAATAAATAAAATTGTTTAAAAAAATATCTATAGTTATGTGCTAGATGAGTAATACTAAGGGGAGCCAAAGTTCCTTCCTAAAATCTTTTATCACTAAACATTCTCCCAGATTCTCAGAAGCTTTCACGGAGTGCAAGATGAGTGCAGGAGTCCATGCAGGCAATATGTCTGCCGTGCGATCCAGGAACAGCCTGCAGGGGCGTGCACGAGAGCTCCAGCACTAATCCTGCGCAGACTAAACCCTGGTATGCAAATCACCTCATTTGCAGGAGAAATCCATGCAAATTAGGTGATTTTGCAATCCAGGAAGCTTGTGATAGTCCGTGCAAGACTAGTGCAATCTACAGAAATGTACTCGGTTAATAACCGAGTACATATCTGCAAATTCCAAAATGGAGCAATGACAGCTCCAAATAAAGGCTGCATATCATTGAGGAAGCATGCCAATGGCCAAGTATAAGGCCATTGGTATTGCAAACTGTTTAAAAAAATGAAAAAATCAACTTAAGCAAAGGGCAGCGGCTCGCAAACGGGATCGGGGGAAAATAAGAAAATAAACTTAAAATGAGCATTCTAACTAAAATCAGTTATTCTGCCATGCAAGTCAATGGCAGGCAGAAGACAACCTAGCCAGTGAGTAATGGTTGCTAAGGGGGGAGGCTCAGTGTGAGACATGTAAATATGCATTAGCAGGCAATCCTATACAAATGAGGGGAAGGATAGTGAATCCCAGATTTCCCCAGGGTGTGAGGCAGGTCCCTAGAGTGTAAGAGTATAAATAGCTGAGTGCAAGACTAGGATATAGTTGACATCATGGGTGTGTGTGTCAGGCATACTGTAAGTGGATTGAAGCCCTGTGTCTAGGGATTGCTCCTAGCTTAGCACAGCTAAGCTAGAGGTGTGTCCAAACCTGCCTTGCACTCTTTACAAAGTGTAAGCGAGTGTGAGTGCTGCGCACCAGGTTTTACAGGAAGAAAAAGGAAGTTAAACCAGGAAATAACAACTCTGTGCACATTTGAGCACTCTGTTTGTGCAGTGAGCACACAGGCTTAAACAGGGAGGTAATAGGAAGGGAAAACAGCAGTAGGAAGCTAATCAAGGAGAACTAGCTTAGCTGGCAGATGAAATGTATCAGAATCAGCCAATTACACAGATAGCAGAACAGCTCAGCACAGAACACTACTATAAACTAAGCAAACACCTTCCCCTCTGGTTTTTCCACACTCTACACCACCAGTGTAAACAAGCGGGGAAATCTTAACAAACAAACCTACAAAATGAGAAGGGCTGTAGCAGGCAACATAGACCAACATGTGCAAGAGGCTGAGAGTGGTGAGGATGTGAATGTTACCGAACAACCCACAGTGAGGAGATGGAGAAGAGTGTACAGACCCAGGGTAACCTACCAGGGGCTACATGAGCTGGAGATAATGGAGCACTACAGGGTGGACAGAGACCTCCTACAGCAAATTGTTGAGCTGTGCTGACCACACCTGATGCACCAAACTGGCCGAAGGGAACCCATCCCAGTGGATACCAAGGTATCTGTAGGCCTAGGTATACTAGCCACAGGTACCTCCCAAAGCACAACTGGGGATATTATGGGCATCTCACAGGCATCAGCATCCAGAGTATTCCACCAGTTCCTGGATGCCATGGCAGCACATGCCAGTGAGCATGTATATTTCCTCAACACACGTGAGGTGTTAACCAGCAATATGCATCTCTTCCACCAAATAGCAGAATACCCTGGGGTAGTGGGTGCTATAGACTGCACACATATATGCATCAAAGCACCACCTGGTGAGCAGGGTAGGACCTACATCCCCTCCATCAACTGCCAGGTCATATGTGATGCCCAGGGCATTATAATGAATGTGTGTGCTGGCTACCCTGGAAGCTATGATGATTCACACATATGACATCTGACACAGCTGTACCACAGATTTGCCAATGTGGACATCCCCTACGGTCACCTAGTGGGGGATGCTGGGTACCCACTGGAGCTGTGGCTGATGACACCCATCAGAAATGCACACACACTTGAACAACAATGCCATAATGAGGCACACTCACAGGCCAGACATATAATAGAGCATGTGTTTGGGATGCTCAGGTCATGGTTCCGGTGTCTGGACACATCTGGTGGAGCCTTGCAGTATTCACCAGCTACATGTACCCAAATTGTTATGGTATGTGCTATGCTACACAATATGATCCTGTGGAAACAGCTGCAGCAGGAACAGCATGGGGCAGGGCCACACAGCCCCCCACCAATGCCAAGGCCTGTACAGGCACAAAGTGACTCGGAGGAAGAACAACCTGAGCCTGCCCCAGTAGACAGAAGGAGGCATTCCCAGTATGACCTGGCTTTAGCAAAGAGGCAACACATAGCATATGTACTGACACAGTAGGGACCCAGGGAATGACACCTCTCTCTGACTCGCACAGACAGTAAAAGGGATGCCAAACATGACACTACCTGTGCTCAACCATGTATAGGGAGTGTACTATGCCCATCCAACATAGGCAGCCCTCCAGTACCATCCTCAAGTCTGGCACACCCTCAAAGTAAGTCAATCAACCTACCAATTACCAAATGGAGTAGAATGTGTTGTTGCCTGTAGCTATGGTATGGATGTGAGCATGGAAGGGAATTGGGTGGGCGAATGTTATGGCAGCAGACAGTAGACACCCATAGTGGCAACATGACATCTGTAACATATACTGGAGTCACCATAGTAGCCAGTACTACACAGGGTGACAAAACCCACTACAGGAAATGGGCTGAGTGACATGTGTGTCCATAAGATCCACACATGCCAGTCAGGAAGGTGCACATACCCAACAACAGTTTCAGCCAGCAGGACAGGTGTAGACAAACACAAACAAATGCTGTACTATGGCCTCTGAATGAGCCCTATGGGTAACCCCTCCCCCAGGCCTACACAGACAGACTACAGCAGGCCAGGCAGTTGGATGTAAGTTGTGAAGGCTAGGAAGTCAGAATCTAATATGTAGTTAGTTAATTAAAGCTAAGATATGTAGTACACTGGTATGCCTCTAGCCAGCATGATAGGTAAGACTACAGACTGAAATGAAGTACCTGACATACCATTACAGTCCTAGCAAATGTGTACAAGTGTCAGGTCTGCACCCCCATCTTACGTACACTTATAGTAACAGTCAGGTGCCCCCCCTCCCCCCGCTATTCAGAAATGTAGCAACAATCAATGCCAAATGACTGATGGATACCCTGCAGACACAACGTGCTACCTGTCGGTGTACAACACAAAGATCAGAACCATAGTACAAACTACCTGGACTTGATCCACACATGCAATACAGATGGCCATACTGGGCATGCTCACACACACAGAGGAATGAAGGCAATGTCAGTCAACAACATACTGAGAGGTCATTTTGGGAATGCTCACACACGTAAACACATGAAGGCCATGTCAGCAAACACAACACTTAGAGGAATGAAGGCAATGTCAGTCAACAACATACTGAGAGGTCATATTGGGCATGCTCACACATGTAAACACATGAAGGCCATGTCTGCAAACACCAGTGGACTAGACATATCTGGCATTCGCATTTCTTAGTGCAGACACATATCATTATGCACCACTCCTGCCTCTCACACACAGTGGATAGGAATACAGATGCATATGTAAGGACAACAGACTATAATAAGCCAAAGGTAGATGGACATAGATGTGTGGAAGAGGGTGACTGTGACAAGGAGCCATCCGGGCCTGTCCCACCCAGCACACAGCCAAAGGGCCCCAAACACATGAGGTGCAGATATCACTCACTGCAGATACTAGCCACCAGTATCTGTCAGCATGGCAGACTATGTGGTGCACGTGCCAGCTGTTCAACATAGTCAACTGTACAAGGAAGTAGTCATCTAGTAGCTGTATACACGTACTTGTGACATATGACCCCATGTGTGCCCGCATGTGGCATGTCAACCCCTACATGAATGGGTTATGGCCCATGCACACACTGCCCTCCCCATAGCAGTATTATGGCAAGCCTGCTGAGGTCATCCAATCTGTGGGAGATCTGTAGCTCAGTAATCTCCATGGCACGTCCCATAACTACATACTGCTGTAGTGATAAACTAGTTAGGTAGTAGTTCTAACCCCAGACTTGGCAATTGTGTGAGTGTGTGTTTGTGTGTGTGTCTGTCTGACTGTGGAGAGACCAATGCTTTTTAGGCTACTCACACTCTGTACAATTCATATACTCAACTATGGCAAGGCTGCTGATGGAACTCACCTAGAAATACACCTTTGGGAAATTCATAACCCGGTCATCTCCATAGTGTGTCTTGTAACTGCATACTGCTGTAGTGCGATAAAGTGGTTAAGTAGGTGTTCTAACCCCAGACTTGGCAACTGTGTCTGCGTGTGTGTCTGACTGAGTAGAAAGCAATGCTTTTTAGGGTACTCACACTCCATACAACTCATATACTCAACTTTGGCAAGGCTGCTGATGTCACTCACCTGGAAATACACCTCTGGGAAATTTATAACCCAGTAATCTTCATATCGTGTCCTGTAACTGCGTACTGCTGTTGTGTGATAAAGTGGTTAGAAAGATGTTCCAACCCCAGACTTGGCAAGTGTGTGTGTGTGAATGTGTGTGTGTCTCTGTCTGTCTGTCTTAGACTGAGTAGAGAACAATGCTCTTTAGGATACTCACACTCCTTAGAATTCATTTACTCAACTTTGGCAAGGCTGCTGATGTCACCCACCTACAAATACACCTCTAGTAAGGTTATAGCTCAGTAATCTCTGTAGCGCGTCCTATACCTGCGTACAGCGGTAGTGTGATCTAGAACTCTGGAATGGTTCCATCTCCACCCATGGCAGTTCTGGAAGTTTTGTGTGTGTTCCAATGTCTGTGTATGGAGCAATGCATTATAGGCTACTTACACACAGTACATTTCTAATGCCCTACTTTGGTAATCCTGCTGATGTCATTCATTGTGAAATACACCCTTTGGGGAAGGATTTCTCTAGTAATCCCTGTGGTGTGTCCTATAACAGCTCCATGCTGTAGTGTGATATAGACCTTGGTCAGGGGTTCTATACCCACACGTCAGTTGTGGATGTTTGGTATGTGTCTCACTGTCTGTGTAGGGAGCAATGCATTTTAGGTTAGTCACTCACAGTACAGTTGAAATGGCCTTCTTTGGTAGTCCTGCTGATGTCATTCAATGTGAAATACACCTTTGGAGAAGAAATGCTTCAGTAATGTCCGTGGCGTGTACTATAACTACGTATTGCTGTAGTGTAATAAACTAATTAGGTAGGGGTTCAACTCCCAGGCATAACAGGTGTGTGTTTGTAACTCGTAGAGGTGGTTGTGAGTGTGTGATACCTGTGGGCAATGTGGAGGGGGTTTTGCTTATTTCTTTTATGGTGGCCCTACTATATATCACATTGTCAACCATACAGGAATAACAGATGTAAATTAGCTGAGAGGCTGGGGTGCAAAGCCATACCCATACATGTGACATCAAGGCCAGCCACTTGTTTGGCTGTGGGGGGATGCCTATTCGTACAAGACGTATAGTGTGTGGGGGCTCTCAACCCCATTAACGGTGCATGTGGACATATGTGCATTTGTTAATCTGCCATTGCAATCTACAAATGTATGGCCATATATACCTATATAGATTTATACATCTGCTAATATATATATATATATATATATATATATATATATATATATATATATATATATATATATATATATATATATATATATATATATATATATATATATATATATATATATATATATATATATATATATATATATATATATATTTATATATATATATATATATATATATCTATAAAACTATGTCTGTATACACCTATATAGATATATATCTGCATACACATATGTAACGTGCTGTGCATATGTAGACATATAGGTTTAGACACATATATGTGTCGATTTAGGCATATGCATGTAAATATGTGCATATATATTGATATATGTGTATACAATTTTAGAAATTAATATATATATATATATATATATATATATATATATATATATATATATATATACATATCTAGATATGTTGTATCTGTTTAGATATTAATATAGGCACACACACATACATCTAGATGTTGGTATACATTCTCTGTACTGTTGCATGACTGGAGTAGATGATATGTTTCTGCAAACATCAAATCTTTGTGTATCTGTCATGGCTTAGTGGTAAATCACTTTGTCTATGGTGTGTAGGGTCTTTGGTTTGAGCCTTGCAAAAGCTGTTTATTTTATTGCTGGGCAGAACACGGCCTGTTGGATACACAGTGATTAAGGCACTTTAAAGCAGTTGTAAATAGGTCTGCGTGAGTTTGCACAGAGCTAAGCAATGCCTACACAGGTTAAGCAATTCAACAGCTAACTGAGTATAAGAAACTGTAACCAGAGTTCAGCAGTGCTTATCTCTGTGCAAACCCGCTCAAGCCCATGTACAACAGCTTTACAGTGCATTAATCACTCTGTACCCATCAGCCCTTGTTCTGCCTAGCAACAAAATAAGCAACCTCTGCTAGGCTTGAACCCAGGACCATGCACACTATAGCCCAAGTGATTTACCTCTAAGCAATTTCAGATATATATAACTCTGCTGTATTCACAAACATATCATCCAGCCCAGTCATACAACAGAACAGAGAATGTATATCAACATGTAGATGTTTGTGTGTGTGAAAATATATTAATGTCTAAACAGATACAACATATTGATATATGTAAAAAAAAAAAAATATATATATATATATATATACACACATATATTTAAGCAGATATATATATATATATATATATATATATATATATATATAGATGGATATACATATGCAGATAAAGTGGGAACATAGCAAAAACATATATGTCCACATGCTCCATTAATGGGGTTGACAGGTACAAGCAACATATGTCATGCATGAATAGGTATCCCCCCCCCAAAGCCAAACATGTCTGCCCTGCAATATGCTACCAATTATTGCAGATCCCATAACCAGGACCTTACACGGCAAGGGCACAAGATGTTAACAGTACTCCATCCCACCTGTATGATGTCAGGCTGATATCAGTAACATTTCATGCAGTACAGTCAGGCTCATAATGACTCTCATTTTGCAGTCATCTGTTACCTTTGTTAGCCAGTGTCCCATTCTATTGGCCTGTACTTCAGAAATGTAAATGCCAAAAAACAGTGGTCTCAGGACTGAACCCTGAGGTGCTCCACTTGTCACTTGTCTAGGGCTGGATTAGGAGTCAGTTACACCTACAGTTTGGGTTCTGTCAGTAAGCCATGTAGCAAACCAGCGAGTGGCATAGGGATGTATGGCCGGATTAGTATGTTAATCTATGTTACCAGACTGGAGGATGGTGTTGAAGGGCTTGGTGAGGTCCACATAGACTTTGTGGACTGCCTTACCCTCTTCAACAGCTATACAGACTGAGTCAAAGCAGTCAATCAGTTTCAGGAGACAAGACTGGCCCTCCATGAGCCCAGTCTATATGGGGTCCAGTGTTTGAGGGTTGCCAATGTCTGCATTCAAAACATCCCTGATAGTGCATTCCATAGCCATGCAGATCAGGCTCGTCCAGCTGATGTGACAGTAGTTCCAGAGATCACAGGTGGATCCCCCCTTGTGGAGTGGGATAACTGCAGCTGTGTACCACTCAGTGGGCACCAGGCCTGATGTGAGGCTATGATTACACATGGCAGTTAGGTGAGTTGCCATTCCATTTTGTAGTTCATGTAGTACACAGCCCAGGATGTCATCTGGTCCCATGGATACTGTATTCATAGTTGTGGGTAGTGCATTTTCAGCCTGTGTGGCCATGATTACTGGGCAATGGAACCCTTTATGTACTGACATGGGCCCTTTTGGGGATGTGAGGGGGGTGAATGTGGCACTAACTCAATCTGCCAGAATATTGGCACATTCCATGAAAGCAGTCTATGTAATGCCATTCTGTTGCAGCTCAGAGCACATCTGAGCATTGCCAGTTAGAATTTGAACATAACTATAGAATGCTGTGTGGTTGTCTGTGGAATCTGTGGTGATTTTAGTTACATAATCAGCTTTGGAGGATTCCATGTGGAGTCTCAATGTCTTACTGGGGCTGGTAAGGGAGTTGTTTGCATCCTTGGATTATCATTTTTACTTCAATTATCTGGGAGGTGAGCATCATTGTTCTATGTGGGATGTCAGGAATCATGCACAAGTTGCAGTGCTCATACAGTGCCTTAGTGCAGGATTCATCAGTTGAACTGTCAGCTCCTGTTTCCATGGATGTCACAAACATTGTCACTTCTGCCTTGAGTAGCATGAAGTTGGCCTTGGAGAGGTCTTTTACATTTTACGGACAACTGCATATACATTCCTTTCACATGTTAAGTTTGATTAGCCTATGGTGGGATTACTTTGGTGGAACCGCAGTTCCATGTCCTGTTGTGATGGCTTAGTGGTTAATTACTGTGACTATACTGTACAGGGTCCTGGGTTCATGACCTGCAAAGGCAGGTTATTTTGTTCT